>NC_067424.1:36638730-36947317 GCF_009764475.1 Pristis pectinata
CCTTACTACTTTCTCAGTGTCACGTTGCCATTTCCTTAAAATAATAGATCCCAGCAATTTCGCATAACTGATCCCAGGCGAACTGGTCTGCAGTTCAGAAATGAAAACAAAAAATAATGCAAACGCTCAACAAGTCAGGCAGTATCTGTGGAAAGAGAAATAGAGTTCCGGTCCGCGTGGTTTTAATCTCCTTCTCTCACAAAGTGAGATCACATTTATTACCTTCTTATCCGTGGGAACCAGGTTAGTACTAATATAATAAGTGTTCTGGGAGACGTTAATTATCCACTTGTGATTGAATATCGTGCCACATCAGATGGGACAATAAAAATGCAATTCCTGTAACGTGCACAGGACCCCTAAGATATCATGTGATCGTGGTGGAAGATTCCGGCGTGGATCAGAACGTGAGGAGTGATATTTCAATAGAAAAGAAGCGTGTTTTGGATAAAGCAGTTATGTTTAAATAAAGTAAAGCAGCAAGATAAACAGCTGGAAACTTCAGGGAGATAAGCCGTGAGAAAATACGTTTCAGTCTCCACTGGACTCATTGTATTAAAGGGAGGTAAATCAATCAGTTTAACATCTACTAAAAAATGGAGCTGTAGAATCTGCAATTAAGAATGATATTACCAACTATCCAAGGGGGAAACAGGTGGAAGGGGTTGCTGTGGATTTCAGACGGGACAATCTTGTTCGGTAAAGCCGCGACAATTGTGGCATGCAACAAATTGCACTGGAGTTGTCTGGAAATCAGAGATGAGCGGTTCATTGGAGTGGTCAGGTGGGTGGTGCCCCACACCACAGGCTGCTGTGCACAGCAAGAGACAGCGATCAGTTGTAGCAAATGTGCCGAGCCCCCGCCCCCTCAGCCACGCCCCTCCGCTCGTTTAGCCCCGCCCTCTCCCCTTAGCCCCGCCTCCGCCTTAGTCCCCCTTCAGCCCAACTCCCATGGCCCCGCCCCCTCCTCCATTGGCCGCGCCCCTAATCTCCCATGGGAACCCCCCCCCCCTTAGCCCCACCAGTTCCCATCTGGAGGCCCCGCCCCTGTCATCTGCCTCACAGCTTGGACGGGCCACTGAAGAAGCTCCGCCCGGCTGCCCCTGTCCAATGGCCGCGCTCGGTTGGGCTCGAAGCCCCGCCCCTGGGTGCGCTGCCTGTGGGCGAGTTGACGCGGGGCGGGAGCGTGCTGGAGATTCGAGAGCCGCTGCCCGAGCATCATGGTGAGTGGCGGCCGCCCTGGAGGGTGTGTGTGTGGAGGTGAGGGGCGTGCTGGAGAGCCCCTTGTACTTGCGCCACACCCGGGGACGGGGACCCCTGTCCGGGCGAGCCTGGGGAAAGGGGTTGAGGTCCTTGCCCCGCAACTTCCAGAAGTGGTGGGAAAGGGGGTGCTCTCCCTCGGGCGGGGGAGGTGGGCAGGGAAGGGGGGGGGAAGAGAGGGAGGGAGGCCTCTCTAACACCTCCAAGGACAAACGGGAGTGTCTTCCTTTTCCCTAATAAGTGGGAACTACCCAGATCTCTATAGTCCTACTCCTACCCTGAACTCTTCCCCAGTCACTCATTTGTATCTGCATTGGAGATGTACCCTCCCTTCTTAAAAGCCCCAACGCAGTCGGGTGATTCCGAAGGTGAAACTGCTTCGTGAAGTGGAGCGGGACTTTTTGGGAGCAGACTTCCATGGATTCTTCACCTGGAGTACCGAATGCATTCATGGGGAGTGAGTACGAACAGAGTGAAGGGGTTAACAACCTATTGTCCTCGGGGTATTTGTGGATCAGAATGGCAAGCTCAACTGGTTGGACTGCTTTCCCTTCCCAGATTGTGTTGGGGCTTGTTAACAGCATCTGTAGATCTTTTGGATAAATTTGCCAGATATTTAAAAAACTTTTGATCCAATAGGTCTACATATATGGAAAACTTTTAAAAAAACTTCAGATGCTGGAACTCAAATACTTTTTAAAAAAAAGAAAATTCTGGTTGAAGACCCTTCAGCAGAAGTTTTTCTTAAGGAATCTTTCTGAGCTCTAATGGAGGGTCTTTGACCTGAAACATTTAACTCTGTTTCTCTTCCCGCAGATGCTGTCTGACCTGCTGAGTGTTTCCAAAATTCTGTTTTCATCTCAGATTTCCAGCATCTGCAGTCTTTGATTTTCAGTTCAGAACTGCTGGATCTGAATGTTTTTTTTCTATTTGTCACATTTGTCTAAAGTATTCTCTTTCACCAGCAAAATTACCTGGGCTTTCCACCTCCCATCCCCACCCATTTCGCATCTGCCTTGCATGCCTCAGGAAAAAGATGCATTGTCAAGCTTCATCTAGTTCATTGTACCTTTGCTGCAAGACCTTTTACTTGTCATTTTTGCCCATTTTAAGCCCCATGTTAATTGTAGGAATTTGCATTTGGCCTGTTCATACAAACCTAGGTAGAGCTTGTGTGGTGCTGCCAGAAATGTTTGGTTTTGTGTCTACTGCACATTGCTCCTGTTTTAGTGACATGGAGTGTGGCGGTTGGGGTTGAAATACAGTGTGACAATTAGGGATTGGGTGCTGCCGGTGGGAATTTGGATCTGATCTGCTTCATCAAGTGGTTTGTTGAGTGCAAATCCGCTCCTGTGGGTTACCACCTCAATTTCCATCATGTCAGATCTGGCTGCATACTCTGCCCTTCAGTGGGATCCAAGGCATGGCAAGTTCTCCCACACAGTGTAATGACAGGGAAGATTCTGAAAAAGCACAGGCTTTCTGCCCAGGGGTGGAGTGGGTGTGGTGGTTTGGCTACTTTAAGCAGCAGTGATCCTTTGTGTCTGGTACAGGCAGCCAAAGCCAACTAAAGGGAGGGGGGATGGGTGGGGGTGTTTAAGGTGCCAACGACTGGTGACTGGAGGCAGAGTGACGAGGGAAACAATTGTGGAACATGCTGATTGAGGAATTGTCTCACATGGCCCCATTTGTTTTGTGTTCACCATTTCCCCCACTTTCAACAACAGAGAGAGTGTATCTCCATCCACATTGGACAGGCTGGAGTCCAGATTGGCAATGCGTGCTGGGAGCTGTATTGTCTGGAGCATGGGATCCATCCGGATGGGAATGTGCTGAGCAGCAAGACCACCGGCAGAGTGGATGACTCCTTCAACACCTTTTTCAGCGAGACAAGCGCAGGAAGGCGTGTTCCTCGTGCGATCTTTGTGGACCTAGAACCCTCTGTGATAGGTAAAGTGTGAGTCCTACAACAAGACCTCCTTGTTCTTGTCCTCCAATTGCTTTATAATAAAGGCTAACATATTGTTTGCTGACTGCACTGCTTGCTATAACTTGCATGTTAATTTTCAGGATGCATTTACGAAGACATCCAAATCCTCCTGAACACCAACTAACTTGTCTCACCTTTCTTAACCAAAGGTATGCTTTTCCATTTTCGGAAAAAAAATGGTTAACCTCGAAAATCCATGTTGAGTTCTGACACCTTCCTGCAATTCTTGCAGCTTTGTATCCACCTCACGGCTCATTTTCCCACCTATCTTTATATCCACAGGCTTAGAAAACTGGACAGGATCTAATATATCTACTGACTGCAAGTAATTGATGTTCAAGCACTGATCCATGTGGCACTCTGTCAGTTAAACCCTGCCATTCTGAAAATGATTCATTTATTCCTACTTTTTTTTCCGACCTGTTATGCAGTCCTTAATGCAAATTACTCCTGAGATCCAGTCTTTTAGGAATAGACTCAATGGGTTAGATTGCTGGATCAGTAATCTGGAGGCCTAGACTAACAATCCAGAGAATAAGATAAAATCCCATCATAGCTCTGGGGAATTAAAATTCAGTTCATTGAATTACAGTAAAACTCTAATAATTTGGCACTCTTGGGACTTTGGCGCCAGACTGATAGGATTTCTGGATTATTAGATGTTATTCCTATTAATACCCCAACATAATTTAAACCCCTTCTGTTGCAGTATTTATTTGTAATTTATAGTAATTTTTATGTCTTTGCACCGTACTGCTGCCACAAAACAACAAATTTCATGCCAGTGATAATAAATCTGATTCTGATTCATTTTTCGCAGCTGTTACATTGTAGTACAATAAATTCCTGGTCCAGTAACCACTAACTAACAATCTAGAATCATGAGTTTAAATCCCATCACACCTATTCAGAATTTAAATTCAATTATCTGTTTTTAAAAAAGAGAACTGGCCTTAAATACAAAACTGGTGAATCACACTGTGTTTGAACAATGTCCTTCAGTAATGGAAATCTGGTGTAGGTAACTCTAGATCCATTGCAATGTTGACTGTTCTAACAAACAATTCATTATACCAAATCTAATGGGTCAAAACAAGGACAAAATTGGGCCGACCACCTGCATCAATATTGGCAGCATATTGTAAAGCTGAAGAGCCAGACTGATCTAGCCAAGTACACCCTGTCCTGCTGGCAGGACAGACCGACCAGAGATGGCAGAACTTTGTTTTTCGGGCAGAAGGGGGATACCCTGGGAATCCTCAACATTGACTCCAAACCAGATGAGGTCTTGTGGGATCAGATATGGAAACTTCCAAACAACTTGGGGGCACTGATAACTCACGTACGGAGGCAGAGGACACTGGTGGGGTTCTTTGTGAATATTTTGCGACTTCTTTGCAAGAGGGGGATGATGCTGATGTTACGGTGAACAAGTGTGGAAGATCAGATGTGATAAATTATAGTTAAGGAAGGATCAATGTGCTTATCTATAGAAATGGAAAAATTACCAGGTACAGATGAAATCTACCCTACATCATTAGAACCAGCAAGGAAATCGTGGAGACTCTGACAACAAATTTTCTATACTCTGGTTACACGAAAAGTGTCAGACAGAGGATTAGAAGACTGCTAACATTGAGCTGCTGTTGAAAAAGGGAAGAAGGAATAAACAGAGTAATTACAGGGCAGTTTAACTTCTGTAGTGGGTAAATTATAATCTATCATAAGAGACAATAAGAAGTTTTATTTAAAAAGGCACAGATTAATTGGGGAGGATCCACATAGATTTGAAGGGAAGGTGTGTCTGAGAAGGTTGCATTTTTTTGTGGTGGTAACAAGGGGATCAATGAGGCCATTGCATAGGATGTTGTCTACATCGATCTTAGCAAGGCTTTTGACAGGGTTCCACATGACAGGTGGTCAACAAAAGAAAAGCCCAGCAGATCCAAGGGAGAGTGGCAAATTGGCTCAGGGGCAGGAAGCAGAGGGTAATGGTTACTGGATGTTTCCACAGAGCTTATTACTCAATCCTTCTTGAAATATTTTTATGACTCTTTTTAGGTTTAAAGTATTAGAATCCTAGAGAGAGACAGATTGGAAATGGGTCCTTCAGTCCACTGAGTCTGCCCAATGCATAACCCACCCATTACACTGATCCTACATTAATCCAATTGTTTTTTTTTCTTCTCCCCATGTTCTCATAACCACCCCCCCCCCCCCACCGATTCTGCTACTCACCTACAGAGTAGGGGCAATTTACAGTGACCAATTAACAATGTACCTACCCACTTGTCTTTGGGATGTGGGAGGAAAGTGGAGCAGCTGGAGGGGGGGGAGGGAGGAAACCCCCACATGGTCACTGCGAGAACATTCAAAGTCCACACAGACACACCTGGGGTCAGGATTGAACCCAGACCTCTGGAGCTATGAGGCAGCGACTCTTCCAGCTGTGCCATCCAGGATGTAGGGGGCAAGATAAAGTTTGTAGATAATCAAAAATTGGCCATGAACTAAACAGTGAGGAAAAAGGTTCAGTCTGCAAGATGTTATGGATGAGTTAGGCAGATAAGCAGCAAAGAGGCAAATGCAATTTAATCCAGAAGAGTGTGAGGGAATTGCATTTGGAGCAGTGCAGTACAAAAATGGGAGGAAATTTAGTGGGGTGAGCTACAAAAAGGGTAGGGGAACAGGTCTGGGGACAGTTTAAACGTGAAGGGCAGGTTGCGAAGGTGGTTAGAAAATGGGGTCTGAGACTTTCTAAATAGTGGCATTAGGTATAAAGGCAAGGAAGCCATAAAATAAGGAAAGAAAGTGCTGGAAATACTCAGCAGCGTCTGTGGAAAGAGAAATGGAGTTAATGTTTCTGGTCTGAAACCCTTCATCAGGAAGTTGTGATGGACCTCTTGCATAAATAAGAAATTACAGGGTTGGCCATTTCTGGGTACTGCACTCCAGAAAGGATGTGTAGTGTCATTAGAGGGTGCAGAGGAGATTTATTTAAAGGATTCCAGGGATGAGGGACATCAGTTCTGTGGATAGACTGGAGAAGCTGGGATTGTTGTCCTTGTAACGGAGAACATGGAACAGTGCAGCACAGAAACAGGCCCTTTGGCCCACCATGTAAGGCGTGCCCATCAAAGGTTGGGAAAGGTATTTAAAATCGTGGAGGGTATAGACAGTAGATAGAAACCATTCCTGTTTGCAGAGCAGTCAGGAACTGGGAAACATACAGTGAATGTGATTGGCAAAAGAATCAAAAGTGACTTGAGGAAATTTTTAAAATAGTAAATTGTTAGGATATGGAAAGAACGTGTAGGGATACTAGTAGAGTCAGTTTCAGTTGTATTCAGAAGGGAAATGGATATGTATCGGGGGAAAAAAAGAATTTGCAGGATTATGGGATGAAGGCAGGAAAGTGGGACTAGCAGGATTACTTTACGTAGAGTTGAGTAGGGACTTGATGAACTGAATGGGGTGCATCTGTAACACCATTACTTCGGAAGGCTTTATTCTTTACAGCGAGCAGGACAGGTCAATAAGGTGGGTTAGACATTTGGAGTGCTTTGCGTTAGTTGCCGAAGCAATAGATAACACGAGCTGGGAGGTTAGGTCACAGATAACCCAGCACAAGTATTGTGTGCAGTTCTGGTTGTCATATTCTGGGAAAGATGTGCTTGCACAGGTGGCTGCAAAGATTTCCGATGTTGCTAGGATAAGAAATTGTAGCTTTGAGGAACAATTAGATTAGCTGGGATTTTTGGAAGTGGGGGCTTCACTTAAATGCATAAAATTAGATGGGCCGAGAGAGAGTAATGTGGTTCCCTTAATAATGGTAGCAAAAAACTGGGAGCATAGACTTAAAGTAATTGGTCAAAGGAAGAGAAGGGGAGATGAGGATTTTTTTTACCTGGAGGCCACTAGGGGTCTGGAACTCGATGTCTGAGAGACTGGTGGAGGCGGAAACCCTTGTCACATCCAAGCATACTTGCACCTGGATTTCAAGAGCTGTGACCTGCAGGGACTACAGACTTAGTGCTAGAAGAAATGATGGACAATGTCTGTGCTTCATAAATTTTCTATAATCTGTTACCTGTAGTAGAGCAGAGTGCAGTGTTTCCTTCTGACTGATTTCTATAATTCTATAATTAATACTCCCCGTCCTCTCTCGGTTGAAGGGTCAGTGCTCCATGTAGAACCTCGCTTGAAGCTGAGTAGCAAGGGCAGAGGACTATAGTCTGGGGAATTTCAGTAACCATCACTAAGATTGACTTGGTGCTGCCACCATTGACTGAGCAGGTCAAATGCTGAAGTTCAGCTGTCAAATCAGGCCTATGGTAGGTGGCAAGTGCCGATATGAAGGTTGAATTTGTCCTTATCAATAATTGTAGGTGGGTCTGTTTAGGAGTGGTCACTGCATAGTCCTTGTGGAAGCAAAAATCCATCCTCGCACTCAGTATCTCCTCCATTGTGTTGTACAGCATTATGATCATGCCACATCGAATATAAACAGATCTGGCAGCTCAAAAGTGGGCATCCACGAGTCTGTGGTGGGCTGCCTGTTGTATACCACCATGTCTGTAATCTCATGGTCCAGCGTACTCCTCACTACCGTTTTAGCCACACCACAAGAGCAACCCTGGTTTAATGAGTGCAGAAGGCATGTTGGGATCAGCCAGTTTACATCAGAATGAGGTGCCAACCTGGCAAGTCTACACAGTCAGAAAAGATTGAATAGAGGTCGTGCAATCCTGCCATGTTCAGTCACAAATGGTGGTAGACAGTTAAGCAGCGATTGAGAATAGGAGATACGGAGAACATCCCCATCTTCAATCATGATGGGTTCCAGCATGCAAGTGTCAAAGATGAGGGTGAACCATGAAGGGGGTACTCCGAGCCAGGATGGGGGAGGAGTGAAGTTGGGAGTCAGAGGCAGGCAATAAAACAGGAGGCAGATGGAGCCGGGAGGGCAGAGTGAAGGTAGAAACAGTTGCTGGAGGGTGAGAAGTGGGGAACGCAAAGGCTACCAGTGCTGTAATCTGATAAGTAAGGTGATAGTGGCAGCTGAGAGCAGTAAATGCTTGCTAATCACAGCTAATCTGTCTAGAGGAGGTATAAATAAAAGGGAATGAATGAAAAATGGAGACCAAAAAACAATGCTGAAACTGAGGGATACAAAACACTGTAGTTGCTGGAAATACTTGGGAGGTCTGGAGAGAGAAAAGCCAAGTTAAAGTTAGACGTGGACGGCCTTTCATTAGACTGAACAGTTCTGACACTGAAAAGGCTGGTTATCCAAAATTATTGAATTCAAAGTTGTCCTGAGAGCTGCAATGTCCCTTGATGGAAGATGAGGTGCTCGTTCTTGAGCTTCTGCAGGGTTTGTTGGTTTCTAACATTGTTCCAAAGGCAAGTGGGGTGGAAGATTAAAGTGACCAACAACTCAAAGCATGAGGTCATCCTTCTAGACTGAATGATGTCTTCTGCAGAGTGTTCACCCAATCCATGTTTGATGACCAATCCAATGGAGAAGAGACCAAACTGAGATCTGCAAACACAGTACACTAAATTGGAGTACAAGTGAATCTCTGCATCATCTAGAAGGATTGTTTGGGTTCCTGGATGGTGGGAAGGGAAGAGCAATTGGTCAGGTGTTGCATGGGAGGGTGCCATGAGAATGGGTATTGGAGGAGATGGAACAGGGAGCCAGAGGGCAGTTGGAATGCTAAAAGGGGAAGAGAAGATGTCTGGTAGTAGCTTCACACTGAAGGTGCTGGCATTTATGAAGGATGCTCCTTTTTGAATGTGAAGGGGAAGAAGGCAAGGACAAGGGGTGTCCTATCCTTGCTCTGGGTGGAAGTCAGTGAAGGAAGGAGATGGAGCAGATGTGGTTGAGAGCCCCTTCGTGGGGAGAAGGCAAGTTGTCTCGGCAGCACCAGTGTGAAAGGTGTTGTCGTAAGTGATCAGACAGCGCCAGAGAAACAGGAAGAAGGGGGTCCTTATGGAATGGGAGGAGGTGTGGTCGAGATAGTTGTGGGTCACTAACCTATCCAGAGGGGGAGACAGAAGAGTCAAGTCTGAATTAGACCATCTGAAAGTGGAGGGTGAAACAGCAGGGTGGAAATTCACAACAAAGGTGGTGCAACCAGAGTTCTGTACAAGCATCGAGAGCAGCACGAATGATCAATGTGAGGGTGAGGGAGGGGACACAAGAAGGACTAAGTCCATGGCTGCTCCACATATCCCACAAAGAGATGAGCGTAGCTTGGGCATGTGGTTCCTGTAGCCACACCTTTCATTTGGAGGTGGTAGAAGAAATTAAAGATGTTGTTCAATTTGAGAACCAGTTCAGCCAGGTGAAAGAGGGCAGTGGAGGAGGGGCTGGTCAGGCCTCTGTTCAAGGAAGAAGTAAAGGTGCCCCTCTGGCTATGATGGGGATGGGTGGGAAGGGGTGGCTCATCCATGGTGAAAGTAAGCTGATTTGGCTAAGAAGCAGCTTGGCAGAGCGTGTCATGGGTGGGAAGAGACTGGACGAGGAGAACTGGTCCAGGTAAGAAGGAATAAGTTCTGTGGGAGAAGACCAGTCTGAAACTGAGGCTGGAGAGAAAGATCTCCAGTGGAAACCAGGTCAGAGATTGTCCAGGAGACACTGGCCTGATGTTCAGTGGTGGGATTGTGGTCTATGAGGAGGCATGAGGCACTGTTGCAGTTGGTCTTCAGCCTCTGAGATAGAGGTCAGTTTGCCAAGCAAGGGAACTGCCATTGTCAGGAGGCTTGATGACAATGCTGGAGTTGGTCTTTAGTGAGCAGAATGCTACAAGTCAGAGGTGTGGGTTAGATTAAGTGTGGTGGGAAAAAATTGGCACAGTTGATGTTGTGCTGGCAGTTACCAGTGACTAGATCTAGAAGTCAAGGCCAGAAGTTAGGGTCCGGGAATCAGGAATTCTGAAGGTGGGAGAATGGGTCCACAGTCTGGGATGAGGTCCTCTGCCAAAGGAAATGGGCACAGAGACAAAGGCAATGGAAGAGTTAAACACCATGTCATTGAGGTGTGGACGTAGGAGGATGAAGGCGAGGTCTCTGCTGAAGACAGATCATTCAGATTAGAAAGGGGGATGTCAGAAGAGAAGGTGAAAATGCAGCAAGGGATTAGATTGCAGCAGGAAGCCGGGTAAGAGGGAAGAAAGACCAGGAGGAGTATTAAAATTTGATTTGAAGTTTGTGATCTCTGCCTGAGAGGAAGGAAGAAAATATTTTGCAGCAACGAATGCAATGGAAAAAAACTGAACCAGGACAGCTTTGAGAGAATCAATTGGAGCTGCTGGAGAGAGAAGTCGAGAACGTGCATACACTGCTGCATGGCATTGAGTGTGGATCAGTGGAGGAGATGAGAACAGTGGTTTGGAAAACAGTGAATATCTTGACCATGCCTGTAATTGTGGATGGATCCAAAATGTGAAGAGTGGAACTTGTGTTGGAATCCATAGGGAGCGAGTCATGGCTGGAGATGGCTGTGAAAGAAAGATGTGGCTGTGGAGGAAGGTTTGCTGAGCACCTTCTCAAAGACAAGGGAAACAGAAACCATTAAGGCTAAACAAGTCCAATCTGGCTAATAAATACCTAATCAGTCTGCTCCCAGTCACAGCATTGTTATTGGCACAATAGGAGACCATTCAGCTGTTAGGTCTCTCTGTCCAGTAGTCTTTCCAGTCAAATTCTCTTGCTCTTTCTGAAGCCTTGAAATTATGTTTGCATGTGCCCATTCAGTAACCTCTGCTGACTTCCACCACTTCTACAAACAACATGGAACACAGTATCACCATTGCAAACAAAACAAAATCCTACCTCCCTTTGTATCCTTTGCCTTTCACTTCAACTCTGTTCCCTGTACTTTGCACCATCTGCTATGGAATTAGCTTCCCTTTATTTACCCTATCCAAGCCAGACACAATCTTGTACATCTGTCAATTCTCTCCACCTTTGTTCCGCAGAGAGTGACCCAAGCTTCCCTACTTTGCTGCTGAAATGTCTTCATCTCTAGAGCTATCCTGGCAGATCTTTACTGCATCCTCCCCGGGGCCTCTAAATCCAGAACGGGATGCAGTTCTCCACTTGTGGTCTAGCCATTGTTTTATAAAGCCTTAACATGGTTTCCCTCTTTTGTACTCATGCCTGTATTTATGTAACTGAAGATCCCATGTGGTTTACCAGCTGCTCTCTCAACATGTTCTGCCACTCCCAAAGATTTAAACCCACATACACCCTCTGCTTCTCCACACCCTTTAGAATTGTGCCAATTAGTTTATTTTGCCTCTCATTCTTTCTGCCAAGAATATTATGCACTTCTGCATTATATTTCACTTCATTTGTCTACCTATGCTGCTAGCCGGTGTCCTTTTGCAGGCTACATCTCCAAGGTTTGTATTCAAATTTAGACAATTGAACATCCATATCTGTGTCACTAATATGGCAGTGACCTCTGGCGATCACCACTGCCTACCATTCTCCAATCTTGAAAAACCACCATTTAACTTTACTGAGTAACAGCTCTAGAGTCATAGCTTCACAAGCACAGAAACAGGCCCTTTGGCCCACTGAGTCCATGCCAAAAAAAAAGCACCCATCCACCCTAAGCCCATTTTAAATATCCTGTTTTCTTTGCCCAATTTTCCTTATTACTTATCCTTTCATCTGTTTTATATTCAGCCCGGTCTCACTTAACCACCTTGCACAAGGCCTTTGGTTTGCATCCTCTTATTCTCTATCTCCTTTGTCATCCAGGGAGCTGACATTGGTGCCCCTTGTATTTTCCCCTGTTGGGGAGTACCTAATTTGAACTTGAAATTTCTCTTAAAGATCCTGCATTGTTCCAATGCTGTTTTACCTGCCAGACCATAGCTCTACCATATCCAGGCCATTCCCCTCTCTTCCCCTTAAGATTACCCTGCCTTCAGTCAGGAAGTTCTACTGTAGATTGTTCTTCATTACCAATCCAGTCCAATTTTTTCCCACTCTCACTTTGTCCACTTTGCCCTCCTCATTCCCCAGACTCAGTTCCAACAATGCCAGAAAGTTAACAATGCAGGATATTTTCCTGAAATTTCAGAAATTCCTCCTCTTTGCCCTTTTAATATTATCCCAATCCACAAATAGGGTAGCTGGTCTCCCAATATCACTACTCCACAGTTCTTGCTCATCTTAATCTCCCTGTCAGTATTTGGCAGACCATATAATACCCTCATGGTCCTATGGTACCCTTGCTTCTTAACGCCAAATGAATTCTGCCCTGGACACTTCCGGGTGGCACAGTGGTGCAGCTAATTGATCTCCAGAGACCCAGTTCAATCCTGACCTCCAGCACTGTAGGTGTAGAATTTGTACGTAGTCCCCTGTGACTGTGTGGGTCTCTTCCACATTCCAAAGATGTGTGGATTGATAGGTTAATTGGCCACTGTAAATTGCCCTTTGTGTAGGCTCATGGTAGAATCTGGGCAAATTGGCAGGAATGTGGGGGGAATAAAATGGATGGTGTAAGTGGGTGGTTCAAGGTTGGTGTGGACTTGGTGGTCCTTTGGGCCTGTTTCCATGTTGTATGACTCTGATTCTGAAACTCTACACAGACAGCGCATGGTCAGGATTGAGCCTACATCTCTGGAGCTGTGAGGCAGCAGCTTTATTAGCTGCACCACTGCCACCTCAGGGACATCCTCCCTCTCCAACACCATAATCTACTCCTTGTATCATCACTGTCAACCTAACTCTTCCTTCTCTCCCCTTCCCTCTTCTAATTGCCCTGTGCCCAGCAGTATGAAGTGCTTTCCTTTACGCCATATTTCAGTTATTGGCATTATTATCATAATCCCACTGAGCCCCTTGTGCCCACAGATCACCAGCCTTGTTCACCACACTTGTAATTCAATCAACAGTCCTAATTCAGAAGGGAGATAAAACCTTCAATGCTCAGTAGTCAACCTGACTTCCTGTGATACTTTTTGTGTTTTTTTGATTATTTTTCAAATATTTCACAATCATGCTTAAGACTAGAGTTAAATTCACATTCCTGACACACCAGCCTTTGCAGAAGCCTTCAGGTTTACTGGGTGCAAACAGAACTTGGAAGAGAGAATATAGCGTGTGCATTATGGGCCAACGATGTAAAAGAATCTACACACTGTAGGTATTACATTCTAATTGCAAAACTAAACTAAATTTCACAATGGGATCCATTGCTTGCCAATTTCCCAACTTCTGCACTCCATTGAAATTGCACTTTGTGACGCTACTCTATTCATTAGCAAAACTGATTCACTTATTTAAACTCATTTGGATACCCCGAGAGATGGAAGATGTTGTCAGGACTCCCTCAACTCCTCGTCCATTGGAGTTAATTTCAGGGGAGCTGAGAGTCCCAAGGTGGAATGGGAACACCTCACCACGTTTAATTCCATTTGCAACTTTTCAGAAAATGAATTGGTCCATGCCTGTGTGCGGCTAAGCTTGGATAACATAAAAACATGGGCTGCTGAATGGCGCACCACACAAGTGCCAGACATTGATCACCTTTGACAAGATGGTGGCTAACTACCTACCCTTAGTATTCAATGGAATTACTATTGCTAGTCCCCTACCTTCAACATCTTTGACCAGACAGACAATGGACAAGCCACATCAATATTTCAAGTAATGATAGCAGATCAGTGGGTGACAGTCTGTGGAAAATGACTTTTCTTGCCACCACAAAGCCTTGCCATTATCAATAAGATACATCAGAAGTGTGATAGAAAACTACTCAATTACCTGGATAAAGTTTCAACACTTGAGAAGCTCATCATAATCCAGGACAAAATACCTTGGCACCCCATCCATCACCTTCATTCCCTCCACCACCCTGGCTTCAGTGTACACCATCTACAAGTGGCTTGCCTGGGCTAAATCTCTCTCTCAATCTCTTTTTGTTAAAAAAGAGGAAAACCTCCCAAATCCATGACCTCTCCAATCAAAGAGGACACAAGCTTCAGGTGCATGGGAACACCACCATCTCCAGATTCTCCTCTAAGCTGCATACCATCCTGATTTGGATATCTATTGCTGTTCCATCATCTCTGTGTCTAAATCAATCACACTGTGGGAGTACTTTCAACAAAAGGATGACAGCAGTTAAAGAAAGTGGTTCACCACCAGCTTCTGAAGGGTAGTTCAGGATGTTGGTCTTTTCAAAAATGCCTTCACCTCATAAATAAGTAAATAACTTGTATAACAGTGAATGTCATCTTGTTATCAGATATCCACAGGTCCTCCTTACTCCCCTATGCTACTCAAATTCTCAAAACCTCTTGGGTTTCTCTTCCATAAAGCCATGTTGGCTCTGCCTAATCACAGGGATTTTCAAAACACCCTGTTTCAAGTCCCCTTGAATATGCTAATATTCTTCTATTGCTTTTGTCAGGTGAACCAGCCCATAATTCCCCGTTTTGTCTCCCGTCTGAGCATCAGAATTACATTTGCTAACTTCCAATAAATGGGGACAGAATTTTGAATTTTGGAAAACATCACAACTATCACAGCTGCATTTAGAGAGGACCTCCTGGAGGGCTTGTCCAATGAGGCAATATGGGTAGAGCTCAGGAATGAGAAAGGTGCAATCACTATGAGGGAGGGGGAGAGTGGGAGTGATGTCAGAAGCCGGGAGGTGATAGGTGGAGGTGACAAAGAGCTGAAGATGATGGTTCCTCCTCTGTCCCTTTTCCTTTTCTCTCTCCTCCTGATCCACCTGGCCCCAGTCACCATATCTCTTTCCCCTCCCCCACCCCCTTCCTCTGCCCATCACCCACACACTCCTCCCACCAGTTCCACTCCCCACCTTCCATTCTCCACTTCTTCTCCTACAAGATTCCAGCATCGTCAGCCCTTTATCACCTCCACCTATCACCTCCTAGCTTCTGATATCATTCCCACTCTCCCCCCTCCCTCATCTGCCTGTCACACCCCACTCACCTGGTTCCACCTATCGCCTGTCAGCTCTTGCTCCATCCCTTCCCCCCACCTTTTTATACTGGCTCTCCCCTCTCCCCCTTTCAGTCCAGAGGAAGGGTCTCGAGCCAAAATGTCAACAGTCCATTTCCCTCCATGCTTGCTGCCTGACCCGCTGAGTTCCTCTAGTGCTTTGTGTGTTGCTCCAGCTCCCAGCATTTGCAGTCTCTTGTGTCTCCTCTCAATTAATTTCGTATCATGTTCAGCACAGACATCGTGGGCCAAAGGGCCTTTTCCTGTCCTGTACTGTTCTTTGTTCTATGAATGCATCCATCATTTCTGCATCCACCTCTGGGTCCAAGACATCAGGTCCAGAGAGTCCTATCATCTTGTAGGACCACTAATTTCACCAGTGATTTTTCTACACCAATATTAATTTGAGTTCTTGACTGAGTTGAAAGACACCTAGTCCTTTACAATTCTGATATGTTCTTTGCAGACAATATATTCACTGGTCTGAACCCGAGCCTCCTTGACCACTCCCAAAGTTTGACAGCAAATATTGAATTTCCAGTTGGTACTGTGCTTATATTTGGAATCACCTCAACACAGCATCTTAAACCTAAGTCTCCCCACTCTTTTCTCAGAGCTCACACTCTCATTCAGGGGATTTACCTCATAGCTCTGCTCTCCCTTGAATGCGTGAAGGCTGTAAATGTAGGCTGACTACTGTCCACTTCAATCTTGAACATACCGGAAATTGTATAGAACCAGGTGTCTGCGGAATTCAAATTAATACCACTGTTCTTGGTGTGTTATTGCTCTTTTTTGTGTGTACCGTAAGTTTAACTGTTGACTTTCCTTCATTCTTTCCAGACGAGGTCAGGACTGGGACTTACCAGCAGCTTTTCCATCCGGAGCAGCTGATCACTGGAAAGGAAGATGCCGCCAACAACTATGCCCGGGGACATTACACGGTTGGGAAGGAGATCATTGATACGGTGCTTGAGCGTGTCCGAAAGTTGGTGAGTGTAAAAGTGGGCAAGGTGTGGAAAGCTGTGTGAGGTGGGGAGAGATGTGCTCCCTGTCCAACTCCATTTAAAACCTTGCCACTGAGGGGGTTTCCCCATTTTCTGTCCTTCCAAATATCTGATTGAAATACATTTACCACTCTCGCTGTGCTATGCTTCAGCCCTCATTAGAATTTTCCACATTCACTCTGGATGTGAATGCAGTCCCAACATGAACTGAAAGGGGAATAAATACACTCATCTTGCCCAGGCTTTTCAAACATGCATCCTAATAAATCAGGAATTAGGAACAAAAATTTAAATAATGAATGTTATTCTGAATCAATTCCTTTGTTTAAATCCTCATCCGATAAGACTTGAGTAATTCCATTTAACCATCGCCATTCATTAACATGACATTTATTCACTCTGACATCCAGGTTTAAAAATGTGCCACAGCAATTGAGGTTTGGGGACATGAGATGTGTTGCATATGTAAGATCTTTCCAATATCTGAGTAAGCCTTACCTCCTGTATTCCCCTCTCTCCCTTTTGTTGATCTACCTCCAGTCATCCCATCTTTGTTCCCTTTCCCATTCCACCCCCAGCCCCCATTTTCATCCCCTCCCCCTTCTGGTTCCATCCACCTACACCTACTGACCACACACTTCACCCACTGGATCCCCTCTTCCATGTGGTTCCATCTGCCCTTCATCTCTCCCTTAATGGTACCCTTGATCACCTTCCTTACTTATCAGATTCCAGCACTGGTAGCCTTTGTGTCCCCGCTTATCACCCTCCAGCCTCTGCCTCCACCTTCACCCTCCCCTCTCCCCCATCTGGCACCATCCGCCTCTTTTTTTTTCTCTCCTTGTCTGCTTTCCCCATCACTCAATAGCTTCTGTCTCCCAACTCCATCCCTCCCCCATCTGCCCATCATCCCTGACCCCTCCACGGTCGACCTATCACCTACGAGCCCCTGTCTCGCCCCTCCCCTCTGCTCCTTATACCGGCTACCTTCCCTCTCCGCTCTCAGTTGTGATGCGAGGTCTTGACCTGAAACATTGCCAGTTCCTTTCCCTCCACAGATGCTGCTTTAGCCGCTGATTTCCTCCAGATTGCAGTCTCTTGCATCTCTGGACGTTTGCCAGAGGTTGCTGGTTAGCTGGTACAAGCGGTGATCTGAATGTTCAAACTGTCTAAACTGCCTCCTTTTTCTTTTGCAGTCAGACCAATGCATAGGCCTTCAGGGCTTCCTGATATTCCACAGTTTTGGGGGAGGCACAGGGTCTGGCTTCACCTCCCTATTGATGGAGCGTTTATCCGTCAATTATGGGAAGAAATCCAAGCTGGAGTTCGCTATTTATCCAGCTCCTCAGATCTCTACGGCTGTGGTTGAGCCATACAACTCCATTCTCACCACTCACACTACCTTGGAGCACTCAGACTGTGCGTTCATGGTGGACAATGAGGCAATTTATGACCTCTGCTGTCGTAACCTCGACGTCGACCGTCCCACGTACATCAACCTCAATCGTTTGATTGGCCAGATTGTGTCCTCGATCACTGCCTCACTGCGCTTTGATGGGGCTTTAAACATAGATCTGACGGAGTTCCAGACTAACTTGGTCCCCTACCCTCGCATCCACTTCCCATTGGTTACCTATGCACCCATCATCTCTGCTGAGAAAGCCTACCACGAGCAGCTGTCTGTGTCCGAGATCACCAACTCCTGCTTTGAGCCAGCCAACCAGATGGTAAAGTGTGACCCTCGCCACGGCAAGTACATGGCCTGCTGCATGCTGTACCGGGGAGATGTGGTGCCCAAGGATGTCAATGCTGCCATTGCCACCATCAAGAACAAGCAATCAATTCAGTTTGTGGACTGGTGTCCCACTGGGTTCAAGGTGAGTGTCGGCACTTGAGGGAACGGGGTGTCACCCCCGGCCCTTGAATCTCATTCTCACTGAAGCAGAACCTCAATACTTGTGATCATCGGCAGCTTTTCCTGTTGACTTGATCTGCTTGGCGTGCGTTTGCAGGACAAGTCATTCAGGTCACTGGCCCAGTCCAGGATGGCACTAAACAACAATGCAAAGGCTGAGATCAAATGTCACCATGGGTTTTTGAATACCTGGAAACTGGGGACAATGATTGTGGAACAGAATATTAAGGCAATTGAAGGTTAGCGCAGGAAAGTGGTGCTGAGGTAAAAGATCAGCCATAGTCTTGTTGAGTGCTTGTACTTCTTGTGTTCAGAATGCCGTCAAAAACACAACTTGCCCACTAATGCCTTTTGGGGAAGGACTCCAGTCTTTCTCACATCAACCCTCTGAAGTGAGAAGTCACAAGGGCAGCTGGGGAAGGATAGTGGCTGCTGGTCTTGCCACTGGCGTACACATCTTGACCCTTTGGTTACACTGCACGCTTGGGGCCCTTTGATTTGGGCAGTAGTGGTGATGGAAGTCACTGTTCCGTTGCCAGAGCTGCTTAAGCTGAGTGGACAAATAGAGAAATCTGTCTGGTTTCCAAGATTGGAAGAATCATCCCAGGTCAATCTGCTTTTAGTGACTGGTTACTGATCACTCACCCATACTAACTAAAAGCTGAAGTAAAAATTAATGCTCTTTTAATGATGAGGAAAATCTGATATAAATGCTGAACTTTTCATGGCACCAGGTAAATATCCTCAACTACTGCCAATGTGATTGATATTGGTATTGGGTGAATGGGGGTTTCCTGAAACTGCTGAAGGGAGGAATTAATGGGGGTTTATTTAGTACACTGGTAGTTATTGTGAGACTCAGCAATGTCTTCTGTAGTTGGCCTGATCTTTGACACTAGTTATTTCCAGCAACTTTAAGTATTTATCAACAACTAAGATGACTTTCCCTCTCTGGTTGTCAGGTTGGGATCAATTACCAGGCTCCCACTGTGGTACCTGGAGGTGACCTGGCGAAGGTTCAGCGTGCCGTCTGCATGCTGAGTAACACAACTTCCATTGCTGAAGCCTGGGCTCGCCTGGACCACAAGTTTGACCTCATGTATTCCAAGCGTGCATTTGTCCACTGGTTTGTGGGCGAGGGAATGGAGGAGGGAGAGTTTGCAGAAGCAAGGGAAGACTTGGCTGCATTAGAGAGAGACTACGAAGAAGTGGGGGCAGACTCCATGCAGGAAGAAGATGGTGGAGAAGAATACTGAAAGCCACATTCCAGCCATAATAATCAATACATATGCTGTACCACCTGCCCTGTGCAATGTGTAAACTGCAATGAATAAATCTTAAGATTGTTGGTGTTTTAATGGGATGAATCCAATTGTGGATGGTTGTAAACAATTCAACAGCTAACAGCTCCAATAATGAAACAGTACATGGCCACAAGCAACTACATCAAGACAACCTGAGTTTCTAAGACAAGGCCAAAGCATTTGCATCTATTTTTCAGCTAATATTAAGGAATAGATGGCCTCCTCCTGATGCCCTTGCCTCAGGAGGCGGACTAATTACAGAAGTCATTATTCAAACAATTCCAGTTCACTTCACATGATAATCAAGTGAACTCAGCCATTTCTGGATACTGCAAAGCCTGTGTGCCCCAACAACAGGAGCAGCTGTAGTACTGAAGATTAGCACTAACGAAGCCACGTCATTTGCGAATATGTCAAGCAATGTGAGTTAAGCAAAAATAAATTTTATGTTGATTTATTTACTTTTTACCCACACAGACTCTGTTAGACTGAATTTTATTCTGCGTCTCAAATTTATTGGTGGTAATTTCTGAATTATTTCGGGGCGAATTTCCGTAACCCAAATGGCCGTAACATGGGGATCACCTGTAATCTCATCCCGAGACAACTAATCCAGAGATATCTACCCAATCAAAGGCAACATTACCCAGCTATGTCCCATTCACAAAAAGCTATACAAATCTTGTCTAGCTAATTATTACTGCATCAATCTACTCTGAATTATATGGTACTCTTCAGTGCCATCTGCTTACCGCTGCGCAGTTTGAGTTCCTCTTGGACTGCTTTACTTGAGGGCCACCAGAGCAACTCTGCACCAGACTTCTACAAAAGAACAAGGTGAGAGTGATCACTCAATACACCGAGTCACCACTGGACAGTGTGTCACTAGTGGTGTCAAGGACCTATAATAATTCAATAGGGAGCAGGATAGAGTCAGAATGAGTACCAAGGAGGACAGCTTGAAGGTTAATCATAGCAAGAGCATCTGAGGGCAGTGTCTAAGACTTGTACATCTTTGGGTATTTCATTGATAACCTTTCCTCCAACTTTGGGTGGGATTATTGAATGGTTGCACTTGCCAGTTCAGATAAGGAAGTAGTTCTTGTCCACAAGCACTAAGACCTGGCTAGCAAAAGTCAGGCATGAGTTAATACATGACAAGCAACTTCTGTGTTACACAATGACCAGCTCCCATCAGAATCCAACCACTTTGCCTGGTCTTCAATCATATTACCATTGTCAACATCCAGAACATGGATGTATTTGACTCCTAAAATGCTCTCTGGAATGACCAAGCAAGCTACTCAGTTCAAGGCCAATTAGGAATAGCCAGTAAGTGCTAGCCTTGCCAGTGATGCCCAGATCCCAAAAAATGTGAAGCTTAATTGAATGGGTAATGTTAGTGTTGTGACCACAGAATCAGGAGAGAGACTGGGTATTCTGTGGTGAGTTCACCTCCTGTCTCTCCAAACATGTTTAATCCCACATTCAAAGCACAGCTCAGAAGTGTGACGTAATCCTTGTACTTGTGGTTGGACTGTGAAATTAGGTTGGGACTACTGACAAATTTAACAAGAATTTCTAAAAGATACCAGGAACTGTGAAATAAGGGAGTGCACTCTTATTGGAAACTAATAGCAACAAGTGGAAATGTGCTGCATACATCATTATGTCACATTCTCACCTGTTTGCACAGTGTACAGCCATATCTGCTAACTGGCTTCGTTAACCATCTAGAATTTCTTAATTGTGTGTGGATCCCTGGCATTATATTGGCTTCTTGAACTGCAGAATATGGTTCACTGCTGGTCTGCTGCACTTTAACGGTGGTTGGTTCTGCATCTACCTTAGGAATAGAGACACCATCACATATCCCTCCATCACCTTCAGCCACATCACATGCTGTGATCATCTGGTTGACATGGACAGATCTGACCTTATTTGCAATATATATCAGATACAGTTTTGGTCTGCAGACCTCTTTGACTATGTCCCAGGCCTCTTGTTGACCTTTGTTCAAACAGCTATCTCAGCTATAAGCTGAGTTATGCTAAGCCCAATCGTGTTCAAAGTTGAAAATGCGTAGGGATAAGGTTAGATGTCTTTAGTACTACAGTTAGGCTTGTAAATAGGGCCGGTAGCTTTTTTTGCTTTGTCTCCTTGCTGTACTCAAAATGATCATCTTGATGACGTGCATTTTCGAAAATAAAAGCCACTACTTGATTTATGCACTAAGGCATGACTTAACTTTTCTACTAAATTCAGGGAATCGTTTGATGATACAGGTTATAGGGAGGCCACTCAGCCCTTTTCTAGCTTCTTGAACAACCTCTCTAATTAGTCCCAGTCTCTCCTATATCCCTACATTTTTACCCTTTCAAGTAATTTCTCCTTCCTCTTTGGAAGTTGTTATTGATTCTGCTTCCAGGCACCCTTTCAGCAGTGCATTCCAGGTTACAACATTCTGCATCAAAAAATTCCTCTCAGCAGACCCCTTTTTGTGCTACCTATCACCCTACTGTCACTTGGAATAGTTTCCCTTTATTTACTCAAACAAAACCGTAAAGTTTTGAAAACTTCAGTTAGATCTCCCCTCAACCTTATGTGCTTTCAAGTTTCTGTGGCCAAGAAGTCCTCATGCCCGCTCCTCTCTGGTGCACAATTTGCCCTTTTCCCCAACAACAACCTTGAGTAACTTTACCTTAAGGATATTGATATTTACCCCCTGACCTTTACTCTTCTGCCATTTACCATTGACCAAAACAGTCAGAAGCCTCTTTCTGTTTAATGTAATGATTAAGGTTGGAAAATTGAACTGCACATCATCTCTGCAGGACCCACCCACAATGAAACCACAGTTTGTGGCTGAAATATCAGCATTTATAAAAACCCACAAGCCTCCCTTTTGTATGTTTAATTGCAGTATTGTGGAAATTGTAATCCCTTCATCTAAACTCTAATTTAGAAATTCAGCTACTGAGAAAAGATAATGCATATTGTTTGGACAAGTAATTTGAGTGAATTGTTTGGTTTGCTCTTTTCATCTATTATTTGGTTCTCCAGATTCCACTCCGGGTTGGCAGTTTCTGCTAGGTGAATTTCCAGCTGCTTCCTTTTCATTTCTGTGTCCTTTTATATTTTGGAACATTTCTACTCTCAGTATAAATCGTTTGTCTCCTGCACTTACACCCACTCTCATAGATGGGCCTCAAGTCTCTGCCCTCAAGATTATTTCCACTCTCCCTGATGTTATAGGTTAGCTTTCTGCAGTACATTAAGGGTGATTAATTTTTCTACAAATTATTTTAACTGCTGAAATGATCCTGTGCCATTCCTTATAGAGTCATACAGCACAGAAACAGGCCCTTCGGCCAACCAGGACCATGTCGACCATTAAGTCCCTATCTATACTAATCCACTTACCAGCACTTGGTCTACAGCTTGTGTTCAATTAGCAGAAAGACATCAATGATACAGAAAGGTGGGAAAGTTGCTGTGGTTCAAGAATTCATTTGTTGGTGAAGGATGAATCATCCAATGGATCAAAATTCAGAGTAAAAAAAATTAGGCTATAAAATTTGCATTGACAATCAGTGGGGAAAAGAAACAATTTTTGCAACCTGACACTGAGCAGCTACAGCATCAGATTTGGAAATGCATTGACAAGCTTACATTTGAACAGCTGGAAGTATGGCTGAACCCTTAGTTGAAAGCAGTTGTCACAGACTTCAAGCACCAGGAGAAACTCAGGGATACTAATATTTCCAGAGCATAAACAGGCCATCGTACTCCAGGCCTGGTTGAAAATGTACAGATGTGTTGAGTCTAGCCACAATCCCAGTTGGAAGAGGGGTAGCAGAATCAGGATAAAATTGATGGACATGAAGAAAGATGTTACAGGGAAGTAAGTGGGAGAATGGGATTGATATGAGAGCCAGCACAGATTCGGTGGCTAAGTAGTCTCCTTCTACATTGTAAGGAAAATATGAATAGGCAAGAAACAGACAGTAAGATCTCCTATAGATATGTAAAAAGGAAAAGATTTGCAAATGTTATCGTGGGCAGATTAAAGACTGAGACAGGAGAAATTATATGGAGGAATAGGGAAAATGGCAGAGAAACCAATTACACTGTTTATCTCTTCAAGGAAGAAGACACAGAAACATCTTGGAAGTAGAGGAGGAGCACAGGACTATTGTAAATAAGGAGGTGAAAAATTACTGTTGGAGAAATTAATGGGACTCAATGTAAATATAAAAACATTAGCAGAAACTGTCCAAGGTCTGGTGCTGGGCATCTTCCTGAAGTCCACAGTTTTGTGGAAGGACGGCATGACTGTTAGACAATATCCTGCAATCCCATAGGGAAGTTAAACAGTTCAAAGGGGGGAATTTACAAGTGTGTATAGTCAAACAGCCGTCCTTCACAGGGACTTGTCAAATCAATTTCAGGAATCAATCTGGTGAACCTTCACTGCACTCCCTCTATTGCACTGCCTGTGCCAATCCTGAACACGACCAATCTCTTTCCTTCACCTTCCACCACACATTGTGTCCAATGCAGACCAACCTCCAGCACCCACCATCCCCCCAAAAAGCTGTCTAATATGTTTGACCACAAGCAATCTCTCCTCCAGTATGACTGCAAGGTAGGACCCTCCCACCTCAAACCCATGCAGTGTCTGGCATAGACTGACAACAAACTACCCTCACCCAAGTCACCAATAAAATGGACAATACTGAGAACAGAACGTTGTAAAAACTCAGCAGGTCGAGCAGCATCTGTGGAGACAAGAGGTGGAAGTCAACATTTTGGGTCGAGACCCTGCATCAGGACTGAGAGGGAAGAGGAAAGATTGCCAGTAGACAGCAGTGTGAGGGGATTGGAAGATAAACTGGTAGGTGATAGGTGGAACCAGGTGGGGAGCAGATGATGGACAGGTGGAATCAGGTGGGCGAGGGTGTTGGGAGACGTGAACAAAGGGAGAAGAAAACTAGGTGGTCAGGCGAGCGTGTGTGGGACGAGAACACCAGGGGTGTGAATAAATTTCTTATCACCTCAGTCCTGAACACCCAAATCCTTGTTATGAGTCTGTGAACCCTGATTCTATACACCCCAGGAAGGGGAAACATCATTCCCACATCTGTCAAACTCCATAAAAACTCTGTATGTTTCAATTTGATCACCCCTTATTCTTCTAAAATCTAAACAGTACAGACCCTTTTCTTGTATGATATACCCACCATCCCAGGAATTAATCTGGTGAATCTTCATTACACTCCCTCCATTGGAAGGAGACCAATCCTGTACACATTATTCCAGATGGAGTCTCACTGGGGCCCTATATATTGGAGCCATGTGTCTCTTCTCTTATTCAATTATCTTGTAGTAATATCCAACATAATATTTGCCTTCCTAGTTGCTTGTTGCATCTGCATGTTAACTCTCAGTTATTTGTAAACGAGGTTCCAATGAACACCAACTCCCTTCATTCCTTCACCATTTAAAAATTACTGTGCCTTTCTAACTTCTGAACCAAAGTAGATGAACCACACATCTGGCATGTTCTTGTTCATTCACTTAACCTGTAATACATCTCCTTGAAGCCTTCCTGCATCCTCCTCACAGCCCACACTGACACCTGGCTTGGTATCATCAGTAATCTTGGATAAATTATATTTGGTCCTTTCATCCCAATCATCATCAATCCCTGTAGCTCCCCATTATTCATCAACTCCCAACCAGAAAATTATCTATTCTTACTCCATATTTTCCTCTGTTACCCAATCCTGAATTTATCGCTGTATATTGCCCCCAAATGTGTGAGCTCTAATCTTCTGTAATAATTTCTTGTGTAGCACCTTATGAAGCCTTTCTGAAAGTCCAAATACGGCATGCCATTTGGTTCACTCTTACTTATTCTGCTACTTACAATCTCAAAAAAACTCTGACAGATTTGTCAAACATGACTTCCCTTTGACCAATACATATTGACTCTACTCTGACTGAGTGCTCTGTTATCACTCCCTTAATGATTGATTCCAACATTTACCTTTCCACTGAGCAATATACCGATCTATAGTTCCCTGTTTCCTCTCTCCCTCCTTTCTTAAATAATGGGGTTGCATTTGCAACCTTCTAATCTGTGGAGACTGTTTTGGAATTTTTGGAATTTTGGACAACCAGAGCATTTCTTACTTCCTCGGCACCTCCTTCAAACCCTTGGGTGCAGATCATTAGGTCCTGGGGATTTATCACCATTGAGTCCCATTAATTTCTCCAACAGTAATTTTTCACTGATGCTAATTTCATTCACCTCCTTATTTACAATAGTTCTGTGCTCCTCCTCTACTTCCAAGATGTTTTCTGTGTCTTCTTCCTTGAAGAGATACACAGTGTAATTGGTTTCTCTGCCATTTTCCCTATTCCTCAATATAATTTCTCCTGTCCCAGTCTTTAATCTGCCCGTGATAACATTTGCAAATCTTTTGCTTTTTACATATCTATAGGAGATCTTACTGTCTGTTTCTTGCCTATTCATATTTTCCTTACAATGTAGAAGGAGACTATTTAGCCACTGAATCTGTGCTGGCTCTCATATCAATCCCATTCTCCCACTTACTTCCCTGTAACATCTTTCTTCATGTCCATTAACTTTATTTTGATTCTGCTTCCCCTCCCCCCCCCCCCCCCCACCCACCTGCCGTCCCACCTACACCAGAAGAACCATGAGCAATCTTGCCCCTACCAACCCCACTCGTACAATGGCCTAGAAATTCCACTGCTCCACCTTCAGGATGTTAAAATAACATACCATTATATGCTTTTGTTACTTTTAAAGTTGCCTGACAATTGTGAACTTCCTTTTTAAAATGATGCCTTGGTTTACAAGCAGAACACAAGGCTAAAGAAGTCCACAGGAATGCAGTGCAACTTCCAGCATTTAGCCATGCAGGTGCAACCTTGCTCTCAAACCCTTAAGGGGATCCACACACTGCACAGGCACCACTGCTGCAACTCTTCAAAAGCAACGCTTTGTGCAGGATAGCAGGAAAGGGAGACCGTATGCACCCAGGTTCCCTAACATTGAGCTGAAGGTTTTAGTAGAGGAGAGCAGTGTTGTGTACCAGTAGGCTACAGAGGTGCAGCTGCCAGGAGCTGATGGTCAGGACTGAGACGGCAAGGAATATTAGTCACAGTCGGAAGAAATGCACACAAGGTACCTCACAAGATATGTGAAGATCGGACCTCGGCGTTTAAGCCTGAGTGCTCATGTGTTTGGGAGAACCATTTTCATCAGAACACAGAGAACACAACAAGGGAACAACTCAGACAGCAGTTTCCATGATTTGATGTGGCCACATACAAAGAGTACCTGTGGGAGTGCATACTGTAGGCAGTTAGATTCAATACAGTCATGCCAAGGATTAAATCTAAACCAGGAGTAAAAGGTTCCAGTGGTGAAAAGGAACACATATCATATGTAAACAGTGGTGAAATTCTTTGCAGAGTCGTGGGATCCAAACAGGATGGTGTGAAAAGCTTATATTAAATGTTTTCTGCAGAGGGAAGGGGGAGGGGGCAACTCACTGTTCTACACCCATGTGCATAAGGCAACACTCTGGAGCTCAGGGCAACTTCCATGAGGGCAATACCTTGGAAAGACTCAGGCAATAGAGAGCACAGGGGTATACTGTAAAGGGAAGGTAGAGGGTGTATGAAAAAATACTGCCATTTTCAATAAGAGCTATTTAATTTATATCAGTGCATTAAATATACAGGAAAAACAAGAGAGGGAATCTGTCCCACTACAGATCACAAGAGCAGGTAGAGAGAAAGTGGCATATAATTGGGCAAACATAAAGGGATATACTGTGCAGCACTTCAATGAAGAGGGGTATGATCCAGATGGTGGCATTGTACAGTGAGAACATGTAGTTTGGACAAGGACAAATGTACATAAATTTCATGATATTTAGCCTTGCTTGATATGCTGGAAGTGCTGGATAGCAATCAAATATATTAGTGGCTCCATTAAGTAGTTGGCTATAATTAGGTTGCTATCATTTTTTGGTACTTGGTTCACAGGAAGCATAATCCCACCACTCTGATACAATGCCAAGAAAAAGACAGACCAAGTAACAACAATTCTCTCAGCTTAACATTAGCGTTGTCTAAATTAATGCTGATGGTTCTACGGGACAATATAAAACATCATCCACTGAGCCATGAATTATTACAGAATGTAAACATTTTTCCTATAAGGCTAGGTTCTGTCTGACTGACCCCTTTGATCTAATATACATGAAATTCAGCAAGGCATCCAAACCAAGGTCCACATAGGACTTTGATAATGATGTTAAAATCCCCTGGGATCTAATGCAGAGAGGGAGGCTTAATTGGATTTCGTTTCAAATGAGAAAACTAAAGGCAAAGCTTAAAACCAATCTGAGTGCGAGGAAGGCTGTGTTCACTGTTATTCCCAGGGGAAGTAAAATTTGCCATGAATGAGATACTTAAGTAATTTGCATTTACCTGTGCTAACATTAAATTTGTTTTCATTACTTGGATATATTCATTTACAGTGGGTATGACAATGAGGAAGAATTGTTAAGGCAGCATGAGACAGTCAATGTAATTGTTAGTTTCACAAAGGAATTTGGGGAAGTCAATGAATTAATGTATCAAATACTACCTGTGTGAAGGGAGAACAGCAAGTTCAGAGTTACATGGTGATCTCAGGTCTATGAATGCACTTGGCTAAAGTTAGTAGACCAGAAAGTTTAGGCGCTTGAGAAGACTAACAAGAGAATTATACTTAATGGATGAGGCCTTGATTATACAAGCAGGGAGGTCACAATAACAGCCCACATCTCCGTTCCAAATAAAGAAGGATGTGCAGAGTCTGGGTCTGGGCAGGTAAGAGTGAACCTACTCGACAAACCAATTGGTGCAGATATGCCTGACCATGATAGCATTGATAGAAGTGACCATCACACTGTGCTTTGGAGACAAAGTGTTGTCTTCAGGTCCAAGGACACCCTCCACCATTTTAACACTACAAATGTACTTGATGGGTTGGTCTCAGAAAGGAGCGAGCAAGTCAAAACTGGGCATCCATGAGGCCCTATGGACCATCAGCAGCAGCAGAAATCTACACCAGCACAATCTGTAACCTCATGGCTCAGCAAATTCCTCACTTCACAATTACTATCAAGCAAGGGATCAACCCTTGGTTCAGTAAGGTGGGTGGAAGGGCATGCTGGGAACAGCACCAGCCATACTGAAAAGTGTGTTAGTCTCATGAAACTGCAAATACAGGACTACATGTGCACTAAACAACAAACACAGCTTGCAATACACAGGGGTAAGCAATCTCACAACCAATATTTGGAGCTCTGAAATGCTACCATACCTAGTCATGAATGGTAGTGGACAATTAAACATCTAATGAGAGGAGAAGCCTCCAAGAATAAACTGTCCTCAATGACAGCAGGGCCCAGCATGTGACGGCTAAAGAAAACACAGAAGTAATTACAACCATATTCAGTCAGCAGCACTGAACAGATAATCCATCCTGGTTTCCCCTATCACAGAAGCCAAATTGATCATCTGATCTGACGAAGGACCTCCGACCTGAAACATTAACTCTTGTTTCCGTTTCCACACATACTGCCTGACCTGCTGAGTGTTTTGAGGATTTTTATTTTGTAATGAACAATTGCTTACAGATGCTTTGGGAACCAGATGTATATTCGAACAAGTTACCATATCAATCACATTATATAAACAGCTGTTATCATTAATACTCAACTCTTTTCACTGAAATGCAAATATTCTGTTTTTGATAAGCTTCTCTATTTAAAAAGTGTGTTCTCTGTGAATGCAAAGATGTGAAATCCATCAATGCCATTTGATTGGGTCCTTTACAGATGAAACTCCAGTATCATCTTTTCTTCAGTCTTTATGTACAAACAAAATAAATTCAAGTAGTCCTTTGAGGATCTGGTTGAATGAGCTGCCTTGTAGCTTTATGCATAGCAATCAAACCACTTAGGGAAGGTAGTTACCGAAACTTTAACTTTCTATGTGCTACACATCCCCTGATCAAATTGTGCTCACTAACAACTTTTAAACTGTGTGTTGTGGGCATCAAAATGCATTTCTTGATTCAATTCTGAACGGAAGCTGCAGACTTGGGTGACACAGTGGTGCAGCTGGTAGACCTGCTGCCTCACAGCTCCGGAGACCTGGGTTCAATCTTAACTTTTGGTTCTGTGTGTGTGGAATGTACATGTTGTCTCTGTGGCCGCGTGGGTTTCCTCCAGGTGCTCTGGTTTCTTCCCACATTGCAAAGATGTGCAGGTTGGTAGGTTAATTGCCCTTTGCGTATGGGTAGGTGATAGAATCTGGGGGGGGGGAGAGTTGATGGAAATGTGGGGAGATTGAAATGGGGTGTGTCTAGGACCTGTGTAAATAGGTGCTTGATAGTCGGCATGGACTCAGTGGGCTGAAGGGCCTGTTCCTTTGGTGTACATTTCTGTGCCTCTTAGATAAGCTAAAAGATATCTTCATTAGTCACATGTACATCGAAACACACAGTGAAATGCATCTTTTATGTAGAGTGTTCTGGGGCAGCCCGCAAGTGTCGCCACATTTCTGGCGCCAACATAGCACGCCCACAACTTCCTAACCCGTACGTCTTTGGAATGTGGGAGGAAACCCACGCAGACACGGGGAGAACATACAAACTCCTTACAGACAATGGCTGGGATTGAACCTGGGTCGCTGGCGCTGTAATAGCATTACGCTAACCGCTACACTACCGTGTCTGCCCACCTTTTATTTGTGAAACCTGCTGAAGACAGAACAGCCTCTGCTTTGATTTTAACTGAGAGTGATAGGTTATTAATCAAGTCCTCTTGTTTCTTTTACATACCTTAAATTGTACAGGTTAAGGAGATGCCCTGAGGTCTCAGGTGCCCTGTAGCTATCAGTAGTCTAGGGCAATTCCAGTAAGTTAAAGTGCAAACTACATCTGAGCTGACGGCTGCAGAAAATACTTTGATTGACTTTGCAGATGATATCACGGCTTGGTACGGCAACTGCTCTGCCCAGGACCGCAAGAAATTGCAGAGAGTTGTGGACACAGCCCAGTGCATCACGGACACCAGCCTCCCCTCCTTGGTCTTTACCTCTCGTTGTCTTGGTGAAGCAGCCAGCATAATCAAAGACCCCACCCACCCGGGTCATTCTCTCTTCTCTCCTCTTCCATTGGGTAGAAGATACAGGAGCCTGAGGGCACATACCACCAGACTTAGGACAGCTTCTACCCTACTGTGATAAGACTATTGAACAGTTCCCTTATACGATGAGATGGAGTATGACCTCACGATCTACCTTGTTGTGACCTTGCACCTTATTGCACTGCACTTTCTCTGTAGCTGTGAAACTTTACTCTGTACTGTTATTGTTTTTACCTGTACTACATCAATGCACTCTGTACTAACTCAACGTAACCGCACTGTGTAATGAATTGACCTGTACGATCGGTATGCAAGACAAGTTTTTCACTGTACCTTGGTACAAGTGACAATAAGAAACCAATACCAATACCAGCACAATGCATTTTGTTCCAGGCTCCCTGTGGAGCTGGAACAGCAAGGGCACCGCCGATGGGATTGGGGGTGGACAGTTCAGCTTGGGAGAGGCTGGAGGGTGAAGCTCAGATGTGGGGCTGAGGACGGGGGCTTGGTTCAGATTAGATGGTGCTGAGGTTAGGAACTCTTCTGGTGAGGATGGTTAGCCACTGGTTAGAGAGTGCTGGGGAGTAAGGGGATGTGGACAGGGGGAACTGGGTGGAGAGAGAGAGTGGGGCCTAGTGGGGCAGCATAGAGGAGTGTGAGGGGAAGGGAGAGAGAAGGATGGAGCTGATAGAGGGCTGGGTGACTGAAGGGGATAAGTGAGGAGAGAAGGAGAGGGGGAGGGGGAGAGCTGCTGAGGAAAGGAAGGGAAGGTGGATTGAGGGAGGAAGAGATGGGGTTAGAGGGAGTGAGAACCAGGTGGAGGATAAGAAAGGAGGACAGAGCTTTGGTTTGGGGAGGTGGGAGGGGCAGGGTAAGGGGGACTGGGGGAGGGATGAGGAGAGAGGGAGGGGAGATGTTGTGGGCTGGGGGAAGGGAGGATATGAAGGGAGGGGAGGGATGTTGAATGTCAGGGAGTTAGCAGGTCAGGATTGATGTCACACACAGGCATCTTCTGCTCTTCACTGTGGTGGAAGCAAGCCTTCGACTGCAGGGACTGCCTGAGAGAGGGATACAGGCCAGCAGCTGCCTGACTCAGATCAGCCATATCAACACACGTTAGCGTGTCTGACATCTTTCCAGCACCAGATGGGCACCTCATATCATCAGTCCAGGCACAATGCACATTTCAAACCCTTGTGGCATAGATGGGAGCTCTCAGATACAGGAAATGGTCATCATCGAACAGTCACAACTAAACAAGGAGCATAGTCCTTCATATAGGTGCTGAAGCTGGACATTTTACGGCATCTTCAAAGCTCACTGTTGAGTGCACATACACATTCCATAGTGCTCGCTCTTATGCCCAAACTGACGAGTGTTTCCTTTGGAGAGTGCAGAGAGCGGTGAATTTCTAGAAATCTCTCTTCTGACACAGGGTGGGTGAATCTCTGGAAGTCTCTACCCCAGAGGATTGTGGAGGCTGGATTGTTAGGGGTATTTAAAGAGGAATTAGAATTTTGAAAGATCTGGGAATTCAGGCTGTGGGAAACTGGCACAGAAGGGAAGTTGAGGCCTGGGGCAGATCAGCAGTGATCATCTTGAAAGGCAGAGCAGATTTGAGGGCCGAGTGGCGTCCTCCTGCTCCTGTTTTCTTGTGTTCTTGTAACTAATGAGAACGTAATATTGTTTGGTTCAATGATCATTCTGCAGGCAACACAAGTGCCTGCTGGGTGTGGCAGGCAAAGTCAGGGGGTTTCATCACTTGGAAATGTTGGCTCTGTTTCTCTCCATTGACGCTGCCTGATCTGTTGAGAATTTCCAGCATTTTCTGTTTTTGCTTTTAGACCAACGTCATCAACATAATTTTAAGGTGATTGGAGGAAGGTATAAGGGGGATGTCGGGGTAGGTTTTTTACGCAAAGAGTGGTAGGTGCATGGAACACACTGCCTGCAGAGGTTGTGGGGGTAGATACATTAGGGACATTTAAGAGACTCTTAGATAGACACATGAATGATAGAGAAATAGGGAGCTATGTGTGAGGGAAGGGTTAGATAGATCTTAGAGCAGGATAAAATGTTGGCACAACGTTGTGTGCTGAAGGGCCTGTACTGTGCTGTAGTGTTCTATGTTCTATGTAACTGGCCTCAAGAGGCCACTGCCTGTTAAGACAAATTCACGAGTAGGACAGGTGTTTTCCCTGCGGAGTCAAGAAGAGCAGGGGTGCCACCACCTCCCCTCCTCCCCAACTTGCAGAACACCATAGTGGATGCACAGTCACATCTGCCTTTTGAAGACGTAACAACTTATTTGGAACATTTTTCAATTGTAAGTTATTGATGACAATTTTCTGGTGAGAGCTGAAGAGATTGCTTGGGCCTCCCATGGAGATCTTCCTTTAAGGAAGGTGCACACTGTGTTGGGGAGGAGTGAATTGAGGATGGGAGACTAGAGTGAGGAGACTAGACCCTGCTGGAGAAGGTAGCCTGATCTTTAAGTGCTCAAAGGTCGCTTGACAAGGGGCCATAGAGTGGGGGTTCCCAAGGTCCTAGAAGTATGTATCCTCAAGGACACACACAGTCAGCATATGGGAGTCATTATCCTGCAGGGGAGTGGCTGGAGGCCATGTGCGCTGACCTGGGATTGATCGGGACATTGAAGATCTGGTGAAATCCTGCGAGGTGTGTCCATACCAGCAATGTTGTGTAAATAATGAGTGATTAATCCAGCTACAGTTTAGGCACAAGCAATGGAGGTGGCTGGCTTGGCCTTCCCAGTGGCTTACATTGGCTTTTTACAGTTGGGCACAAAGTGTTTACTCCTACTAATTGAAGACCACTCAAAGTGGGTGGAATTGTTGTTATATGAATTGTACACCTCCACAGCACAGATCATAGATGCTCTGAGGTCAGGTTTGGTAGACCGTCAGCTTTCTGAAGAACTGGTTTCCAACAACAATCAATGGTTCGGTTAGGCTGTTTGTCACACTCTTTTGCTCTAACAGAATTCAACATCATTAGCGACCCAACACTCACAAAATGCTGGAGGAAGTCGACAGGTCAGGCAGCATCTATGGAGGGAAATAAACGTTGACTGTTTATTTCCCTCCATAGATGCTGCCTGACCTGCTGAGTTCCTCCAGCATTTTGTGTGTGTTGCTCCAGATTCCAGCATCTGCAGAATCTCTTGTGTCATAATTAATGACCCCATACTTAAAGGGGAAGCTAACCTGTTCTGCACGGGGAAGGAAACAATGGCAGCTGAGAAGTAAAAGACTGCAGATGCTGGAAATTTGAAATAAAATAGGAAATGCTGGAAACACTCAGCAGATCAAGCAGCAACCGTGGAGAGAGAGTTAACATTTCAGGTCAACGTCTTCCGCCTCCATATACAGATCAGCTTTTAAGCCCCTAATACGCTCTTCTCTTCCTTTGGATGTTTGGAGGTCTTGACCTGATGCTGTAAACTTCATAGGGTCTGGCGTCAATGTTGAGGACCCACAAGGCTGCTCCTTCCTGCCTGTAATGCCAACTTTATTGGGTCTGTTCTGTTGGAGGGGCAGTATGTACTTGGGGATAGTGATAGAGAAGCTGCCTCACTGATTTTTGGTTCGTTGGCAGATGGTCTGCCCAATTTTATTTTTGTGTTTTAATGTAGTTGCTTTAATAATTGACTGGTTTGCCACACCATTTCAGGAAGCAGTTAAAAATCAACTACATTCCTGTGAGCTTGATTATATCAGGCTGCTGCTTGACAAGTCTGTGGGACAGGCTAATTTAAATATCAGTCCCAGATGCTCGTGAGGACGGCTTTGCAAGGTCAACTGAGCTAAGAGCAATTTCCGCCAATGCCAGGTAGTCTGTTCAACTTTATTCTTGTGTTTTAACATGGTGGTTTTGATACAGTAAATGCTTTACTGAAGTATTTCAAGAAGTAGTTAAGAGTCTGTACTTTGCTGTGGATCTGGAGGGCAAACAGGGTCCGGGCAAAAAATTTCCATCACTAAAGGATATCAGTGAACCAGGATGTTTTTTTTCAACAGATCAGGTAGTTCCATAAATGCCATCACTGAGACTTTTTTTTGATATTTAATTCCAGATAATTCAGTTGACTAAATTTTAATTCCCCAGTGTCATGATGGGGTTTGAGTTTATGCCTCTGAATTTAGTCCAGGTCTCCAGATTACTGGTCCAACAATTTAACCATTGTGAGTTCATTCCCAGAAGATTGGAGCTCATGTGATTACAAGTAATTTGCATTAAGGATTGTGTGACAGCCAGAAAACAGTAGGAATAAAGGAGTAACTTTCAGAATGCCACAGCTTAACTAACGGACTGCCACAAGGATCAGCGGGTCATCAATCACTTGCAGGCAGTATATATAAGTATTAGACCCATCCAGTTGTCTGAGGCTGTAGATGTAAAGATAGGTGGGAAAAGGGAAAATGAGCTGTGAGGTGGATGTAAAGCAGCAAGAGATAAAGACCTGTTGCAAGGAGGTGAGAGAGCACAACATAGATGTTTGGTAAGATGGGAATAGCAGATCATTTTTAAAAAGATGAGAGGAGTGGAAGTTGGTGATCAGGAGGATTTGGATGCTTTTGTTAATGCATCCTTGAAAGTTAACATGCAAGCAGTTTGGTCAGCAAATGATTAGCCATTATTATAAATCTGTTGGAGGACAAGAGAAAGGAGGTCTTGCTGTAGACAGCGTGGGTTCTAAGATGAAGCCATCACTGAGAAGGACGTGGATCAGGAGGCACTCGAGAACCAAAACACAGTGGATGACACACAGCCTAAGGAGGAGGTGAGGGCAACTGGGGTGAACATTGTCGGAGATGACAAACGCAGTTGGGAGATCTCAGGTTAAAAAAGATAAGCAGAATGATCTGATTTATAATTAGTTGAGTTAATATAAACCATATTTGTAAATATTTAACCAGCTGGATAAAATTATATATGTAAACAATTGATGGATTGTGGAGAGGCTGTAGAGTGCGATAATGTATGAATACTGTTATGAACTGAGTGTACCATGTGCTACATTCTAACATAGACTGCCATTTAGTTGAGTTCTTGCCTTCTGCTTATAGCTTTCCTTCTGTTATTTGCTTATTGAAACAATAACACAAAATGGCTTACAGTTGCTACAACGACTGACTGCAGAGAATGTTCAACACCTGGGTGGAGTACAATTGTTTCGCTAGGATCCAGAATAAAAACATGCATTGTTGCATTTCTGATACCAAGTAGGGCCACTCAAACCTAAGAGCTGGACTCTGTCTACACTTCTTGCTACCTCGGTAAAGCAGACCACATAATCAAAGACCCCACCCACCCCAGACATTCTCTCTTCTCTCCCCTCCCATCGGGCAGAAGATACAAAAGCCTGAAGCACGTACTGTTAGGCTCAAGGACAGCTTCTATTCCGCTGCATGGCAACAGGGCCAGGCCCATCCTTTGCAACACCAGGGACAGGTAGAACCTCGACACATAGTGACACTTGGTGCCCATGTACTTTGATTCCACGCACAGCCTAATGCAGCCACAGATGAAGGTGGTCATCAGGATGAGGGTGACACTGGGGACACTTTTGCTCCCATTGTCCAGGGACTTGTGCATGGCGACCCGTTGGACCTGCTCCATCTTGGATCCCCAGACGAACTAGAAGATGGCATGGCTGATTTCCAAGCCAGAGGAGCGAGGAACAGGCCACACCTGTGCCAAGTACAGCAGCCCTGAGAGTGCCTCACACCTGATGACCAAGTTCTTCCCAGTTATTGAGAGGGAGCGCCGTTCCCATTGTCCCAGTCTCTGTTTCACCTTCCCAATCTGCTCCCGCCAATTTTTGTTGCATGTCCCAGCCCCTCCAAACCAGATCCCCAGCACCTTCAGGTAGTCAGGCCTGACGGTGAAGGGGACATTGGATCAGTAATACATGGAGTTTCCACTATGGCAACAAACTGGTGATAGCAGCTCAGGCGGGGAGCTTCACTCAGACATAGCACATTACAACAGCTGCTATAGTCAGGTTGACTTTCACATAGCGGTTAGCATAACGCTATTACAGCACCAGCGACCTGGGTTCAATTCCCGCTGCTGCCTGTAAGGAGTTTGTACGTTCTCCCCGTGTGTCTGCGTGGGTTTCCTCCGGGTGCTCCGGTTTCCTCCCACATTCCAAAGACGTACGGGTTAGGAGCTGTGGGCATGCTATGTTGGCACTGGAAGAGTGGCGACACTTGCGGGCTGCCCCCAGCACATTCTTAGCAACGCAAAAAGACGTATTTCACTGTGTGTTTCAATGTACATGTGACTAATAAATAACTATCTTATCTTATCTTACCCTGCCGCTAAGCAAATTAAAGCAAACCTAGGCAAATCACATCTCTGCCTATTCCACCTGGACAATTGTGATGTTAATAATAGGCAGAACATCAACTTGCTCACCGCAAAACACAATCTACCTGAAAGGTTTTTAACAAGAGCCATAAAGAGAAGATGAAAAGTCAGTGTCCAAAATACCCAGAAGATTGCAAATTCAAAATGGGGAGCACATTCTGCCATGATTGGAACTTGAATGCTTGCCCTATGTTACTCCAGTGCCAAGAATACTTCCAGTATTTCAAAGCTCTGCTCATGCAAAATTGATTCAGTGCTGAATGGCAGCTGCAGGATCGTCACGAGCTACCTCAAACTACCAAACATCAGCTTGTACATCTTTGCTGGAATGGCAGCACCAGAGATCTGTGGACAGTGTAGAGAAAGGAAACAGCAAACAGAGGATGACAGATGTCTTATCCATGGGCACACCACTGCAGTAAACCATTTGAAAAGCAGGAACCCAGCACTACTGCTACAACCACCTATGAAAAGTTGTGGTAGGTGCAATTTGCAGACCTTACAGTCGCAGGACAGTTTCTAGAGAGGGCAGGGGGAAAATGGGCCAGCTCAAGACCTCCAAGCTGCCTCGATATTCAAGTGGGCAGCCAATATGGTGAAATGGGGTCATGTTACAATACCCAGGACTTCTAATTGGAGCAAAAGACAGCCCATCCAACATTTTTTTGATCTGCTGACATCTAGAGGGCAGTCCATGCATGATCTGGGATCTTCTTAAGGCTAGCTTGTGAGCTTTGCATTGCATCCATAGATGTGTGACAAAATATTAATCCAAACTGTTTCTAAATTTAGATTTTCTGAGTTAAGACTTTTTCTCTCTAATGTCTTTGTTACATCCTTTGTTATCATGGTTATCTGTTCACACTTCTTTTTTTCAATTTGCCCATCTCATTGAGTCATACAGCACGGAAACTGGCCCTTCGGCCCAACTCATCCATGCCAACCAAGGCATCTTCCCGAGCTAGTTATTTGCTTGCATTTGGCCCACATTTCCCTAAACCTTTCCTTAACATGTACCTGTCCAAATGCCTTTTAAAGGTTGTAATTGTACCCTAGTCTACCACTTCCTCTGACAACTCATTCCATAGACTCACACCCTCTGTGTGAAAAAGTTGCCCCTCAGGTCCCCTTTAAATCATTCCCCTCTTACCTTAAACCTCTTCTCTCTAGTTTTAGACTCCCCTAGCCTGGAAAAATACTGTGACAATCCATCTGATCTATGCCCTTTATTATTTTCTAAACCTCTATAATATCAACCTTCAGCCTCCTTCAGTCCAGGGAAAACTGTACCAGCCTATCCAGTCTCTCCTCATAACACAAGCCCTCCAGTCCTGGCAACATCCTTGTGAATCTTTTCTGAACCCTCTCTAGATTAATCACATCCTTCCTAGGGCATGGCAATGGGAAATGCATACAATATTCCAGGCGCAGTCCTGTACAGCTGTAACATGATGTCTCAATTCTTGTATTCAATGCCCTCTCCGATGAAGGAAGTGTGCTATTCACCTCCTTCACCATCTTGTCTACCTATGTCACCACTTTCAGGGAACAATGTACCTTTTGGTCTCTCTGTTCTGCAATACTCCCCTGGGTCCTGTCGTTCACTGTGTATGTCCTGCCTTGGTTTAACTTACCAAAATGCATAACTTTGCACTTGTACGAGTTAAATTCCATCTGCCATTCCTTGGCTCATCTTTCCAATTCATCTTCACTGTCCACCACACCAACAATTTTGGTGTCATCTGCAAACTTTCTAATCGTGCCAACCTCACTCTCATCCAAATCTTTAATATATATGACAAACAACAGGGGACCCAGCACTGATCCCTGCTGCACACCACTGGTCACAGGCCTCCAGTCTGAAAATAACCCTCTATTACCACCCTGTCAGCCACCAAGCCAATTTTGTATCCAAATGGCTGGCTCTCTCTGAATTCCACATGATCTAACTTTCTGGATCAGCCTACCATGATAAAGACTTTGCTAAAGACCATGTAGACAATGTCCACCTCTCTGTTCTTGTCAATTCTCTAGGTGACCTCTTCAAAAAACTCAATAAATTCACGACTCACAATTTCCCATGCACAAAGCTATACTATCTCTAATTAGTCCTTGTCTTTCCAAATGCAGATGGATCCTGTCTCTCAGAATCCCCTTCAGTAATTTTCCCACCACTGATGTTAGTCTCACTGGCTGGAGGTTCCCTGGCTTGTCCTTTTAGCCCTTCTTAAAGAAAGGCACAACATTAGCCACCCTCCAGTCTTCCAGCACTTCCTCCGTGGTTAAGTAATATACAAAAATCTCTGCTGGGACCCCAGCAATTTTGTCCCTTACTTCCCACAACCTCCTACGATAAACTTGGTCAGTCCCTACAGATTTATCCACTCTTATGCCCTTCAAGACTGCCAGCACCTCCTCTTTCGTAATATTGGTATGTTTCAGGGCTTCACTGCTCTCCTTCCTGAATTCCCTGGATTCCATGACCTCCTCCACAGTAAATACAATTGAGAAGTATTCATTTAAGACCATGCCCATCTCCTGTGGCTCCACAGATAGATGACTACACTGATCCTTATGGGGGCACTATACTCTCCCTCATTACCCTTTTGCTCTTAATATAGAATTTCTTAGGATTCTGTTTTACCTTATCTGCCAAGGATATCTCATGTTGCCTTTCTGCCATCCTAATTTCCTTCTTGAGTGTACTCCAACATCCCTTATACTCCTCAATGGATTCACTTGATCCCAGCTGTCCATACCTGACACATGCTGTCTCCCTTTTTTCCTGACCAGAGCCTCAATAACCCTTATCAGCCAGAATTCCCTAATCCAGCCAGCCTTGCCCTTCACTCTAAGAGGAACATGTTAGCCCTGAACTCTCTCTATCTCACGTTTAAATACCTTCCACTTGTCAGATTTCCTTTTACCTGCTAACAGCCTCTCCCAATCAATCTTTGCAAGTTCCTGCCTAATGCCATCAAAATTAGCCTTCCCCCAATTTAGGACTTTGACTTTGGGCCAGTCCCATCTTTTTCCACAACTATTTTAAATCTATTAGAATTATGGTCACTGGTTCCAAAGTGCTACCCCGTTGACACTTCAGCCACTTGCCCAGCCTCATTTCCCAATAGGAGGTCCAGTGTTGTCCCGTCTCGTAGGACCACCTACATATTGTTTGAGAAAACTTTCCTGGACACACTTAACAAATTCTGACCTGGCTAATCCCTTCCAAAAGTTAAGTATTCTGGAATATTTAGTTCTGAACCTTAGGCATTCTGCATCCATACAGAGACATAGAACCATATACCATGGAAACAATTCCTTTGGTCCACCACATCCATGACAATCATCCAGCACCCATTTATGTTTAACCCAACTAAAACTAATACTATTTTATTTTCCTCACATTCCAATCGGCCCCCAGATTCTACCACTCACCTACACACTAGAGGCAGTTTACGGTGGTAATTAACCTACTAGCCTGCATCTCTTTGGAATGTGGGAGGAAACCAGAGCACCAGAGGGAAGCCTACTTAGACAAACTCCACAGAGATAGCACTGGAGGTTATTATTGACCCTGGGTCACTGGAGCTGTGAGGCCGCAGCTCAGTCAGTTGCACCACAGTGCCACGTGTATCTCTGTATTGACTATCTGACCAAACCCAATCATTTCAGCCTGCAGCATGCAACACAATATATTCAGTTATAGTCTTACTGTTTAATATGAATTCACAGCTAGCTCTTGGTTTTATATTGTATACCTACTGGTAAAATCCTGAATTTTATCAGTTTTTTAAGTCTGAAGAACTGCCTTTGTGACTGTAAAACCACTTGAAATCTTCAGCTCTTCTATGGCACCTAGTCTATTTCAATTCAGAGAATAAATTGTTACATTTTTATCAGAAACTTACATCACAGACACTGAGTTCTAATTTGCTAATTCCATTTCCCCAACCTTATCAACAAATTTCACAATTTCCTTTGGTCTTCTATTGAACTAACCTTCTACTTTAATAATCTTTGCACTCTTCCTCTCAAGGCTAATGATCAAATACATTTTAGATGGTAAAAAAGGGTGTGGAATTTATCTACACAGAGCTTGGAGTGTGACTTTATAAGGTTACTCTGGTTAATGCAGAGCTTTTGATAAAGTAACAGTAATTTATCTAATAGTCTCCGTCTCTGAGCCCCTTTCTACAGTGCCCCCCAGCTACTGGTGATAATCAGAACACATTCCCTCTTTTGATTATTGTATCAAATTCAAAATACATATGTAAATTCCAGGTGATAGCATGATTGGGTTTGGCTTTAATGTCATCAACACCTAAGTTCTCTGTCAATGAAAATTCCATTTGATATTTTATCACGAGTTACTCTGTACTGAATTTCAATCAGTTAAGTTTTACTTTTCCTTTGTAGAAGATTTCCTCCGAGAAGTTTACATGGGCCACTGTAGTTTCTCTGGAAGTATGATGCAAACCCTATGGAAATGGGATTGTTAGCAAGTGAAGGTGGAAGTTTGGGAAGGGCTCTGAGGAAATTCCCTGGTTCTGGTGTTCCTGACATAAAAACTTGGATAGTAGAAAAAGAAGTTCACTTGAAGGAAGTCCTGAAGGAACAATATTATCATTCATATAAGGAAGAGGAGGATCTGGATGACAACCTTGAATTTAGGCATTTCGTAAGCAAGGTAAAAAGTTAAAGTTAAAGTCAAAGTCAAGTTCATTGTCGTATATGCAAGTACCTGTATGCATGGGTGCAATGAAAAACTTACTTGCAGCAGCATCACAGACATGTAGCTACATATAAGCAGCATTCACAAGAAAAGCATGAATTAAACATAAATTATACACAATTTTTACAAGAAAGAACATAATTAGAACAAAAAAAAACAAAGCCCATTTAAGTGCAAAGTGGTCATAGTGCTGCTATACTGTAGTGATTAGGCCGGTTGGTTCAAGAACCGAATGGTTGAAGGGAAGTAGCTGTTCCTGACCTGGTGGTGTGGGACTTCAGGCTTCTGTACCTCCTGCCCGGGGATAGCTGCAAAAAGATGGCATGGCCCAGATGGTGGGGATCTTTGACGATGGATGTTGCCATCATGTAACACTAACCACAGAGGTGATGCTTAAAGAAGAAAAGATGCAAGATCTTTCCATCTGTTTTTTAGTTTTTAAATCTCTGTATAGAAATCCAGAGCTTAAAAACTCAATTGCATAAGTGTTTTGCTAAATGTTATGTAATTGAAAATTGATTTTCTTTCAGGAGTAAAATATGATAATGACCATTTTCACACCACTTCAGAAATTTGAGAAATGAAAAGAAGAGAGAATAGAAAAGCTGAGGAATACTGAAGGATTAGATTAGATTAGGAATTTGGAAGGGAGGAATACCCATGGAGGAAGCAGTAAAAGGAGACACACGGACAGGAAAGATGGAACAGAAGGACTAAAATGAAAAAGAAGAGAAAAAAACAAAATGGGCCAGTCAAAAGTGGCAGCCAAAACTTGTGAACACAGGGACACTCGAAAACTCAGACGGCATCATATTAATTTGGAGATAAACAGTATATATGTATATTGGAAGGGAATGGGAAATAGAGGAGACAATAGCAGGTAGAGTATAATCAAATCAGATGTTCTGTGCTGTGATGGAATTGTTCCAGTGATTCATGTTGAACTTGGTGCCAACATGAATCACTGTCGAATTGTTCTCTAATTTCAGAGACATCCATGGAAAGCAAGTCAAATCCAGAAGATTCGATATTTGTGGGTACTTGCTTGAATAAGTTGGCAGCTATGTTCATCTACATTCCAAAAGTGACCAACATTAATTAATTACTTGTGAAGCACATTGGGATATCTTAAGTAGTGAAAGGCTCAATATAAATGCCAATTTTCTTTCCTGCTGTTTCGTTCTTTTGAAGTAATTTCCTACTCCTTTCCAAAGTTATCTTTGCTTTAAGGTCATGTAACAAAACCTGCTGAAGGGTTTCTATAAGCTTAAAGCACCACGTCATAGTAGAAATAACATTATCACTATTTTGTAAAATGTCAAGGAGGTTGGTGACAGGATCTGCCCTATATGACGACAGTGGCAGCTACTTACTTGACCATCATTGTACAGTCAAATGTCATATTTTCCCCTGCCATTTATTTTGGTTGTTAATCCTGTTAGTCAACTCTATCTATAGTTATATGAAGCTGCAGAGTAACATATTTTCCAGTCTTCTAGTTGTGATCTGATAATTCCATCATAAACTCCCCGTACTAAAGAAAAACATTCACCTTATGGACCTGTTCTGCTGCCTTTATGGATTTATGGTTACATGCTACAAGGTCCCTCTGTACCTCCACATCCCATTTATTGTTTATTCCCTCGCCTGTTGCATCTCCCCAAATGCATTACCATGCACACTTCTCTGGATTAAATTCCATTTGCCATTTTCTGCCCAACTGACCCAGACCTTCCTCCATTCTGAAGCTTTCCTCCTCACTGTCAACCACATGGTCATTTTTTGTTATCATCTGCAAACTTTGTTACCATGCTTCCTACATTTAAGTTTAAATATTTATATAAAACAAAAGCAGAGGATCCAAATACTGAGCCTTGTGGATCCCCATGGTAACTGCCTTCCTCTCAACCATGAAACATAAAAAAATGCTGGAAATCAGAAATAAAAACAGAAACTGCTAGAAAGATTCTGCAGGTCAGGCAGCATCTGTGGAGAGAGAAGCACCTGTGGAGATTGACCAGTCAATATTTCTGGTCAAGATCCTTCCTCAGAACTGGAAAGGTGAGAAAACGAGTGTTTCTTAAGTTGCAGACTTCTCTTTGAGTCCTGATGCAGGGTCCCCACCTGAAATGTCGACCATCACCTTGTCTCACTGATGCTGCTCAACCTGCTGAATTCCTCCAGCAGTTTGTTTTTTGCTCCAGATTCCATTATCTGCAGTCGCTTGTGTCTCCTTTGTTTTCTCTTTACTCGTTCTAATGAAGGGTTATTGACCTGAAACATTACCTCTGTTTTTCTCTCTCTCTACAGATACTGTCTCCCTTCAGCAATTTACCAATCTCTCTTGGATCCCCTTGCCATTTACTTTTTTTGAGCAGCCTGCATTGGTGGCTCAGGGGTAGAATTCTCCCCTGCCACATAGGAGACTAGGGTTCAATTCCTGGCCAAAGCAAAAGGCATTGCTCTTTCAGCCTTGTTGTATGGCTTGTACCTAATGAGCTAAAGGGCTTGTTTCGATGCTATTACTCCATGACTCTAAGTGGTTTGACCAGTCTGCCATGTGGTAAGGCACAATCAGTTTCAACATCAGCAAAACACCTGAGGCCAACTTAAAGCAGTCTAAACAGACTCCACATGAGTGGTATTCATTTCTAGATACCAAAATGAACAAGGTAATGAGATCTGTGATAGACTGAAATAAAAACGAAAATGCTGGGAATAGATACAAAAAATTCCGCAGATGCTGGAATCTGGAGCAATACACAAAATGTGCTGGAGAAACTCAGCAGGTCAGGCAGCATCCATGGAGGGAAATAAACAGTCGACGTTTCGGCTCGAGAATCTTCAACAGGACTGGAAAGGAAGAGATGTGTGAGGCTGGTGTGCCCCATTTTGACTAATGTAAACACAATGACCCAAATAGCTTATGTTTAATAAATTGTTCACAATTTTGTGATTTTTATGACTTGTTCTGGTGTTGCTAGACCTTGCTACAAGTGGGTCTAGCTACTGGTGGGCTTTGACTGATTATATTATTTTTCAATGGAGACACACAAGACCCACTGAGTTCCTCCAGCAGATTGTTTGTTGCTCTGAATTAATTCTCAGTTTTATGCCATTGATTCAGGGTTTAAACCTGATGAAACAATAAAATCTTGCCATGAACTTATCATGTTCATGATTTTTTAAATCTAATGTTGATTGATGGATCTCTGCCTGCATGTCAATGCTTCTTTATTGTGCCTAGACAGTAATAGCTATTTATTCACAATCTATCACTCTTGCTCATGCCCTGACCTACAAGGTTCAATGAAGAATAAAGTCTTTATCATCTTTTTTTAAAAAAAATTCTTTCATTTGCCTTGGAGCACTGAAGCTAATCGCATTGGTCGACCAGCTATGATCTGAAACCCAAGGTCTGTGTTTGTCCAGCGGTGACACCTCACAAGGTAAAACACCCCCTCGGCTGGGAAGGGCTTTGGCGATGAGAAAAGGCGCCATACAAAGGCAGTTGTTGCAACCCCCCCCCAATCCCCACCCCTTGGGGGTCGCCTCCATTGATCACTCCTGGCCAAACACTTGTGTGCTACGTCATCCATTTTAAGTCAGACATGTTCAAATTCAGCCTTACTTTGGGGAAAATAAAGGTACCGTGTCGTGTCGTGTCTCTCCCCGGAGCAGCGGGCGAGGGGAAGGCCGTGCACAGGTCGCCCACAGCCGCCAGTGGCCATTCGGCCCCCCACCACCAGCGTTGACCCTCTCCCCCTCTCCCTCCCCGCTTCCCCTTTAACCCCCACCTGCCCGCAACGACAGCCAATCAGCGCCGAGGAGAATGGCTTTTAAACAAAGAGTGCCGGGCGCCAGCCAGCGCCTCTCCGACCGCAGCGTGTATCGATGCGCCGACTATAAACAACCGGCCGCCGCGTCCCGTTTCCCGCCGCCACCGCAACGGTGGCACCATTCCAGCCGGTGCAGCTGCGTTGGTGTTGGCTGCGGGGGAGGAGAAGTTGTTGTTGTTGTTGGGGGCGCCGAGGAAAAAGGGGTCGGCGTGCCCGCGCGGGACTGGTTGCCCGTGCGGAGGGAGCCGGCGGAGGTGGCGGCGGTGCTGCGGGGTTTGAGAGCGAGACGGAGCAACGGAAAGAAAGAGCTCGAGCCCGAGCGCGAGGCCGCCCGCCGCCCGGTTCCCGCCCGCCGCCCGCCCGCCCGAGCGCGAGCGTCCCCGCAGAGGAGCTCGAGCCCTGCCGCCCGCCCTCCCCCCTCCCCGGACCAACCGTCAGCTGAGAGCCAGGCCGCCCGCAGACAGCAGCGGCGGCGGCGGCACCACCACGGTGGGGTCGGGGAGCCAGCCGAGGGCCGGCAGCGCCAGCGCCATGAGCCAGCAGGCCGGCGAGTTCATCCCGCCGCCCGAGTGCCCGGTGTTCGAGCCCACGCCGGAGGAGTTCGCCGACCCGTTCAAATTCATCAACAAGATCCGGCCCATCGCCGAGAGGACCGGCATCTGCAAGGTCCGCCCGCCGCAGGTGAGGCTCCTCCGGAGGGGCGAGGGTCGGGGGCGAGCCCTGGGGAGGCGCCGGCGGCAGCGTCCACACTGCACGGAAACTTCCGAAGTGGTGGAGAGGCTTTCAACATGGCGGAGCCTGCGGGACCTTTCTTTGTGTTGGAGCGGGAGGGGGGTGGACCTGGGGGAGGGGAGCCGAGTGTGTGGGGGGGGGGGGGTGGACCTGGGGTTGGGGAGCCGAGTGTGGGGGTGTGGACCTGGGGGGGTACCTGAGGGGTGTGGGGACCGGAGGGGCGTTGGTGCAGACCTGTGGCGGGGGAGTGTGTGGACCTGTGGAGGGGGAGGAGCTGGGGAGGTGGGGGTGTGGAACGGGTGGGGGTGTGGACCTGGGGTGGGGGGTAGGTTGTGGACCTGGGGGGGGTGGTGAAGAGTGTGTGGACCTTGGGGGGGGGGGGTGAGGAGGGGAGTGTGTGGACCTGGGAGGGGGAGAGAGCTGAAGTGGGGGGGGTGGTGTGTGGACGTGGGGGAGAGCCGAGGGGTACTGGGGGGGGGGGGTGGTGTGGACTGTGGAGGGGGAAGTTGAGGGGGATGTGGACCTGGGGGGAGAGCAGAGGGTGGGGTTGGACCGGTGGGGTGGGGTGCAGGGTGTGGACCTGGAGGGGAGTGTGTGGACTGGGGACAGTGGATTAGGTAGGGGGGGTGGTTGTGGAGTGGGTGGTTGTGGTCCTGGGGGCGGGGGGTGGAATCGGGGTTTGGAAGGATGTGGTGTGCACTAGGGCAGGGTGTGTGTGGAAGGGGGTGGTGGGTGGGTTAATAAACTGAGGGGAGCGGGTGTTGAGGTAGGGGCTTTAGACACTGGGGCATGAGGTCGTGGGGGGTGAGTGGGGTTGGGGTGGACTGATAGGGAGAGCCTGGGTAGAGATGGTATGAACATTGGGTGGGGGGGGGGTGGGAGGAAGAAGTATAGACTGGTTTGGGGGGTGGGGGCGTGGATTAATTGGATTGCAGTTTGGGGGAGGGGAAGTAGACCTGGAATTTTAATGCTAAATTACTGCTAGTATAACTGCTTAGTGGTATCTGGAGCCCAGCATAATATTGTTATCTTTTATAGGGTTGGCAGCCACCTTTTGCCTGTGATGTTGATAAACTACATTTTACCCCACGAATTCAAAGACTGAATGAACTTGAGGTACTTTTTGCATTTTGTGAAATATTTGCAGTCCTTTAGTGAATACTTGCATCGCATATAGTCAAAGTTTCTGTCTAAGAGGCTTTTCTTTGTGTTAGTTCTTATATGTAATACTCTATGTATTATCTGATTAAATGTTGCCCCTAACCATTGTTTTTACATCTTGTGATGGGAGACAAACTTAAACATGGCTGCCCAGCGCAATAAGCTTTAATTGTTTGCAGTCTGATATAATTTCCCAGAGCTACTACCTTCTGTGATCTGATCTTTGTGCCCTTTGTTGGTCCCTTTTCCATCCCAAAGGAAAATAAACTTCACCCTGTATGCTTTGAATTATTTTCTTTTGATAGTTTTCTTTATGCAACATTCCCACCACGTAACTTTGTGGGCATAGGGGGGTGGGAAGAGAAGCCAAGTTATTTTGGTGGATGAGAAAAATGGCTGTTGCACATTGGAATTCTACTTCTATCAGTGCTGCCAATTAACCCATATTAATGCTTTAATTTTTTTCACTTTTTAAAAAGCACTCTGGTCATAAGTTGTTGCACAGTACTCTCTACAAATCGCATCTGGTTCCCATGATGTCATACATTTTCTCCCCCACCCAATGGCTTGATGCAAAGGCAGCAGTCTTTGCCTCCTACCTAACCTGCGGATGTCCGTGGACATGTATCGTTGCTCAGCACTGACTTTTGCTGTCGTTGGATCAGCTGGAGAAATTCAGGGGGAGAGAGACTGCTATATAGAACCCATTTGTCTTCCTTCAGGGAGTGTTCTTGCTATACTACAGAAACGTAGACACTTTGTACACTTGAGCCCCAAAATTGTTCTGTGTATACGAAGCTCAGATTTTCATGAATGAAAGTCATTGTCCACATTGAGATGATGCAAGAAGTTCTTCTAGCCACAAGGATTGTAAGGTGGGGGTACGTAGGAACCTTCTAACTGTATTCTTGCTAGTCAACATTTCAGATTGGTGGGTGTGATGGCTTTTTGGAAGTGTACAACCGTGAACATGTCAACAGTCTGCACTGGAGGGAGAAGCAAAATGCATTTGGAATCATTTATAGGGATTCTGTAGATGGGGAGGTAGACTATTCAGAGTGCATACTGCATGACACTTGTCTCCAGGGTGGGGGGGGTGTGGAAGATACAGCATACACTTGGGGGGGGGGGGGGGTAAGCTAGTGAGCTTAATTGCTTGCTGCATCTCCAGGTTGGTTTTTAGTGAGTTGTGTACAAGTATACCTCAGTCCCTTTTGAATTTCAACATTTTCTGATCTCTTACCATTTTTAAAACTTCTGCTTTTCTGTTTTGTGCATCAAAATGGATGACATAACATTTTCCACATTATATTCCATCTGTCTCTTGGTATCCTCATCACTACTTCTATTCTCACTTTGATTTCATGGCATCAACAAATTTGTAAATGTTATGTGCAGTTTCTTCAACCAAATCGTTGATTATATAAATGTGAATATTTGAGACCCAAACATCGATCCCTGTTAGCTCAGGAAGACCAATGGGATGAAAGGTGAAATGTTCATTATCATGGAGAATCAAAGATTGTCAGGTAAGCCTGTGTCAGAGAAATGGCTGACCTTTAAGGGGAAGTTCTGGGATACTGACTAGGGAAGGCAAATGAAGTGAAAGCCAGAGCGCACTGCATGATGGAGCACAGGAAGAAAAGATTCTGGTGTTTGCTGGGTGAATAATTTGGTTTAACATTGGTGGTGGGGACATAAAGAAATATGAACTTGGAGTAGTTTCTCTTAATAGAGAACAGTCAGCATGTATTTGTTTAAGGCAAATCGTATTTGACTAACCTGATCGAAGCAGGTTGATAAATGCAATATGTGAAGTATCTGTACATATTTTCAGAAGATAACTCTAAGGTTGGTTAACAAAATTGAAGATGATGGAATAAAATGACCTGAAATTGGCTTGGGGCAGAAAACACTTAGATTCTGAATGCTCTGTGCTATTTGGTTATTTTCCCAGGCAGTGGTGCTAGACTTTGATATATTTCTGACTTGTGCATTGGTGGTAAAGTTTAAAAACTTTTAGACAATGAATTTGGAGGTGTGGTAAAGGGTGAAGAGGTGACTAATAGCTTGCAAGAGGATGTGGATAGATTGGCCAGATAGGCAGAAGTGACAAATGAAATTTATTAGGTGTAATACATTGGCAGAAGGGCTGAGGAGAGATGGTGCTGATTTAATTGTTGTTCTAAAGTGTACAGGAATAGAAGGATCTGTGCATACCCATAAATATTTGGTAGTTTCAGGACTTGTTGAGAGAGCAGCAAGTAAAACCTATGGGATCCTGTTTCTTATAACAAGAAACAAGTAGGGAGTTGTAAAGCCTTGCCTAGGCCTCCATTGGAGTATTGTGGCCGTTTTCTGGTTTTGGAAGGTGTGATGGTTCAAGCGAAGGTGCAGAAATAGCCTGGAACCATTCTACCAAAACTGGGGGATTTCAGTTTAGTGTTCTTATAGCAGAGAAAGTTGAGACTGAACTTGATAGAGGTAGACAAAATCTTGAGCAAGTTGAAGCTGTTCTCATTAGTGAAAGGTTCAGATGGGAGGCATCAAATTGAAGGGATGTGCAAAAAGTATAATGAAATATGAGAGAAAACCTTAATTGCAAAGAGTTACAATTTGGAACTCGCTGCCTACATGGTATGGAAATGGTGAATAAGGGCTTGTAAAAGGGAAATTGGATTAGAGCTTGAGTGAAAATACTTCAGAGTTGGGGTTTTGGGGAGCTGCAAAATGGGACTGATTTGATTGCTTAATGAAGAACTGGCTTTAGACTAGTTAGGTCAAATTACATCTTTGAGCTGTAGCAGTACAATGGTTCTAACACTTCTATATTCACAGGCTCAGACCAGAGTAAAACTCAATTTTCTGGACCAGATAGCAAAATTCTGGGAACTACAAGGGTCAACATTAAAAATTCCACATGTGGAGAGGAAGATTTTGGATTTGTTTTTACTCAACAAGGTAAGAGTTGTTAAAATAACCTGAAGATGCTGAAAATCTGAAATTAAAAACATGCTGGAAACAGACGTTGGTACCACTGCACTTGGAATACTGTGCAGTTCTGGTTGACTGGGTATAGGAAAGATCTCATGAAGTTGGAGTGGGCTTGATGTAAAAGGAGAAACTGGATATGATGGGACTTTTTTTCCCTGGAGCATTAGAGGATGACCTTGGAGTTATAGAATTGTGAGGGGCATAGATACGGTGAATGGTTTCAGTCTTTTTTCCAGGGTGGGCGAGTCTTTTTTTAAAAAAAGAATACTAAAAGGCATAGGTTTAAAGGTGCGGGGAAAGACTGAAAGTGGACCTGGGAGGCAAGTCTTTCCACACAGGGTGGTGGGTATATGGAATGAACTGCCAGAGCAAGTGGTAGAGCTGGGTACAATTACAATATATGAAAGACATAAATAGCTACATGGATAGCAAGTGTTTAAAGGGAAATGACACTAGCTCAAGTGGACAACTTGGCTTGGACAAGTTGGGCTGAAGAGCCTGTTTCTGTGCTGTATGGCTCTCACTATGTACCACCCAGACATGCATCTACACTAATCCTATTTGCCTGCATTAGGCCTGTATCCCTCTGCTCCTTTCCTGTCAAAATGCCTCTTAAATGTTGTAATAGTATCAGTTTCCTCTGGCAGCCCATTCCAAATATTCACGCCTCAGACTTCCTTTATATCTCAACCTTCTTGCCTTAAAATTTTACCCTCTAGCTAGGAAAAGATTCTGCCCATCTATCCTATCTATGCTCATAATTTTATAAACCCCTAAGGTTACCCCTCAACCTCTTGTTCTCCAGTGAGAATAAACCCAGCCTCTAATCTCTCATAACTACATAGCTCCATTCCAAGCAATATCCTGTTGAATTTCTTATGTACCAATGCTACCAGATCCTTCCTGTGGCAACCAAAGCTGTACATAATACTGTTTAAGTGGGGTCTAACCAGTGTTTTTGTACAACTGTAACATGACATCCCAACTCTTGTACTCTGAAGGCAAGCATACCACTACAATGTCCACCCTTGTCGCCACTTTCAAGGAGGTAAGGGTTTGCATCCCGAAGTGTCTCTACATCAAAGTTCCTAAGGTCCCTGCAATTTTCTCTATTCCCTAACAGAATTTGACCTTAAAGTGCATTACCTCACACTTGTCTGGATTTAATTTTATATGTCACTGCTCTGCCCAACTTTGCAGCTGATCAATGTCCTGCTGTATCTTTAAATGATCATTATTTATGGCTCCACCAATATTCATGTCATCTGCAAACTTACTGAATATGAATATACCACCTACATCCTCATCCAATATTACAAAGAACAATGATCCCAGCAGCGAACTCTGGGGTACCCTACTTGTTACAGATCTTCAGACGAGGGGGGAAAAAAGCATTCATCACTGCCCTCTGCCTTGTATCACGCAGCCAGTTTTGGATTCTGTTCACCAACATGCCTCTGATCCCTTCTGCCTTAACCTTCTGGAGCAGCCAACCATGAAGACCTTGTTAAAAAGCTTTACTAAAGTTCAATTAGACAATATCTACCACTTTTGCTTCATCAATCTCCTTGGTCGCCACCTCAAAAACTCAATCAGATTTGAGACATCATTTCCCATGTGTACAACTGTGCCTTCAAATCAGCCCCTGCCTTTCCAAGTGAACAGAAATCTTGTCCTTCAGAATCTTCTCCGACAACTTCCTTGCCTCTGATGTAAGACTCACTGGCTTGTAGTTTCCAGGCTTAGCCCCTGAAGTAGGGGAGAACATTAGCTGTCCTCTTTGTACTTTGCCCGCGGCCTAATCAGAGACTTTGAAGTGTTGTATAGTGTCCCTGAATGAGAGTACAATTTTTCCTGTAAGAGCATAATGCCACATTTCCTCTTACCACCTGGATGTCTGTACTTGTCATTTCTCAAAACATGTAATGGAGGCCTGAAGAATCATTTGTGTTCATGGGAGTATTTTGGGTAGGCTTTTTAAGATAATTTGATTAGTGCATAAGCTGGCTACAACAAAATGGAGAAGGGTGACAGATTTCAGACTAACAGAGTATCTGAAGTGCTACCCTGTGTGAAGGTTAGTTTTCTACTTTTGTGTAGATGTCCATTGGGATTAGTGGAATTATGTTGTGGAATAAGGTGGCTGGGATGATTATATCAATACATATTTTGTTTAATTTCTATCTAGTTTTATTTTCTGTACTTGGGAAGAACATTGCAGGCTACTCTCTAAATGCTGACATCCTCTTATTTTCAAGCTCTTTGTGCATCTTGTCATTCGGTTTGAGAGCCCACACCCACATTGTACAAAATTTGTTTGAGCCACTGCAGTCTATTTGGTGAACATTATTGCTATGTGAGAAGTTCCAGTGAAAAAGAGCAGCAAACAGTTCAGAACTTGTGCAGTAATCTTTCACAATACTGTTGTTGGAGAAAACAGGTGTATGGGTACAAGCAAAAATGAGTAGAACTGCTAGAAAGTAGGGATTGGAGTGTTGGTGTTGCTGGAATTATGGGGAGTGAAATGTGGCATTGATGTACACTTTGGTTTAAGAAGTGATTGTTACATTTTCAAGCTGAGTTGGGTAGTAGAATATGTAGCAATTGCATTATAAGAGAAGGTGAACAGTTCAGGAAGATAAAACCAGTGTGGAATTGTACACTAAATGGAAAGCTGCTTGTTATGGTTCACTAATTTTATATAGTCACACAGAACTTGGGGAATATTGAAGCACATTGTTAGGAGTATGTTGCTAAAGAGAATAACTTTTTGAAGCAGAGGAAGATGGAGATATGAGAAGATGAAAGGCTATTGTGTATGTGTACACACACACACACACACACACACACACACACACTCTCTTTTGGCCCTGGCAAAATCATTCTAAGATTGCATCCACGTGTCTAAGCAGATGCTGTAGAATATCTAATGACCTTCTTTTCTATCTTTTGGTGCATGTCGTCACAAAAATTGTACAATAGTTCTGGAATCTTCATTACTGAAATGATACTTGGTATTGAAATTGTTACTTGTGGTCTGTAGAGATTATTGCATTTGAATTGTACGGTGTTCTGCTTTCTTTGCAGTTGGTTGCAGAAGAAGGTGGTTTCGAAATAGTCTGTAAGGAACGGCGCTGGTCCAAAATAGCGCACAAAATGGCATATCCACCTGGAAAAGCATTGGGCTCACTACTTCGATCTCACTATGAACGTATTCTGTACCCCTATAACCTCTTTCAATCTGGAGCCAGTTTATTGGTGAGTGCAATATATGTAATAGGTGTTTGGTGATTCTTGAGTAATTTGCAGTATATTTGTAAAGGTCCCTTAAAGGAGCAATATTTGCTCTATCTGCATTTGATTTGAAGTTGGCAGTTTGTCTGCCTTTGTACATTTCTAACTTGATGGTGTGATTGCCAAGTTGGACTAACACTATCCAGCTGACATGTTCATATATAGTAAACTTGGTGTTACAGAGATGGAACACCCCATCATTGCTCTTTAATGGGGCTGCTCAATTGGTGATGTCCTCTGCATCTCTAAGAGTATATAACCACATCCTCTTGATGTTTGATAGCATTAATTATTGTTATCTTCTCTAACATCAGTATCCTGGGGGTCACTGAGTACAAACTTAACTGGATTAACTTGATTATTTTGTATCAAAACTGAACTTGTAGCCAGGAGGAGGTAATTTGGCCCATCAGCTCCATGCTGGCCCCCAGCAGAGCAATCCCATCAGTTCTAATCCCCTCCCCTGTAGTCCTGCAGTTTATCCTTTAACACACTAATGCTGCTTGAATTTTTTGCCTCTTGCCTATAATAGGAAATTTAGGTGCCAATTAATCTACCAGTATGTCTTTGGGATGTGGGAGGAAACTGGAGTACCTGTTGGAAACCTATATAGTCACAGAGAATGTGCAGATTCCCCTCTGACACTATCTGGGTTAGGATGGGACCTAGGTCCCTGGAGCTGTGAGGCAGAAACTTTTAACTGCTGCACGAGTGTGTAGCCTTTGTTGTATCTCCTCACTTGCCTAAATGAATGATGCTGCAACAAGTCAAGCCTAATGTTATCCAGCAAGAAGTGGTTCACTTCACTGACATGCTATCCATCACCTTGAATGTACCTTTTCTAATATTGGTATCAAAGTGTACCAGTGTAAAATGCCAAGGCCTTTTCAAAATGCCTGTCAAACATCTAACTTCCACCATTTAGAAGATGGGCAGCAAATGCATGGGTAGACTTCAGCTGCAGGTTGGCCTCCATGTTGTGGTGTTTTTGTGTGCTTGCTGCCTTTTTCCTTCATTGATACATCAAACCAGGAAACTTCTTGCTTGAGAGCACTGTAGGAGTAATTTCATCATAAGGTCTACAGTGAGTATTATATTAGCCTCTGCTTAATCACATTTGGAAAATATAAGACTAATTTGAAGCACTATTTTAAGCCATCCAATTTATTCAAAAACCAGATACATTTGAAATGTACTGCTTTGGTGGGTGTTAAGTGTTACGTTTGCAAAGAACTGGATGAACCTCCTAAAGAAATGATTCTAAAAATGGGAACCAATGCATTGAGTTGGTTGTTTGACACAGCCACAGTATTTTTGGTGTCATGAGATGAGGTTGATACCAAGTCCTAAAGAACTGATATTGAGGAGTGCATAATGAAAATCAGTAATAAACATTGAACACCACAGTGTAGGGTATGAGGGCCGAAAGAGGAGAACACAAGGAATTGCCAAAACATTTGTTAAAGTTGGGAAAGTAAATCAAATAATAAGTAAGGAGTTCCAAGAAAGAATCTGCAAACTGTTGATCAGTGAGTATGGTGTGACCAGCCAAAACTAGCACCATAACAAGGACTGAAATTGGCTGTACTTTACCAACATCTCTCTCAATCCAGCTTAAATAATGTGGAGCTTTTGCCTTTTGGCCATCTTTTCCCTGACCAAATTCTGAAACTAAACCAGATTGCTTGCAGCTGTCACATCATTTTTGACCTTGAACTTCCAACTGTATTTGCTTGCCATTTATTTCCACCTCCTGCATTCCTTGAGGTCACCCCTGCCATCCTTGCATTTTGGACTATTCCAATGCAGTTCTGGTTGAATTTCCATTTTTCATTCTCTAATCTTGCCATCAAAGCCGCTGCCTGTGTTCCAATTTGCATTATCACCCTTGTAGTCGTTGACCCTTTGATAAACAATGCCTTAATTTGAAAATGCTTATTCTTGTTTTTAAATCTGTCTTTGACCCTTGCAATGTAATGTTCTCCAGCCCTATAAACACCTGATTTCTGTTGTACCTTGTTGTACCTTTTTTAGCTGCTTAGACTTTGAAGCTTGTAATTTCCTCCAAGTCTCTATTTTTAAGTTGTTTGCCTGACCAAGCTCTTGGTCAATTACTTGGTATTCCTTTGCATGGACTGGTGGGAGGTATTCAATTTGTGATGGAATGTTTTACTATTTTCAACATGTATAAAGATGTTGTTGCAGTACTTGAAGATTTTGAGTCATTGATCACTTGTTTGAGTGGAATCTTCACTTTGCAAAACTGAGCAACTATGATTTCGGTTTGTATGCAGTTTAATGCAAAACCCTTGAAATTGCTGTTAGTGATTTAAATAGTAACTATGCTCCTGGCTATCACAATGGAGGAGAAACCACTTGAAATGACATGACTTTAGGCTGTTACCAAGTTAGCTCTTCTATATAACACCATTTAAAATCTTTTGGCTTTGCTTAAGGGTTTGTTTTTAATACAACAGGCATATTTACTGTTGGGAAAATCACCTGCCCCCTCCCCTAAACAAAGTGTCCTGTAATTCCCTAATTTCAATGTGATTCTTTATTCTGGTATGTTTTGAAAATAGTGAGGAAGAATTAACTAATCTTGTCGTCAAAGTGGCCTTTAGGAGGAATGACCATAATATATATTTGTGTTGAGTTTTAAAGCCTTGTGTGGTTCAATACGAAGTTAGGATCTTGAGTCTAATAGGAAATTAAAGTTATGAGGCATGAGTTGACTGGTAAACTACACTGAAAGGTATAACAATGGGTGGGCAATTACTAGCATTTAAATAAATGATGTATAATTTGCAAAAGTTTTAGGCTCAGCTCGCACGAAAACTGGTTTGTTCCTAGCTGACAGGTAAAACTAATGGTAGTACTAAATCAGGCTTAAGGTTTCTGTGGGTATGTACAAGGGAAAAGAGGAGCAAGAGCAAATGTGAGTACCTCTCTAAAAGATGAGACTATGTAAGGTGGGATAAAAAATGGTAGAAGAATTGAACAATATTTTGTTGTCTTGGAAGCAGACACAAGAATAACTGGAAGTAGTAGGAATCAGAGTCCAGCAAGATTGAGGAACTGAAGGAAATGGGCATTAGGATGGGGAAAAAAAAACTAGTGGTTAGTGAGACAAAGCTGTTTCAATTTGGAGATAATGCATGCTTTGGCTATACCCTAGGTATGAATGCCCATGACAACAAAATTAAACTTGTATTTTGTTTTAAATGTTGATATTCAAAGGGACCTGTTTGTCCTTGTAAATGAGAAAGCTAGTGTACAATTGAAGTAAGCAATTTGGATGGCAAATGGTACATGTACTTTTATTACAAGAGGGTTTGAGTAAACTTATCTCTGCAATTATGTAGGGTCTGGGTGAGTCTATATTTGGAGTATTACATACATTTTTGATCTTTCCCTAAAAAGATGTACATTCTATAGAGGAAATGCAGCAAAGATACACCAGACTGGTTTCTGAGGTAGTGAGTCTGCTGTATGAAGAGAATTTAGAGTTTGAAGAACGAGGGGGAGATCTCATTGAACTGTTTTTTTAAAAAAAATTCTTAAAGGATTTGGCAGGCTGGATGTTGGGGGGAGGGGGGAAATGTTTGTCCTGGCTGAGGAGTCTAGAACCAGGAGTTGGCCTGAGAATTAGAATTGGGTAATTTACAACTGAGATGATGAGAAATCTTGGTACACAAAAGGTGGTGAAACTTTGGAACTCTGTACCCTCGTTCTGGAGGCATTGAAGCAGATTGCAGAGCTCTTGTTCCATGTAGCATTTGATCTGTTTTTTAAAAGCAGTTAAAACTACTGGCATTTGCCATCAGAGGTGCCAGCATGTTCAGGAAGTCCCAAACTTGCTGGCTGAGCTCAGCCAGTGATTTCCTGTGACAGGTTGAATTTTCCAGTGCTTAAGACTGGACCACTTATTTGAATGGATATTTTTATGGCTGAGAGGAAGAAAGGTAGGAATAAGGTATATGTATTACTGTTAATTATTTGTGGTTTGTTTTTACAGGCTTTTGAATTGTTAACAACTTTTAATAGTTTTTGAATGCTTCAGAAGCATTGAAGAATCTTGACAGTTTTGATGGCTGGAAAAGCCAAGGGGAATATTCTTGCAATTTATCGGGTAGGGCCAATTCTGGTTCATTTGTGTGAACTGATTTGGCCAGACATAGGTCATGGCCTCATTGATTGGGTTCAGGAAGCCATTGGCTAGCACATTATTCAGGGAAATGCATGAGATGCATTCAGGTTAGCCAGTGATCTCTGCACTGATGCTGGCAGCAAATGATGTCAGAGTATAGTTGTTGTCACAGAGATCATTACACATTCATGGAGTCATTTCTTTAGATTTTCTGATGACTGATTCTTGATCTGTATCTTTAAAGTGGAAAGCCCGCTGCTGCCTGCCTTGGAGCAGTCCACCATGTCAGTGATATCCAGCTCCTGAATAAATTTTATTACTAAGCACAAAGAACTAAAGTTTTGGCTAAACAAGTAATTTATCAACTGCTGCAGTAATTTATTCCTATGTCCTTTATTTTCAGTGTGTACAGAAGCCAAGTCTGATTAATGATGAGAAAGACCAAGAGTACAAGCCACATGATATTGTTCAGAGACAGTCAGTGCAGTCCTCGGAGATGACTGTACCAGCACGACGTGCAAAACGTATGCGATCAGAGGTGGGTGTAATTTTGCAAGTGACAGAACAGTTTAAACTTTGATACATCGAAATGAAACAATGTGCAGGGGTGATGGTGGGTATGACTATTTAGATAGTCCTTTATCAGTTTTCCATAACACACACAGCCACATCTGTGCATGTGTCTAGAAAGATGATTTGAAAAAAATTGTTCATATTTTTCCACAGATTCCGTGAGTGAATTTTATTCCATATCTCTCATTTCTGGGTAGAGATTTGTGAATTATGTAAGGGTGAATTTCTGTTACCTGAATATCTGATTACTACTAATGGTTGTCTTAAATAAAATACAGTGAATTATGTCTGCTGTTTTTGTGATTGTGTGCTTCGCCTGAAGTCATTTTTAAAAGCACCAGTTCTGGAGATGAAGTTTGGGTTTTTGATTCTACCAGTTCCATGCCATAATTTAAAAATCTATTATTTTACAAATTAAACATTGCTTTGCAAAGTATGAATAAGTTGGCATTATTGACCTGTAATTTTTAAAACTATTGCCTTTGTTTTCTACTTTCTAATGTGTATTCCTTACTAAATAATCCAGCTTTTTGTTTGAAAGAACAAATTGCTAAACACAATAAACCTGATTCTGGTGAAACCATAAAATGACCAACAAAAAAAATTTGCTTTTTATTGATGTTAAATCTTTATACAATTTGTATGTGGTGGCATGTGTACAAAGATTTATAATTGTGAATCCTTAATTTTGAATTCATGTTAGTGTTACTGAAGGTGAATGTGCATTGTGATTATGGGGGAAAATGTACATGAGCTTCCAATCTCCTCGCCTTTAGCCAGTCATGCTTATGACCAATCTTAAAATAGTTTCCAAATCAAGCTGCTTGCAGAATTTCTATTTACCTGATATGCTGTTCACCAAATTATCTCTCTCACTTTGGCATCCTATGAGTAAATTTGCAAAAGTGGAAAAACTCTGAATGCTGGAAATCTGAAATAAGAACAGAAAACCATCAGGCAGCATTTGTGGAGAGGGGAAAAAGTGGTCCAAGGCTCTTTCTATGTCCATCTCTCCCTATGGATGCTGCCTGACGATGTTTTTCTCTCCCTATGGATGTTTTTGATTTTTTTTTATTTTGTATAGGTTTTTTAATGTGGTTTAATGAATTTAGAAGTTGCCTTCTAAGTTAGAGACCATCAAACAGGTTTGTTGCTCGCAATATAAACAAAACTGTTTACCACAATAGAACAGGAGTAAATCTGTCACCAGTAGATCAAAAGGGCCATCTGTCTTCCGTGATGGTGGCTAGAAGCAAATGTCGAGTGGGCTGGATGTAGCCCATTGACAGATTTTGTGCATCTGAAGTATTCTCTAATGGGAAAAATGAGAAGCTAAGAAAAAAACTTGCGTTACTTTTACCCTTTGAACTCGATGTCACAAGGGCCTTTTCAGCCTGTTAAGTACTGTTGCAGCAAAGCAGTTTATCAATGCACAGCAATATTCTACAATGTTAATAAATTACTAGAGTAACAATTTTGACCAGACAAGAAGAGAACTTGAATGCTTCTGATTTGTACTATGGGATCACTTTAAAATTGTATTTTGAAGATTGTAGAGGAAAGAACAATTGAGGAGTGGTAAATTAAGGGAGGGATTAAGGCTGAGAAAGGATAGAGGAATGGTGAGAAAAGTGGAAGTGTGTAAAGGTGGAGAAAATTAAAGGGGATGATGAAAGTGTGGAGACTGGTGCAAGGAGGGAGGCTAATAGCAAAAGAGAAGCAATACTTGGAACATTTTGTGGAACTGTTTATTTCCAGCAATGTGGAGACTGCATGGGAGAAGTAACAAACATGACAATAAAGTTCAGGAAAGGGCCAGCTGATTCATTAAGACTAGCTGGTTGTGATGAATGGAGCACCAAGGCTAATTGTTTACTTCCCTCTGAAGCCATGTAATTTGGAGGCTATAAAATTTGGGTGATAGAGAAGGGAGAAGTTTCCAATTAATATTAACAGGAATATTAGTGCAAGTAAAAGGACTTAAGCGCACGGGACATTAATATATTAAAGCTAAATTCAAAGTTGTGCATTGTAGGATCCAGGAAACCAATTATACAAAACCTGTCAGGAACCATGGAAAGGATGCAGCGAAGGTTTGGAAATGTTACAGAGACGTAGTTGTACGGCACAGAATCAGGCCCTTCAATCCAGTTTGTCTGTGCTGACCAAGTTGTCTACCTCAGCTAGTTCCATTTGCTTGTGTTTGGCCCATATTCCTCTAAACCTTTCCTATCCATGTACCTGTCTAAATATCTTAAATGTTGTAATTGTACCTGCCTCTACCACTTCCTCTGGCAGCTCTTGGTTTAACTTTCCAAAATGCAACACTTAACACTTGTCTAAGTTAAATTCTGTCTGCTATTCCTTGTTTCACTTTCCCAGTTGGTCTTGGTCCTGTTGTAATCTTAGACAACCTTCACCATACATTATACCACCAATTTTTGTTATCTGCAAACCCACAAGTTATTCCAATTACATTCTCATCCATATAGTTAATATAGTGACAAACAGCAGTAGATGCAGCATCCTTGTGGTCACAGGCCTCCAATCTGAAAAGCAACCCTCTGCTACCACACGGCCTCCTACTGCCAAGCCAATCTTGTACCCAATTGGCCAGCTCACCCTGGATCCCATATGATCTAAATTTCCAGACCGGTCTACCATGTGGGACCTTGTCAGAGGCCTTCAAGTCCATATATATAACGTCTACCACCCTGTCCTCATCAATCCTCTTGGTCACCTCTTCAAAACAAAAACTCGCTCAAATTTGAGACCTGATTTCCCACACAAAGCCACGCTGACCATCCCTTATCAGTCCTTGCCTTTCCAAATGCAGATGGATCCTGTCTCTCAGAATCTCCTCCAATAACTTAATCACCTCTGTTAGGCTCACCAGCCTGTAGTTGTCCTTGCAGTCCCTCTTAAATAAATGCACAATGTTAGCCACCCTCCAGTCTTCTGGTACTGTACCTGTGGCTAATGGTGATACAAGTATCTCAGCCAGGTCCCCAGCAATTTCTTCATATCATGTCCTAGAATACATTTTCTCATGCCCTGGTAATGTACTTTTTATCTGCTTTAAGACTGCCAGCACCTCTCTTGTAATGTGGATATTGTGAAGATATCACTGATGTCTTCCCTGAGTGCTCTAGGATCCATGACCACCTCCAGGGTAAATATAGATGGGAACTCTTCATTTAAGACCTTGCCTATTTCCTATGGCTCCGCACACAGATGATTGCATTAATCCTTGAAGAAACCTATTTTATCCCTATGTACCCTTTTGTGCTCTGTATACTTGTATAACCTTTTGGGATTCTCCTTTACCTTGTCTCTTATTTTTAAGATGCAAGGGCTATAAGTAGACTATGAAGAGAAATTTTTGAAGTTGAGGGAGTTTGGGAAAAGTATGGTTTAAATTTTTTCCTGGTGTCTGCAGTGGGCTATTTTTGCTGGATTTTTTTTTCCCCCGGAACAGGACTAGTGGGGGTGGTGAGGAATGGGGTAAAATCTCTGGAAAAGTACCTCCTAGACTTGGTGATTTTTTTAATAAAAAAACTGGTGCAGAGATCACAATTGACTGTGTACTTGCATATAATGTGATTCCTGACCCCACCAGGAACAAGTAGAATTCCCTTGCAGACATGGCATAGTCATTTGCTGCATCATTTGGCAACACTACTCTGGGAAATGAATTGTTTTTTGTGTAGTTTAAATGTGCAACTCCTGATCCTGTCTAATCTGTCAAATTGAATGAATCTACCAGTAATTAATACAACTCATAGACCTTTTGTTGGGTTGTACTGTCTGCACTGTTGTCAGCAGCTCTGATTGATTGTTTTCAGTGTCTGTGTTTCTTTTTAAATTGGGAATTATCCCTGTAACTTTCATCTCTACCTTTTTAGGAAGCTATTAAGAGAGGAAGCCAAACTGAGTATAATGAAGTATTCCATTTTACCACATCTTTCTTTATAATGTAACCTTTTATTTCTTTCATGAATACTTGGCCTTAAGAAATTTGACAACCAGTGAAATCAATTATATTTGTCCCCTTAACCTATTTTGAAAACTTCTGTTGTGAACAAGGTTTGTTTTCAAACCTTTCCAATAAAAACAACTAGTTCCAGTGATGCCACCTTTCCATAGCTATTGGCATCCTTTCAAATTGGATGTCTGGACCTGCAATGTATTACTAATTATGACTAACCTTTCTATAATATCTAGTAAATAGTTTTACATAAGCACCTTTTTGATTGTCCTTAATTTCTGCACTTTATAAAAATTTGTTTTTGGCTCAGTTAATAATATTTAGAACATTTTCTTTCACTGATTTTTGTTTTCTCCTTCCTTACCCCACCCCCCCCCCCCCCCCCCCCCCCCAAATTTTCAAAGTCAAATTTGTCACCCATCTGACCACTCCCCAAAAACTGCTGGCCCTGCAATTTCCTACATTTTTGTTTTGCTGTGTTCCCTAATTTGGTACATGTGAAGATTACAATCAGTTCCATTGTAAGCAAAATTGGTTTGCAACGACAGGTATCTAAAAATGTGTCACTGTTTATCCAGCTTGAGTCCAATAACATCTCCAGTTACATTTCTACCAGTTACCTTAAAGAAAAACCTACCTATTCTGCAAATACTATATTCAAACTATGTTTTATAAACCAAATCTTGTCTACCTAAACACATCTTAACCTATGAAATTCTGTACCTCTTCTAATTTTACCCTATGTATAAGTAGGAGGAACCAGAGTAGGTGTATGGCCTCAAACTTGCTTTGCCTTTCAAATGATCACGGCTAGTCTTTCACTTTCCTGTTGGAGCCCTTTCACGTTGAATTCCCCTGAGGTCTGAAATATCTGTCACAGCCCTGAAAAGTCTAGATATTGGAGGATGCTGCTATAAATAACATGCAGAGTAACATGTTAGGCTTGCAAACCTTTAGGTAAGGACCCATTGTAATACTGGGTAGCGATGGAGGCCATGGGAATTTGGTGTGACCCACAATGCATTGGACATTTTTGGAGTCAAAGCAGTACTTGCTGGAACTGTTGAGGAGTTATAGTGTTCCTTGAACCAGAACCTGGAACATTGATATCAAAGTGATGGGGATGAGATGGTTGCTATTTTGGAGGCCCAATAATGCCTTGATGTAAGTTGTTTTGGATTCAGTTGATATTGGCATGAGTGCTCTTAAGTTAAGGGGAGAGGTGAAAGATGGTTGGGTCTGGAAATGAATTAATTTCTCAGGATGTGGGTCAGACATTGCATTCAGTGGCATTATCCCATGAATACATAATTCATATGTGGTAGTTCTGTGCACAGATACAAAGGTAAATCGATGAACTTGTATGAGAATTATTTTTCCATATGAGGTTATTGAAACATGAAATGAAATGAAGAAAATACTGGAAATGTTCAATTGGTCAAGCAGGAAAGGGAAATGCATAGTTTTTAGTTGAGAAGCTGGGGGAAGGGATAAGTAGAACAAAGGGTGGGTAGATGGGTCATGCAGTTTAGCCATCCCTTTGTTCCAGACAAGCCACTCTTCCACCTTCTATGCTACCTAAACTAGTTTTGCTCTTTCCCAGTTCTGAAGAAGAATCTTGGGCCTGAAATGTTAACTGTTTCTCTTTCCAGACACTTCTCTTTCTAGCACTTCTTTTTGTTTTAAACTTTGTTACTGGGATCTGCAATTTTTTTTTGATTTTTAGTTATCAGAACATGATCAGTGCTCATTCCCAAACAACCTTCAATTAATGGTTGCTGTTGGAAGGAATGTCAGTGGTCTAAAGTTAACATTGCTAGACTAGTAGCCCAATGGCCTGGACAAACCATTGAGAGAAAAGTTCAAATTCTACCTTGGCACCTGTGGAATTTTCAAGTTCTGTTAATAATCTGGAATTTTTAATAAAACAAAAGGCTGCAAAGACTACAAAACTACTGTATTGCAGTAAAAGTCTATCTGGATCACGAATCTCCTTTGAGGAGAATTCTGATTTACAGGGCTGGTACAGGTAACAGGCAGCAATATAGTGACTTGCAAGCATTCAAAGAAATGAACAGATCACCTGTAATTGATCTAAACACTATATTTTGACTTCAAAATTTACTGCCTGCCCATTTGACTGTACAATGTCCTTCTCAAAAGAAAAGGGTGGAAATGGTATAGCCAGGGCCTCAAATGTAGTCTGAGCAGAGGACTTTGATGCCCATTACCTAAAATGACTTGGTAGCATTATCACTGAAGCTGGCCAAATCCTGAAGAACAAACCTGCTATGTTGCAGCTGTGAAAAGTATTGAGTAAACCAGCAAGAGGGGTTAAACAGACTTGGGCATCTTTCATTGTTGTATGGCACTACAATCCAAACTGGGCATCCATGAGCCCCCATGGAGCAGCAGAAGCAAAAGTTGTTTGCTGGAGAGCCAGTTCATTTGTAAGGAGCAGAATGTTGTTCTATGCTGTAACCATTCAGATTCTGACTTCAGGTATCCTGGTAAAACTGGTCAATGGGCATTCAAGGGAAAATGCTTTGGTTGGATCATACCTTGTACAAAGGAAGGTGTTTGCAGTTGTTGGTCAATCAGTCTAGTGCTAAGACACCACTTGCATGAGTTCCTTGGGGCAGTGTCATAGGCCCAGCCATCTTCAGTTGCTTAATCAATGACCTTCCCTCGTCATGAGGTTAGAAATGGGGATGTGCTGACAACAGCAAACAGTGTATCTGTCCTATCAGTCCACACAGTTTTATGCTTCACTCTTCTCTCATTCTTCTAAATGCCAATGAACACAGGCATGAGAGATTTTTTCATACCAGGAATAAAGCTGCTGAGCCTTCCCTGTACATCTGAGGCAAGTATATCCTTGAATAAGGAGGCCAAAACTGTAATATTCCTAATATGGTCTCACTAATAGCAAAACTTCCTTACTTTTGTATTCCCTTTTGCATCCTTTCATTTTGCTTTTTGTGTATAATCTATGTAAGGTGAACTAATTTGGCCCAAATGGTCTATGCTGGTCTTTATTCCTCACAGCAGCAACCTGAGAGACTACCTCCTATTTTCTTGTATTATCCTCCCATTTTTTTGAGTAGTAATGCTACACTTGCTATCTTGCAGTCACTTTATGTATCTGAATACATTTTGGAAAATGAAGGACAATTTCTTTCCTCAAATGATTACAATATTCCTGAAATGTGTACTTTCTATGTCAGGCAGCTTTTTTCTTGTTTGTTTCTGTACTTTGTGGTCCCTTCTGTGCAGAATAAAGTGCAACTCTGCACCCTTCATTCATGCCACTTTTGTCGTTGCTGTTTTAACCATCCTTTTTACTTCTCTGAATGTAAAAATGTCTTTTCTCCTTGTATTGACTCTTTGGTTTTTATTCCCTCTGTTAGCTAATATCCTTTATTCTTGCCTTCATATCTTTTTTTTGGACTACCCCCTCCCTATCTGTCATATCCTTCTATCCTACCATTCTCCAAGATATCCCATATTGCCTCTAATTCTGATCTCTTGGGCATCTAAGTTTAAACTGTTCAGCATTGCTTTAATTTGCTTAGGGCCTAAGCTTAGGAACCTACTCTTAAAATCTCTGTACCTCTGTCCATGTGCAACACAAAGCACTGGAGGAACTTGGTGGGTCTGGTAGTACCTATGGAGGGAAATGGACAGTTGATGTTTCGGATTGAACCCTTCATCTGGACTGGAAAGAAAGGGGGAGATGGAATAAAGAGGTGGAGGGAAGGGGTGGATCCAGGTGAGGGGGTGATAGAGGACAATGGAGCATGGAATAGAGTGAGGTGGGGAGTGGAACTGGTGGGAGGAGTGTGTGGTTGATGGGCAGATGGAGAGGGTGGGGGGGGGAAGATGGTGTGATGTGGGCCAGTTGTATCAGGAGAGAGGAAAATAGGGGAAAAGGGACAGAAGGGGAGCAGTTGCTGGAAGTTTGAGAATTCAGTATTCGTGCTGCTAGGTTGTTCCTGTGTTCCATCTGAAGCATTACTTGAAACTTCTTTTGCAATCTGCCCTAATTGCTGTTTTTATTTGGCTATCTTGTAAATTGTTGCAAAATACTAATGTTAAAGTTGATGTATAAGGAAAATCCATTGTAACTTCTCTTCCCTTTGCCAATTTATCTCCCTTGGTTATCTGTGTGCTTTTTTTTTGAAACCCTTTGTTGCAATCTAATCAGCTATAAAACCCAAGCCTCTTTAGTTGGTGTGCAATGGGTCTATTTTGCAAAAAGCACGCTACTGATACAGGAGAAGTCATGGATGCATTCCGAAACCTATTTCTGTTTGATCACAATGTACTTCAGGGTAGTTGATGTGTCCTATTACTATTCTTGCATTCACCACACACTTGCATGTAGCTCTGGCCTTTTAGATAATTAGTCTATATTTTATGCTCTTTTTTTAAAAAAGGAACTGTTCTGATTCAATCATTTGCAAATGTCAGCTTTAGCAACCATTTTAAATTGAGCTTGGTCATTCAGTCCAGTTAATAAGTGGACTGTGCCTTTCTCATAATATCAAAACCCTGTGTTATACTGAACTCTAATTGGCATTTGTTTCACTGCAAATAACTTTACTAGTTAAGACATTCCCTCTCCACCATTCTTAACTGCACTTGCACCTTCCAAATGGCTGTAAAATGTTAACTGTCTGTTATAGAATGACGTGTTCAAAGCCTCACACCTTCCTTGACTGCACATGTGGCTTAAATCCTTGCTTTCTAACCAGCCACCTGTAGGACTCTTCTAAATGCTTATTCTGTCTGATAGCCAATGACTGAACATTAAGAGAAGCAGGCGTAGACTATTCAGCAAAAACCAAACTGCTGGAGGAATTCTGTGGGTCAATCTGGCCATTCACCCTACCATGGCTGAACTGTTGCCTTGGGTTCATTTACCTTCACAAACACAGTCCTTGATTCTCATAGTAACCTAAAATCTATTGATCCATCTTGAATAGAACTGAGCATTCACAGCTCTCTGGGGTGGAGAATTCCAGAGATTCACTACCTTTTGGAGTGAAGAAATTTCTTCAGTCCTGAAGGCCTGACCACCCCCCCCCCCCCCAGCCTGAGAATGTGACCCCAATTCTAGACTCTCCAAGGAAAACATCAGCTCCACATCTATCCTCAAGCCCTACAAGAATCTTGAGGTAACCTGTCTTCTGAGCTGTAGTTTAGGTCTTGTCTGCTTAATCTCTCATTTGACAAACCATCCTGGGACCTATTTTGGTGAACCTTCAATGCACTCCCTCCATTAGCATATCCTTAGACAGTGAGTCTGAACTATGTATTCAACTCCAGATGCAGTCTTGCCCCTTAAAGTGCAGCTGCCTATTGTTTATGGTGTTGCACAACGATAAGAATTATTGCTTTGGACAGTGATGAGCAAATACTTGTCATAGGTTTGCCCATATCCATTAATATCTTGTCAATTTGTCTCACCAGTTTCCAGATCATTTAATCTATTCAAATATCTGTTGTGGTTTGCATATCAAAATGTATAAGCTTATTTTGTAGCTGCTGAATTTAAAAAGTTCCAAATTCATCATATTGCTAATTTATGGCATTTCCATTGTCCATCCTAATAAAGATTTTCATTGAGACAGAGTAGGAGATCTGAATTACTGTGTTCAATTTTAATTTACAGGTGGGAGATGTAAAGACAGAGCCCAGTGATGTCACTGAGGTTCACGCTCATGACTTGCGACCAAAAACAAGGAGTGGATCAATGAAGTGCGAAAGTGGTATGATGTCTAATGTTCCTCCTAAACACATTTCAGGGACTGTTCATGTAAGGAATACATTTATAAGAACTGTTCAGGCTTTTATTTCTATTTTGCATCAGAGACAGAAAAATTGCACTTTTTTAAACAAGCCAGGTAGCTAGTATGGCATTTTTCCATGTATAGAGTTGGGAGGTAAAGTTTTCTTAAACAAAAGAAGCACATAGTTGGGTACAGCCATCATTTGATGTTGCATTAAATTATTAATTTGTATTAAACAAATGATTGCAAGCAACAAACAAGGGCCTGATGGGAACATGTCCAAATACACTTTGTGCGACTTTTGCCTGTTTACTCTTTAGGTGCCTGATGGAACAATCAACAGGAACAGTTTTCTCTCTAGCTAATTGTTCATTGAAAATCACTTGAATTCTACTTCAGTTTGTAGTTGCTATGTAAAACTAGTCCCAATTTCAAGTAACTTGTACTTTTTTTTTAAAAAGCTGCCATCATTTAGCAGTTTGATTTGCAATTCATTTTCCTAGTATGCAAATGGACTTCTATTTTGTTTTCAAGCCACCTGTTCAATCAATGACCAAGTGTTTAAAATGGAGTTGGAATCACAAACATTTTTAAGTTTTATTGCAACAAACATAAAATGTTGCATTTACTTACAACCTTTTTAATCTGAGGCTCATCATTGTATTCATTCAAATGAGAGATGGATACATTTCTGAACATTAAGGAATTGAGGGACATGGAAATGGTGCGGAGGTAGATCTGCTGTGAACTTAATGAATGGCAGAGAGGCTTGAAGGGGCAAATGGCTTTCGCCTCCCATTTCTGATGTTCTAGGAACAGAAAATCAGTGGCTTGCTGGAGGTGGTGTTTTGCTTTGGTGGTGAGAAACATTGATAGTGCAAGATTTTTTGCAGGAATTGTATTTACTTTGTGTCTACGGTTGAGTTATTCTGTTGTGGCATGCTTTCTTTCTAGCCCTTGATCAGTATTTTGTGCTTGTGACTTTGACATTTCCAAAATTTAAACTATGGCATACTTTTACTGCAAGTAAAGACCTTTTTGCAGTAATTTTTGTTTTTCCTGGATAGTGTATGTTGCTATGGCTTTGTGCTCAGTCTTTTCAGAACTGAATGTTATTCTTTTTCTAAAATGCAGAGAAGTACAATATGACTGGAGTGAAGAAGGAAGGAAGCGAAAATCGTACTAATGATCTAGAGCGAACAAGGACACTGCGAAACAGCAGAACTACCATTGCCTCTAATATTGTAAGTATTTTTGGATAAGTTTTCATCGGGGGATTGTTTGGAGTGTGGAAGGAGAGGAAGAAAAGAATAGTTGTAATATTGATAGTTTACTTTCCTGATGTATTCTGTATGTTGCTTAGCACAAAGGTAAATTGGTTTATTATCACATGTATTGAGGTACAGTGGAAAAACTGTTTTGCATGCCATCCATACAGATCATTTCATTACATAAGTGCATTGAGGTAGTACAAGGGAAAGCAGTAACAGAATGCAGAATGGTGTTACAGTTACAGAGAATGTGCAGTGCAAGCAGACAATAAGGTGCAAGGCCATATTGAGGTTAAGAGTCTGTCTTATTGTACTAGGGGACTGTTCAACAGTCTTACAATAGCGGGTCAGGTAGTGATAGCTTTTAAAGCTATTCGAATGTGCAGCCCATCGTTTGTAATGGAAAAAAAAAATGACACTGATGCAAACATTGATGCTATGGCTATCATTACTCCCTAAATGATTTTCCATTTTTGGATACTGTTGGGGGATTGGTTCCTCAGGCGTGCAGTCAGTCAGAAACCTGTGGTGCAAGTGCCTCAACTGCACAAGAGGGAAGGAAGAAGAGCAAGACAGCAAGTGTTCAGGGAATTAGTAGCTAAGTGGATGGCTCAGACAGGCCTTAGTCCATAGACATGACTGCAGGATGAGGTGTTGCCTCCCTCATGCCAGGATCAAGATGCTACTTAAGGGCTATAAAACATCCTGAAAGGGCAGTGTAAGCAGCCAGAAATCATCCGTGCTGTTACCAACAGCATGTATAGAAAAAAGGCAATAGTGTCCTACAGGTGGCATTTAGGGAGCCAGGAAAGCAGTTACAAAATGGGACCTTGTGGGTAGTAGTCTCAGGATTACTCCCAGTGCCAGGTGTTAATAAGTACGGAAATGGGAGGATAAACAGAACAATTGTAGCTGGAGAGGTGGTTCGGAGTGATGGCTTTTGCTTTCTGGGGTAGGTGGGACCTGTACAACTTGGATGGCTTGCACCTCAGTAGGGATAGGACCAATATCTTTGCAGGGGTTGAGGTTGCTGGTGCTGTTGGGAAGGGTTTAGACAGGTTTGACAGGAGGAACCTCAAAGAAAATTTTGAAAGGACAGAAACAAAATATAGAGGGGATGTTAGGTCAACAGTGGTGCAGCAGATGGTATGACTACCACACAACTATAGTTAATTGGGTTCTATCCTGACACCTGGTACTGTCTATATGAAGTTTGCACACTTCTCCCTGTGATTGCATGAGTTTCCTTAAGTGCTCCATCTTCTCTTCCTGAAGCTGATGCTGGTTAGTAGGTTAATTGGCTACTGAAATTACCCTTGGTGTAGGATGAGAGATTTAGAGGATTTGATGGGCATGTGAGAGAGTATAGGTTACAGGGAACTGATGGAATGGGATTGATAGGATTGCCTTGACAGCTGGCATAGACTCCATGGGCTGAAAAGCCACCTATATTGTAAGAAAATACATTGAGAAGTAGTAAGTGAAATAAAGGTAGCAATTTCAGTGTAGGCACCAAAGTGGGTGAGAGTACAGTAAAAATGTTAAAATGATAAAATTAAAGGAACTGTATGAATGTTTGTAACATTCATAACTAATGGCACAAATAAAAGTAAACAGGTGTGATCTAATTGTTAGTACCAAAACATCACTACAAAGTGATTGAAGCTGGGGCCTAAGTACTCCGGGGTAATCAACATTTAGGAAGGACAGAAAACTGTTGGTGTCACGCTGTTAATCGGGGAAGAGATTAATGCAGTAGTGAGAAATGATCTTTGCTTGACAAATTGTGCTATATAACTAGAATTAATTTGAGTCAAACAAATAGCAAAAAGCAGGAGATATTTATAAGCATACTAAATAATTGTAATATTGAGCATGGCATAAATCAGAAAAAGCATGTAACAGGTGATTCATGGGAAAGGCCTTGCCCTACACAAGCTAGACAAATCAAAATTACTGTAATAAAGAGGAAGACAAATTCGTGCAATGCTTGAGATGTTTCTCTGGATCAACATTGAGGAGTGTGCTCTGTTCTGGATCTCGTTTTGTTCATTGAATGGAGGTTGTTTGATAAGCTGGTATAAAAACAAAATGCTGACAACATTTAGCAGGTTAGGCAGGAATTTAAAGTTTCAGGTCAAAAGACCCTTTGTTGGAACTGGGAAAGAAAACTAACTTGTTTTAAGTTGGAGGCAGTGGGAAAAGGGATTATCTCTGGTAAAGTGAGGCAAAGATTGCTATAGTGATCTGTTGAAGAAGCCATTTAGTTGATAGATTGAGGGTAATTAGAAACAAAGCAAACAAAAGGTCATGTAAAAACTGTGAAATGTTGGTGGGAACTGTAGGAAGCAGATTTGGTAGCATCAGTGAAGAGAAAATCTGAGTTAGTGTTACAGATGGATAACCCACAGCAGAACTGACTGGTTCTGATACAAACAGAGGATGAGTTACTTCAGATTGTTGAATTCAATAGTCTGGAAGGCTGCAAAGTGCCCAGATGGAAGAATAGGTGCTGTTTCGTAAACTTGTGTTGAGTGTCAGGAGGGCACAAACAGAAAATTCAAAGTGAGCTGGGTGAAGAATTAAAATGACAGTTAAATGGATGCTCAGATTTGCTAATGCAGGCTTAATATGGGTGCTCTGCAAAGCCATCACTCAGTCTTCAGTCAGCTCCAGTGCCAAGGAGACCACATCATCAGCACTGATTCTAGTACACTAGACTGGAAGTAAGTGATTTACTGCTGTGATGGGGTAATGACTAATAGAGGTGTATGAGCAGACTAGGGAATGGTCTCTTCAGAGTGCCAGAAGGTATGGGAGGGAAAGATGTATCTGGTGGTGCAGTCTTGCTGGAGGTGGTGGAAAATGTAGTGAACCGTTAAATGCAGGAGAGGCAGAAAATGGCAAATCTTATCAATCTTGTTATCGCGGGGCCTTTGGGAAAGAGCGATCATAATATGATGGAATTTTACATTGATCTTGAAAATGATGTGATTCTATGATAAACTAGGGTCTTTAAACAAATGAAACTATGAAGGTGTGAGAGGAAAGTTGGCTGCGGTTAATTGAGAACTCATTGAAGTTATGACAGGACAGGCAATAGTTTGCAATTAATGCATAAGTTGCAAAATATATTCCTTTCAAGATGTAAAACACAAGGAAAATTGATTCATTTGTCACTGAGAAATTAAAAGCTAGTATTAAATAAGCCAAAGCAGCTTATTTGCTGGCAACTTTGAGGGTTTGGTGCATTTTGGAACTCCGCAAGGGAGGACCAAGAAATTGATAAAGGCAAGAGAGAATATGAGAGTATATTGGCAGAAAACCTAAAAATGGACAGAGTTTGAAGGCATGGGAAAAGACCAGCAAGGGCAAATGCAGAATCTTTGCTGACAAAGAATGTATAATGTGAAAGCAGGAAATTAGAGGAATATAAAAAATGTATCTCATGGAAGACTAAACAAAACCCCTGCCAGATGTGCTTTGAGAATAAAAGATTTAGTGAGAATGAGGAACTGGTGGAATTAACTGTCTGTCAAAATGTATTACTAGAGAAGCTGGTGTGCTTGAAAGCTGGTTAAGTTTTGAAGGAAGTGGCTTTTGAGATGGTGGATGCTTAGGATGTCATCTTCCAGGATTTAGTAGATTTTGGAATTGTTCCTGTGGATAGGCAGGTAGCAAATATAAATATTTGAGAAAAGAGACGGAGCTACCAACCTGTTAGGCTAAAGTCAGTGGTTGGAAAAATGCTGGAATCCATAGTGAAGAATGTAATAATGAAACACTTTGAAAAGATAGTTAGGATTAATTAGAGTCAGCATGGATGACCTTGCATCATTCCACATGATATTCTTGTTACATGGAATATAAAGTTTTAATTAACCAGTTGGAACTCCTTGCAATGTGATTGAAGTGTGGAACTGGTGAATGTGGATTTCTGGAAGAAATTCATTGAGATTCCATTTGGGAGCTTGTCAACAAGATGAGAGCACTAGAATTGGGAGGTGTATACTAATAAGGCATAGGGAATTGGTCACTGGACAGAAAGCAAAGAGTGGGAATAAATAGGTCCTCGTGTTGTCTTATTGTGACTAGTGGGAAACCAGAGATTGGTGCCTGAGCCTAGCTATTCACAATCTATATCAATTATTTGGCTGAGTGGGCCAAATGTCACATTTTCAAGTGTGCTGATAAACTAGGTGGGATTGTGAAGGTGGAGGATGTCAGGAGGCTTCATGGCAATTATAGATAAACTAAGTGGGTGAGAACAAGGCAGTGGAATAATGTGGGGAAAATGTGAAGTCATCCATTTTGCACATAACAGAAAAGAGGAGCATTTGCTAAATGGCAAGAGATTGGGAGGTATTGAGGTCACAGGATTACTTAGAACAAAGGGAACAGAAATGGGCTACTTGACTAAACAAGTCCATAGAAATGTACAAAAATTAGAGCAGAATGAAGCCTTTTGGCTCTTTGACCCTGCTCTGCCATTCATGCTGAGCCTCTGCTTCAACAGCATGTTCTTAGACTCTCCCCATGCCCCCTTAAGGTGTTCTGTCTAGATGTTTCTTAAATATATTCATCAACTTGGCCTCTTCTGTAGTAGATAATGCCACAGGTTTACCATCTGAGTGAAGAAATTTCTCCTTATCCCAGTTCTTCTAAACAAAAACCATGCCCAAAATGCTGAGACTGACCCCTCACCCAGCCTGTTGCACCCTGTCAGAAATGTGTATAGTTCAATGAGATCGTGTCTCGTTCTTCTGAACTCTGGTATATACAGATCTAGTCAACCTAGTGTCTCCTTGTACAATAATCATGCCATCCATTTAATCAGTCGGGTGAACCCTTTTGATGAATTTGTCTTTGGGTGAGGTGATCAAAGATAGACAATAGTTCACATGGTTTCCTCAACTGGCATGGCCCTGTTAATTGTAGTTAAAAATCTTAATCCTTGCACTTAAAACCTCTTGCAGTGAATGCCAATATACCATTTGGTGCCTCAACTGCTTGCTGCACCTGCCTATTTGCTTTCAGTGATGTACAAGAATATCCACATATCTCTACATCATTTCCCAGTATTTCACTGTTTAAATAACACTCTACCCATTCTGTTTCCTTTCTCAATGAATATTGACTTCATGTCTATATATTGCCCCTAATACAAGGTGATCGGTGGACCACCTGGGTATTGGAGGATGGACAGATCAAGCCAGGTAGGGGAGGGAGAGGGGTGGAGTTGGGATGCATGATGGGTGAAGGCAGACAAAAAAGAAAGATGGAGCCAGGAGGGGGTGGGGAGGATGAAGGTGTGGAGATGGCTACTGGAGGGTGATGAGCAGGTACACAAAGGCCACTGGTACTGGAATCTGATAAATAAGGAGTCATGGAGTCATATGGCATGGTAATGAGCCCTTTGACCCAACTGGTTCATGCCAGCCAAGATTCCCATCTAAGCTAGTTCCTTTTGCCAGTGTTTGGCCCATATCCCTCTAAACCGCTCCTATCCATGTACCTGTCCAAGTGCTTTTTAAATGTTAATGTACCTGCCTCAACCACTTCCTCTGGCAGCATATTCCATGTACTGACTACCCTCTGGGTGGAAAAAGTTGCCCCTTAAGTTCCTATTAAATCTCTCCCATCTCGCTTTAAACCTGTGCCGTCTAGTTCTTGATTCCCCAACCCTGCAAGGTGATAAAGGGAACCATTAGGGGAGACGTGAAAGGCAGATGTAACCAGGAGAGGAGGGGATAGAAATGGAGGAGGTGGGTGTGGGAAAGGGGACAAAGCAGGGGTCTGGAGGATTGGAAGGAAAGAGGACTACCCTGATGCAGGGTTTCAATCTGAAACATCGGCAGTCCCTAACTTCCACAGATGCTGCCTAACCCCCTGAGTTGGTCCAGCAGTTTTTTGATCAATCTCTCTATAGCCTGAGACTATATTCCATATCACAACACAAATTTTTGTCATCTGCATTCTTGGGTATCATACCTCCTACATCATACATTAATGACTTGGATGTTATGAGAAAGGGTAATGGTCCCAATGTATGTATTTAACCCCTGGTCACAGGCTTCCAATTACAAAGAAAACCCTCCACCATCATCCTATTTGTTGATTAGTCTTGGATTCCATGGGCTTGTGTTTTGGACCAGCTGTCCATGTGGGACATTGTCAAATGCCTTACTAAACTCCATGTTTACTCCAAACTGCAGTTCTGGATATTGAGGATTGTACGGACTGGATTATTACCCAAGCCATGTGCAAGTATGTATAGGATAAGCAGATGAAGGAAAAAACACTTGCCTGAAGTTTTATGGAAAAGAGGGGTGGCAGTACTGGCACAAGATGGAATTGGGCTAGGAGCAAGGTTCCACTAGAAAGGATAAATAGGACAGTTAGAAAAATATAAGTTCACAGTGAGAGGTAAAGAATAGAAATTCTTTAAAAAGAAACAGAAGGGAAGAGAATAGTCAACAATGAAGGTTATGCTTTGGGTAATGCTGGTAAAGGGAAAACTGAAATATGAAGTACTTAAAGAGATGAGTAAAGCATTGCAGCAGAAGGGCAGATTAGAATGTGATCCTAATAAACATGCATGCGGAGTTGAAGGAACAGGTTAAATGAATTGCAGGTACATGGTATTTATAATTGAAATATGGGTGCAAGGCAATTGGGACTGTGAACCAAGTATTCTGGGTTATAGTGTCTACTGGAAAGTTAGGAAATGGCAGGAAGTGTTATAATGATTTAAAGATAACATCAGGGATGGGATGGGGTGAGCACAGTGACATTTCCAACAGATATTAGCTAATGGGTTTATTACCTACTTTTCCCCTCCCCTTTATTAAACTGTAACACCACGTAAACAGTTTTGTAATCCTTGAGGAATAGTTCTGAGTAGAGATGGCAAAATTATAATCAAGTTATCTTTGGTATTCTTGTCTACCCAGATGTAGGTCCTGGCAATTAGGCACATTTTACTATCACTTTCTGATGACATGTTAATATTAATTTTGGTTGAGTCTCTTTCCCCTATTTAATAAAGTTTCTTTGGAATACTATTCTCTTTAAAGTTAATACAGGTTTTCCTTGATTTAAGAACATCTGATTCATAAATGTTAACACAAATGCAATTGACTCTTTGCGTACCTATTTTTCAACATGGACTGATTTCATCCAGCTTTGGATTCTTGAAGTTTCACTTAATGTTTTCTGGGAATGTGTCACTTTTGTAAATGGAGGAATGGCTGTAATCATTCTGTGTCCCTGCCATTTCTTGTTTTCAATTGCAATATCACTTGTTCGTTTTCAGGGGGACTACACTGCTCCTGACTACCTGATATCCTTTAAAAAAAATCTCACAGCTGGTTTCAACATCTTTCAAGCTTCTTACAATCTTCCCCTTTTAAAAAAAAAACATTTCATCACATCGTAATTTGCCTCTTCCTTAGACACAAAGATCTGCTTTTGTTTTGACTTTTCATGCACTGATTTATTTTGTATTTAGTTTTATGCTGTCTGTTGCCTCTAATTGTCCATGGCCTCCTATTTGATGTTGTTGGCACTTCCGGCCCTTGAGCATACAGTGGCATGCAAAGGTTTGGGCACCCCTGGTCAAAATTTCTGTTACTATGAATAGTTAAGTGAGTAGAAGATGAACTGACTTCCAAAAGTCATAAAGTTAAAGATGAATTATTCTTTTCAACATTTTAAGCAAGATTAGTGTGTTATTTTTGCTTTGTACAATTTTAGTGAAAAAAGGAAAGGAGCACCATGCAAAAGTTTGGGCACCCCAAGAGATGTGAGCTCTCAGACAACTTTTACTAAGGTCTCAGACCTTCACTCGCTTGTTAGGGTATGGCTTGTTCGGTCATTGTTAGGAAAGGCCAGGTGATACAAATTTCAAAGGTTTATAAATACCCTGACTCCTCAAACCTTGTCCCAACAATCAGCAGCCATGGGTGCCTCTAAGCAGCTGCCTAGCACTCCGGAAAATTAAAATAAATGATTCCCACAAAGCAGGAGAAGGCTATAAGATAGCAAAGCATTTTCAGGCAGCCGTTTCCTCAGTTCGTAATGTAATTAAGAAATGGCAGTTAACAGGAATGGTGGAGGTCAAGTTGAGGTCTGGAAGACCAAGAAAGCTTTCCGAGAGAACTGCTCGTAGGATTGCTAGAAAGGCAAATCAAAACCCCTGTTTGACTGCAACAGACCTTCAGGAAATTGAGCAGACTCTGGAGTGGTGGTGCACTGTTCTACTGTGCAGCAACACCTGCACAAATATAACCTTCATGGAAGAGTCATCAGAAGAAAACCTTTCCTGCGTCCTCACCACAAAATTCAGCATCAGAAATTTGCAAAGGAACATCTAAACAAGCCTGATGCATTTTGGAAACAAGTCCTGTGGACTGATGAAATTAAAATAGAACTTTTTGGCTGCAAAGGCATGTTTGGAGAAAAAAGGTGCAGAATTTCTTGAAAAGAATGCCTCTCCAACTTAAGCATAGGGGTGGATCGATCATGCTTTGGGCTTGTTACAGCCAGTGGCATGGGAAACATTTCACTAGTAGAGGGAAGAATGAATTGAATTAAATACCTGCAAATTCTGGAACCAAACATCACACTGTCTGTTTTTTTAAAAAAAAGCAAGATGAAGAGGATGGCTTCTACAACAGGATAGCGATCCTAAACACACTTCAAAATCCACAGTGGACTACTTCGAGACACAAGCTGAAGGTTTTGCCATGGCCCTCACAGTCCCTGACCTAAACATCATCAAAAATCTATGGATAGACCTCAAAAGAGCAATGCATCAAGATGGCCCAAGAATCTCACAGAACTAGAAGCCTTTTGCAAGGAAGAATGGGCAGAAATCCCCTAAACATGAATTGAAAGACTCTTAGCTGGCTACAGAAAGCATTTACAAGCTGTGATACTTGCCAAACGGGGTGTTACTATGTACTGACCATGCAGGTTGCTCAAACTTTTGCTTTGGGCCCTTTTCCTTTTTTGTTATTTTGAAACTGTAAAAGATGGAAATAAAGTAATTTTAAAATATTAAAGAAATGTCATCTTTGACTTTATGCTTTTGGAAATCAAGTCATTTTACTCAGCTATTCACAGTAACAGAAATTTTGACTGGGGTGCCCAAACTTTTGCATGCTACTGTATACTGGCACTCTACTTAAATTCAGTTTTGAACCTCTCTTGTTTTATAAATTTTTCCCAGTTAACTGGACAAAATCTGTTTCATGTGGAAGATCACTAGAACTAGAATCTGTTCCTACTTTTCAATCTCCATTAAATAAATATTTTTCACAATTATGCATTAAGTAAAACTGGCTCATTACACAGTAGAAAAGGTACCAGTTGCCTTGCCTTCACCCTCAACACTGCCCCACCCGCCCACCCACCCACCACTGTCAATGCATTCCACCATACCATGTATCCATTTACTTATAGAACAAATTAATGGAGTGAAGCTACACAGCCCAAAAAATCATTAGTTTTCATATGTGAGCAAGTCTACTTATCCAACAGAATTGGGAAAAAGAATCAAAATAGTTCCAGGAAAGAGGGATTTCAACCATTAGATTAGACTGGAGAAACGGTTTTCCTTGGAACAAAGTAGGCTGATAGTGGTGTATAAGATCATGGCTGCTTTAGATGGGTTTTATAGTAGGAAACTGTTCCTATGAGCAGGTGTTTTTAGGATCACAAATTCAAAATGACACAAAGATACTGGGCAGTGAAAGGAAAAACATTTATGCAGAATGTGGTTAGGATTTGGGACTCAAAGTTTGTAAGAATGGTAGAATTAGTTCGTCAGGGCCATCAAAGGGAGTTGGATAGGCAATTAAAGAATTATTTACAGTGCAATGAAAAAAGGCAGAAGGGATGGACTGGACTGCTCAGTGCTATGACTCCTTGGGAGGCGAGGGAGGAGAATGCTGGGCCATTTGCTGGCCACTGGTGAGATGCCAGATAATGAAGTCAGCAAATATTGTACCTTTTTATTTAAAAAGGGTGTTTTTTGTGATCGGAAGCCTGAGACTAGAGGTGTACCATAGGAATCTCTGCTTGTTATTTAGATTAGTGATTATGGATGCGAGGGTAAGAGGTATAATTAGCAAGTGTGCAGATATTTGCCAATTGGTGAGATAGGCAAAGCAATGGCTGGTGGAATTTAATCCTGATGAGTGAGGTTATATACTTTGGGAAGACTAATAAGGCTGGGGCATAGACATTGCGTGGTAGTGCCTTAGGGCGAATTGAGGAACAGAGGGATCTTGGTGTACAAGTTCAAGGATCCTCAAATGTGACAGCACAGGTAGATAAGGTGGTGAAGAAGGCATATGAGATACTGTCCTCCATTAGCTGGAGAGACAGAATATAGGTGCACAGAGTTCATGTATAAAATATTGGTAAGGCCACAGGTCTAGTATAGTGCATACTTCAGATCTCTATTATAGGAAGGACATTATTGTACTAGATAGAGTACAGAGGAGATTCAGGAGGCTGTTGCCTGGGACGGAGCTCTCCTCTTATGAGAGACTGGCTAGGTTGTGTTTATTTTCATCAGAGCAGAGGATGTTGAGGGGGAGCTAACTGGATATATACAAAATTGAGGGCCATTGAAAAGGTTGATGGTGAGAAACTGGTCCCCATTGCAAAGGTGTCTAACAGTCTTGACAACATTTAAGCACCACCTAGAAGAGCACTTGAATTGCGAAGGTATAGAAGGCTTTGGCCCAAGTACTGATAAACTGGATTTGTACAGACGGTATTTGATTGTCAGCATTGGCCAGAGGGTATGTTTCAGTGCTATGTGACTGACTCTGACCAGGGCAAATGGCATTTTAGATACCATCAGTCTTATGATTCCCAAGTATGTATGATGTGTGTTGTGGCATCTAGCTAGGATATCCATTGGAGCTGCATCTGTAATATAATTTGAACATGATGGGATAGAGTTTTTTTTTTATCCAAGTTTACTGTTCACACAACAATGGAAGGCATTATATGTGTAGATGAAAACATTAAATTATAATGGTAGAAATAGATTAAGGCAAATAGATTTTAATTGGGGCACGTATGAGCTCATCCCAAAATAAGACTTAGAAATTCTGAGCCCTTGGGTGTGTAGTAGAAATCTTTAGGGAAGATGAAGGATTTTCAGAGTGAGGTGCCTGTGGGAGTAGTTGGACATTGGGGGTCTGGGCTTAAGGATGCAATGTTGGGGAAATGTTGGAAAGTCAGCATCAGCCTCCAGTGGTATAGAATTGGTACTTGGTTGGGGAGGGGCATGTGGGGGGTGGGGGGGGGGTTTATGAAATGTCAGGATCAAGATGTGGCCCAGTGGTGTGGATTGGTGCAAGTGTGGGGATGGCCTCCTGGAGAAAAATTAGTTAACAGACTTGTCAGGTGACCTCTTCCAACTCTAAGCCAGGAAGACTTGAATTGTCCTGGGAGTGCCCACTGGTGCCTTGTGGGAGAAGGTTCTCCACTTATCCCTGTGGAGTTCCAAATGGAGTTTTAGATAAATCATTCCATGTGTCACTGATGTGGAAATTGTGTTAGTAATACCCATATTTTCCTATTTCCTCAAGGTTTAGGAGGCTATTTGACTTACTGAATTTCTCAGAGCAATCCCATCAATCCAGTTCTCCCACTTATTTTCCTATAATCTATTCTCTTGCATATGCCCATCAATTCACCCTGGTTCTCTTGCCCCCACCTACAGTAGGGACAATTTACAGTGGCCAACTAACCTAATGACCAGCATGTTTTTGGGATGTGGGAGGAAACCCTTGTCTCTGGAAGAATGAAAACATTCCGTACAGAGAGCAGCAGAGCCCCAGATTGAATCTGGATCACTGGAGCTGTGATTTGTGTCCAGAAGTGCCCAGCTGAGTTTCTAGAATGCAATGGTTAAATTTGCTTCTGCAACCATTTACTTGCTCCATACACACAGATGCACATTGACAACCCCCACCCCCCCAGCAGTATCTTTCGGGTCCTAACTTTTTTTTTAGGATTTTTTTCTCATCCTTTTATTTGTGAATTACCTTCATTCCCTCTTGGTTCTTGACCCTTCTGCCAATGGGAGCAATTTCTGTTTACTCTGTGTAGACCTTCCATGATTTTAAAAACATCTATCTGATCCCTTTTCAACCCCTTTCCAAGGAGGACACCTCCATATTCTCCGGTTTGTTCACATAATTAATGTCTCTGTAAATCTGTCTTGCATTCTCTCGGAGCTTTGACATCCACCCTGAAGCATGGTACCCCAAATTGAATACACACAGTTCCACACCAGTATTTTACAAAGGTTCATCATGACTTCCTTTCTCTTGTACTCAATGTCTATATTTGTGAAGTCAAAATTGTACTTCTTAAAAAAATTCTTTCCGAACCAGTCCTCCCACTTTCAGTGATATATGCATACATACTTCCAGACCCCTCTGTTCCTGTACTCCTTTCAGAACTGTCCCCTATCATGCCTCTTGTTTTTCCTACTGAAATTCCTTGAATTTCATCATCCACGTGTACAGCTGACAAAGGGATGATCATAAAGTTGACTTCAAAGTAGATCATTTGCTGAAGGGGTTTGATGTAAACGTGCCTTGAAGTGAGGAATCTAAAACTAGAAGCCTTTAATATAGGATTGTCACTAATAAATCTCATACGAAATTAAAAGTAAACTATTCAATGGTGAGCAGGCGATGTAGTTGCATTTAAGGGGAATGGAAAAGCATGAGGGGGAGAAAGGCCTAGAAGGGTTTGAAGGATTGGCTCATGGAACTTGAGCATGAATTAAATTGTGTGCTTTTTGTTTTATAGGTGGACTTGTATGTTTGTCTGATATGTGGACAAGGTAATGAAGAAGATCGACTTCTGCTCTGTGATGGCTGTGATGATAGCTACCACACTTTCTGTTTGATTCCTCCCTTGCATGATGTTCCCAAGGGTGATTGGAGGTGTCCAAAATGTCTGGCTCAGGTCAGTAACTGGAACTCTTCTCTAGGCACCATTATTGTACAGCAATATATTTGCCATCACTATTATTTACCTTCAGATAAGTTTTAGGAATTAAAGCTCAAAACTGATAAATGTAGTCTGAAGCTGGTCTGTTGTACACTTGGGGAATTTATTCAGCAAAATAAAGGTATCTGATTAATTTCAAACCAAAGAAGTGGGTGTTCTTCACCATTGTATTTCTCTAATAGGTAAAGACTAGATGTATACTAGGCAATATAATGTTCATGGCTATCAATTAACAAAAAGGGAAAGTAAAATTAAATTCTACCAAAATCATGCCCATGATATCAAAATTGCATACAAGGAAAGAACATTCAAGTTCGTTCTACCAGTTCCTCCATTTTAGATCTGGCAGTCATTACTTGCTGTGGGTCTTGATTGCAGCACAAAGTTCAATTTTTAGATTCAAAGTGCTACTGAAACAATCATTTTTAACTAAGGATTCTATGTGCTCCTGACTCTCCTCCATATTCCACTGCTGATTTATGTATCCCATGACAAAGTCTGTGGGTCCCATATTGGCCTCCTCAGCCACCACAAAACCCACAGAAATGGAGTGGAAGCAAGTCGTTCTTGACCTTGAGAGACTAAATATGAACTAAATCAGTAATAATGAACATGAAGCTCTCTCATGATCATTTAAACTGACTTGATTCACTGGTGCCTGCAAGGGCAGCTACCTCCCCTCACTCTGCCTGGATTTTGCCTTTTAACTGCTCGCTGAAATTCCAGCTGGCTTCTTGGCTGCATCACAGCAAAATAGTAGAATTAAATTGATTGCCCCCTAACAGTGATCTGTGTATTGGATTCAAATATAACAGAAGCAATTCTGCCAAGTCCTAATTTTACCTGAGAAATCTTGCCTATTAGACAGTATCCCAGACAAGAGGTGTTGATGCAGAGGGAGAGAATATGCAATATTGACTCGGGATCTTGTGAAATCTTGTGGTATCAGTTCAGGCATTTCCCATTCCTCCCCACCTCTGGTGACTGATGACTCTATTTTGAACACCATTTGGAAGAAACTCTAAAAATGCACTGAAGGAGCACAGACTATAATCTGTGAATGCACTCATGTCCATCATCAAGAAAGTGTCAACTATCACCAACGTTGAGATGCCAGATGGGGTGTACTGCAGTTAGCAGCACTAGACAGTGGGGAAGAAATTTGCTGTCACCAATTTACCTGCTGATGATTGTACATGACCATATCGGTAGGAGTGATCCATTACTTTCAAGATGAAGTCATGTCTTGACTAACCTAAGATATTAATGGATATAACTGACAATAAATGGGAAGTGAAGACTGGGGTAAATTTTGAGTTTAAGAAAGCAGTTGGTACATGCCTTTATGGTAAGTTGTTGCATAGCTTTAGGGCTTGGGACATAAATTACCATCCACTTACAGATTAGCTCCTGGATAGAGAACGGTTGGAATAAAATTATTTCCAGAATAGTAACCCTATGACTGTCTTGAGGTCATTGGGTCAAAGCTATTTATAATCAATATCATTTACTTGAATGTGGAGGCTGAGTGTACTATCCTTGTTTGAGGAAGATGGGTGCAATTGTGTTCGTTCATTCTCAGATTTAAAATTGATAATTGATCTAGCATCAATTGTGATTTGTGGAAGACTTTCTAATGTTTACTGTTAGCTGTTGATGGCTTGACTTTAATTTTTACTCCCAAGCACTGGAAATAGAATGGATAGAGAAAAGCTATCAGCTCCTTATAATATATTGTTACAAGTTAACATTTGAAATGCCAAGAAATATAACCATAATTTGTCATTTCTCCTTGTAATTTAGTTCTTGAGAGATCATTCTGGTAAGTCTGCATTACCTGCAAGGCCAAAATATCCTTCCTAAGATGCTATTTAATAGGTTCCTAAACTGGAATTGTTTATTGTCTTCGGTGCGAATGGAATTCGTGTCTTTTAATTATTTAAAATCTGTGACCCCAGAATTTGAACTGCACGTTGATCGGACTGGCTCCTTTTTTGTCAACTTTACCTAAATTGTCTTGGATCTTGTACACCTGTATTTGCATTTGATGTGGCCTGTATGGATTTAGCAAGGCTTTTGAAGTCCAGATGGCAGCTGGTCAATAAAGTAAAAGTCTGAGGGATCCAAGGTAGAATGGCAAATTGCATCAAAATTTATCCCATTGGCTAGTGTTTTGGTGATTGGAAGACTGTTTTACCATTGAGGCTCCAGACGGCTCAGTAATTGGTCGTTTGCTTTTTGCAGTATAAGTGATTTAGACTTAGTAGAAGGTGTTTTAACACTTCAAAAGGTTGTTCATATGGTTGACTGAGAATGAGAGCTTTTAAGCTGCAGGAAGCTACAGATATGTGGTCAGTTAGGCAGAAGAGTGGAAAAGAGAATTTAACTTGGTGGACTGTGAGACGATGCATTTAAGGTGGCGTAACAAGATAAGGGAATACTGTAAAAGGAAGGATATGGAAGTGTGGAGGATAGAGGAACCTTGGAGAATGTGTCCGCAGATCCTTAAAGGAAGCAGGACAAAAAGTAGTAAGGTTTTTGTGTATTTAAAAAAGGCACAAGAGCAGGGAGGTAATGCCAGAACTAAATACTGCATTTTTTTTGCAGCTGCAGCACAGTACATTACAAGACTAGGACAAACACAAGTTAAAATAAATCTAAGTTAACATAAATGATACCATTTAGCTTTCTCTTCATCTCTCTCATGATTCTATTAAATTTCCTCTCAACCTTTATTTGAAATGAAATAGTTTCTCCAGTTTAACCTCTGGCTGAAAGCCCCTATTTCTGGAACCATTCTGGGAATTTTTTCTGAACATGCATTAGCACTATCACATCCTTCCTAAAGTATTATGCCCAGTTATGATCTAACCAGGCCTTTGTGTCGCTCTGGTATAACTTCTATATTCTAGACCTCCAAATTAAAAGCCATTCCCTTCTGAATCTTTTCTGGACCTGTCCATAATGATTCCCATGATCCTTTGGACCTCAATAGTTTCTCGATCTTTTGAAAAATGTTCTTCCTTTCTTTTTGGGTTATAATTGGACCAGCTCACACATGTCTACATTGAAATTGATTTGCTCAGTGGTTTAATCCATTTGCTCAATCTATTGAACCTTGTAATTGGTGCTTCCACCTACATTGATTACAGTGCTGCTTTTCTTAAGTATTTGTGGAAAATTTAGCTTTTTTAACCCTGTGTAAATAATTGTCTACACTTTGGATCTTTGTCACTGTGCTAGTTGCGCTGCTGAATAAATGCTGCCTATTATTTCTATGACTTCTGATATTCGGCTAGGTTCCTGGCCAGATCAATAAGAAGTCTTCAGTCCAGTGAACATCAGTTTAAGACGCTCTTGTGGGAACCTTTTATCTAATCCCTTTTCCAAGTGAATTTAAGTAACATCCTTGGATTTGCCACTTGACTGCTTATCACTTCAAAAAAAATCATGAGGTTTGTTGGGCTGATCAATTGGTTGAAGAAGTGATTCTTCCCACCAGATTGCTGTTAAACCTATCTTTGTGAAAATTTCTGTCCTAAACCTGTTTGTTTTTTTCCTTTTTATTTTGTTTAGTGCAGCCCTTTAAAAGAGCTCCTTTGAACCTGACTTTGTCACGATGAAGGGGATTACCTTGAAATATTATCCTGTCCTTATTGAATAAGCCTTGCATTTTCAGCACATTATGATGGTGGTGTGATAGATCTATACATCCCCAAGTTTCTTTTGATATATCAATCATGGGAAGGCCACCAAGGGCTCAGGACATACTGAAGATTTTTGTTTTGATTCTAGGAGTGCAGCAAACCTCAAGAAGCCTTTGGGTTTGAGCAAGCCCCGAGGGACTACACACTCCGTGCATTTGGAGAAATGGCTGATGCCTTTAAATCAGACTACTTCAATATGCCAGTTCATGTGAGTATCCTTCAGGTTTAGAAAGAAATCTTAAGGAGTTTGATATTTACCGTAATCTGTTTATTTTAGTTAGAATGAGTATGTTTTGCTTAGGCATTCTTGTCGATATGTTGGTATATCAAAGGCAAGTTGTAGCATAAAGCCCGTATATTTCTAGTCTCATCCTATATCAATGACTTTTTTAAAATGGACATTTTTACACCTTATTGCAAAGAAACAAAAATTCCACATGGTAATTATTTTCTTTTCTCCCCTCTCTCCCACCCCAAATTATAAATGTGCAAAACGTAGATGGTTCCAACGGAGCTGGTGGAGAAGGAATTTTGGCGCTTGGTTAGTACCATTGAAGAAGATGTTACGGTGGAATATGGAGCTGACATTGCATCTAAAGAATTTGGTAGTGGATTCCCCATCAAGAATGGCAAAATTAAATTGCGACCTGATGAACAGGTATGGCTGTTGCTTTAAATGTGCAAGATTCTGGGTAAATCTATTCTTGGCCTTAAAATTTCACTAATATTCAACTGGAGTTTTGTTGTGATTCTTGCAACTTCCTCTTGAGGTAATGGCAATACTGCATAAGTAGCAAAGAAACCTGGTTGCTTAACCACAATTCCAAGGAAACTGCCCAAGTATGGCTGAAGATCATAAGAGCCAGGTTGAGACTTGCCTCCAATATTTTTTTAGTGATATTTGCTGCTTTGTTTTCCCTGATACAAAATGTTTTGAAAAATTATTTGGTGAATTGCAACCAAGAATAACCAGGCAGAATGTAGACAATACCAGAATTTGTAATTGCATTTTGTTAAATTTGTGTGCAATGGTAGACATTTGCAACAATGCAGTTGATACTCATGGATCTTTTTGCCTCATTATGCAGGGTCATCACTTCACACAATAAGCTAATATGTTCTTTGAAAAAAAATTCAGTTTTAATCTGTTCACTGGTAAAACTTTGTGTATTTATCAGCAAGGATGCAAGCATTGTTTCAGAGTAGTTAAAAATTTATTGGATGAAGGTGTCACAGGTAATACTTTCCTGTGTATAATTACCCATGAAGTGCTTCAATCCTTGTGGTGAAGATTCCGCTACATGGGTGTTGAATTCCAGTATTTGGACCCAATGATGCTGAAGGAATTACTTTCATGCCAGAATCGTGTTGCTTGGGAAGAGAATTTGAGGGCTATTATTGTTTCTGTTGCCTTTGTCGTCCTTGGAGGCAGAGGTCAGATGTTTGGAAGATGCTGTTGAAGTAGCTGTAGCAAGTATCTGCCAACCCTGGTGTACTTGTGGTGGAGGGAGTGATTGTTTAGAGTGGTGGATGGAGAGCCATTTGAGTAGGTCGCATTGTCCTCGTTTTTTGCCTGTTGGACTGCACTCGTATAGGCAAGTGGAAAGTATTCCATAATACTCCTAACTTCTGCCATGTTGTTGGGAGGGGGGGGGGGGTTGGGTGTCCTGAGGTGAGTTTTTGGATGTTTTAAAGTATAAAATGATTTGGAATACCACCCAACATGGATAAGTCTTCAAAATCTGTATATTCAATAATGGTAGCTGCATGACTTGCACTTGGCCCATAAAAGCTCAAACTCTTGTACACAGTGCAATCTTAAATTGAGTGGAGGAACTGAAAATCTAATGGTCTTTGAAGATGGTAGGATAGATAGAAGATCTTCTTCAAGGCTTAAGGGTTCCTGAGGCTCAAAAATAAAAACAAGGAAGTTTTCAATGTTAGAGAAAAATGGCTGAGATGTTAAATAGTTCTCTTCTGTGAAGACCAAGGGTGTAATGAGCATGAAAAACTTGATCAGTAATGACAATAAAAAAGAAATAAATAGGACTAAAAGCTGTAAGCTTTCAAGGAGCTGATGGACTTGGTTCTAGAGATCTATAAAAGCTGGCTGCATTGGTGGATCTGAGAGCCAAGAAGTAGGATTAAATGAAATAGATGAGGTTCTGCAAAGAAAAGTTAGGGGGTTGGGTAGGAAGCTATTAAAACAGAACCTGTAGGGTTGTAATCTCAGGATTACTCCCTGTAGTACAGTTGAATGTGTGGCTAAGGAGCTGGTGCAGGTGGGGGGAGGGGGGCTTCAGGTACATGGATCATTGGGCTCTCTTCTGGGACAGATGGGACCTGTACAAGAAGAATGGGTTGCAACTAAAGTAGAGGGGCACCAATATCCTTGCAGGGAGGTTTGCTAGTGCTACTTGGGAGGGTTTAAACTAGTGTGGCAGGTGGGTGGGAACCAGAACAGTGCCTCAGCAAGTTGAGGGATTGTAGGGAAGTCAGGAGGTTAGGTCAAGTAAGTTTGATGGGAAGGATGGGCACGGCCAGGTTAATGAACACAGTGGATCTGATGGACTGAAGTGTTTATTTCAATGCAAGGAGAATTATGGGCAAAACAGATGAACTTAAAGCTTGGATAAGTGCATGTATGAAGTTGTGACCATTACAGAGTCTTGGTTGAGAGAGGGGCAGGACTGGCAGCCCAAAGTTCCACAGTTCTGATGTTTCAGATGCAATAGAAAGGGATTTTAGAAGTGGGGGATTTGCATCTTGAGAGGACATCTTGCGGGGGCTGATTCACTGAGGCAGTATGGACAGAGCTCAAATAAGCAAGGTATCATCACTATGATGGGGGTTACACTATAGGTGCAATAGCCAGAGGGTGATGGAGGAACAAATATGTAGGCAGATTATGGAAAGATGTAAAAACAACAGCTTTGTTGTAGTGGGTGACTTTAATTTCCCTAAATATTGGCTGAATTCCCTTAGTGCAAGAGGCTTAGGATGGGGCAGAATTTATTAGGTGCATCCAAGAGAGTTTCTTGAAAGAGTATGTTGATAATCCAACCAGGGAAGGTTCCATTCTAGACCTTGTATTGGGAAATGAGCATGGTCAGGTGATTGGGATTTCAATGGAAGAGCATTTTGGGAACAATGATCACAACTGTTTTAAGATGGCTATGGATAAGTACAAGTCTGGACCTCGTTGGGTGGGGGAGTGCTAAATTGGGGCAAGTCAAATTACAGCATTAAACGAGCTGGGGTGAATACATTGGGAGCAGCTGTTACTCAGCAAGTTACTGCTGATGTGGGAGTTCTTTAAAGACCAGTTGATCAGAAGTCAGGATAGGGATGTTTCAGTGAGGAAGAACAACTAGGATGGCAAGTTTTGGCAACTTTGGATGATGTTGTAAATGTAGTCAACAAGGGAAAAGCTTGTTAGGAAACTGAAATCAGACTCTGCCAGCTGTGGGGCAGGTGTTTTTACTGGGCCGTTGGATGATTGGGAGTTGGTGTACTCCTTCTGTTTCCTCTGCGCTTCTCTGTGCTCCCATAAATGAGGCAATGCCTTCTTGCTTATGCCTTCTCTATTCTGATCAGCCATGAGCCAGAAATTCAGAGATGATGAGGATGTTTCACTTTTTTTTCCTCAATAGGCTTTGCAAACATCCTTGGATTTTTTCATTTCTGCATGTAATTACTTGCTGTGTTGGAGCCTGTGTTTCAGGGGTTTGGTGTTGAGCATGTGGAAGATGTGGCCTGCCCATTGGAATTGACCAATTGTAGTTGGCATTGATGCTAGGAATCTACCTGGAAGAGGATGCTGACATTGGTTAGCCTATCCTTCCAATGGATTTGGAGGATTTTATAGAGATGGCATTGATAGTGCTTGCTGTGCTTTCTGGTGCCTTGTTTAGTTAGATCATACTCCAAAGCAAATGGGAGAGTTGGGATGGAGACACAAAAAACTGCAGTTTCTGGAATCTGGAGCAACAAACAAAGTGCTGGAGGAACTTAGCAGGTTGAGCAGCATCTGTGGGAGGAAAGAAATTGTTGACATTGAAATCCTCCATCAGGACTGAGTGGAGAGGCAAGATGGCCAGTATAAAGAAGGGGGGTGGTGAGAAAGGATTCAGAGCTGATTGGTGGACTGAGTAGGAGTGGAAGATGACAGGCAGGTAGCCCCATGTAGGGGAGATGAGTGGGGTTGCAGTTCGAAGACTGGCAGACTGATGGAGGCAAACGGGAGAAAAAACAGATGGAGCAAGTGGGGGGAGGGAATTGTGAAGTCAAGAAACAGCTGCTGGAGGAAGATGAGCAGGAACACAAAGCGATACCAGTGCGGGATTTGAGTAAGGAGGTGAGAATGGGAACCATTAGGGGAGAGGTGAATTGCAGTTGGATCAAGGTGGGGAGGGAAACCTGTGGGTGGATCGATCCAGGAAGGGGACAAAAATAGGTTGTGGGGTGGTGTAGGAAAGGGGACAAAAATTAGAGGATCAGAAGGGGAGGGGGAGGTGAAGAGAAGGAAAAAGGGTTTTGGTGGGGTGGTTTAACCTAAAATTGGGAAAACTCAATATTCATGCCATTGGGTTGTAGACTACCCAGGCATATGGCACGTTGCTCCTCTAGTTTGCATTGGGCTTCATCCTGCCAGTGGAGAAGGCCAAGGATGGACAGGCCAGTGTAGGAATGGGAGTTGAAATGATCTGCAATTGAGAGCTCAGGATAGCCATTGTGGACTGAATGTAGGTGTTCGGAGAAATGGTTGCCCAGTCTGTGCTTGGTCTCGCTGACGTAGAGGAGGCCATATTGGGAGCACTGAATGCAGTATACAATGTTGGAGGAGATGCATGTGAACCTGTAAGGACCGTTCAGGTCCCTGGAGGGTGGTGAGGGAGGAGGTGCAAAGACAAGTGTTGCATCTACTGCGAGGACAGGGGAGAGTGCCTGGGATGGGTGTGGAGGGATGAGTGGACCAGGGAGTGAGTGGTCCCTACAGAAGGTGGAAAGGGGGTTGGGAGAAGATGATGTGGCTGGTGGTGGGATCTCACTTCAGCTGGCAGAAATGACAAAAGATGATATGCTGGATGTGGAGGCTCATAAGGTGGAAGGTAGGGACCAGGAGAACTCTGTTCTGTCTGGGGGAAGGTGGGGTGAGAGCAGAAGTACAAGAAACAGGAGATGTGAGATCCGGCTCCATCAACCACAGCAGAAGGGAAGCCATGCTTCTTGAAAAAGGATATTTCAGATGGCCTTGAACAGAAACCCTCATCTTGAAAGCAGATGCAGCGGAGATGGAGAAACTGGGAGAAAAGAATGGCATCCTTGTAAGAGGCAGGGTGGGAAGAGGTGTAGTCTAAATAGCTGTGGGAGTTAATGGGTTTATAATAAATATCAGTGGATAGCTTGTCTCCTGAGATGGAGACAAAGATCTAGAAAAGTACCAGAAATGGTCCATGTGAATTCGAGAGCAGGGTGGAAATTGGTGGCAAAGGTGATAAAATTGAGTTCTGCATGAGTGCAAGAAGCCGCACCAATGCGCTCATTGATGTAATGGAGAAAGAGCTGGGGAGTGGTACCGGAGAAGGTTTGGAACAGGGACTATCTCTCGTAGCTGACAAAAAGATGGGCATAGCATGGGCCCATGTGGGTGCCCATAGCTACACCTTTAATATGTAGAAAGAGAAGTTGTTCAGGGTAAGGACAAGTTCAGCCAGGTGGATGAGTGTTGGTGAAGGGGAACTGGTTGGATCTTTGTAGAAAGAAGCAGAAGACTTTTAAGACCTTCCTGATGGGGGATGGAGGTGTATAGATTCTGGACATCCATAGTGAAGATGAGACAGTGGGGCTGGGGAATTGGAAGTCCTCCAAATGGTGGAGGGCATGCAAGGTATCCTCGAGGTAGGTGGGAAGGGACTAGTCAAAGGGAGACAGGATGGAGTCGAGGTATGACGAAATAAGTTCAGTGGGGCAAGAGCAGGCAGAAACAATGGGACTCCCAGGACAGTCCTGTTTGTGGATCTTGGGTAAGAGGTAGAAGCAGGAAGTATGGGGTTAGGGCACTCAGGTTAGAGGCTGTAGAGGGGAGATCTTCTGATGTAATGAAATCTGTGACAGTGCAGGAGATTGCCTGGTGTTTGTTGGTGGGGTCATTGTTAAGGTAAAGGTATCTGAGAGCTGTCATCTGGCCTTTGCAAGGTAGAGGTCAGACTACAATGGCACCACTCTTATCTGTGGGTTTGACTAGGTTGCTATTGGTGCGAAGTGAATGGAGGGTTTTGCGTTCAGAAGGGATGAGGTTAGAGCGGGTCAGGGGAGTGGAGAAGTTGAGGCAGTTGATGTCGCGGTGGCAATTGGAGATGAAAAGGTTGAAGGGGGTATCCAAGAGGAAGGGGAGTGTTGGAGACGTGAGAAGGGGTCATCAGTGGGAGGTGAGGACTCCTTGCCAAAGAAATGGGTGCAGAGATGGAGGTGACGGAGGAGGAACTCCATGTCTTGGTGGACTGGGAACTCATTGAGGTGTGGGCATGGGTACAAAGGTGAAGCCTTTGAGGATAGACCGCTCAGCATCGGTGGGGGGGGGCGCGAGAATGATGAAGATCTGGCAGGGGTTGGAGCTGGGGCAAAGATTGGGGTCAGAAGAGGGAGGCAAAGGTAATGGAGAGGGTTCTTTGGGGAGGTGAGATGAGAAGAGGGGGGATATCAGGGGAAAGGGGAGGGAGGAAGTAGTAGCAAGTGTTCTGTGGGAGCTGGGGGTGGAATAAGAGGTCAAAGTGAGGGGCTGTGGTGAGAACAGAGGTGGGGGAAGGAAGAGAAAGATCCAGTGGAACGTTGGGAGCTTGGGCCTTTGTGGGAGAGCAAGGTGGTATTGACAGTTTTGGAAGAGCAAGGAAGTCCAGGTGGATCTTCAGAAGCCTGGAGAGCTGGGATTACTGCTGCCCAGAGGACCCCAAACCTGGTACAGGATTGGATGACAATTTTTGAACACATTTTCCTCAGTAGGCCAAGGTGCCTTCACTGAGAGACACCTGAGATATGAAAGTGTTCCATGTTTTGCAAGATCTTGTTGTGGAATTTTCATTGTTAGAATGTGATATGTTGCAGTAGGTGTGGATTTGTGGGTGCCTTTTTTGCAGATGTTTAGTGCAAGGCCAATTCTCTCATACACCTCAAAGAACAGGTCAATGATAACATGGAGTTCAACCTCCTAGTGTAAGTACAGGCAGGCATGTATTCAACTTGTCATCAAGTTGCAAGTGAACTTGGGTTTTGGAAATGGTTTTCCATTTGTCTTGTATATTAGCTCTAATCCAGCAGGAAGGTTGTTGGAGATGAGGCAAAGATTGTGAAGAGTTTGGAATTGGTGTCATAGCCTTGCTTAATCCAAATCTGTACCAGGATTTGGTTTATAGTGGATCCCTCCATTAGAATAATGGCTTGTGTACCATCATAGAGGTGTGCAGTACAGAAACAGGCCCTTTAGCCCAATTTGTCCTTGCTGACCAAGGTACCTACATGAAGAAGTCTCATTTGCCTGCATTTGGCCCCTATCACTCTAAAACTTATTCATGTACCTGTCCAAATGGAATTATACCTGCCTATACCATTTTCTCTGGCAGCTCGCTTCATGTATCCATCATCCTCTGCAGAAAGACTGGCCCTTCAGGTCCCCTTTAAATCTTTCCCCTCTCACCATAAACCTACGCCCTCTAGTTTTAGACTCCACCAACCCCCCCCCCACCCTCGGGGGGGAAAAAGACTGACAATTCATCTTATCTATGTCCCTCATGATTATATGAACTTCTTGGGTCACCCCTAGGCCTCCTTTGCTCCAGGGAGAAAAGTCCCAGCCTATCCAGTCTCTCCTTGTACCTCAAGCCCTCCTGTCCCAGCAACAACCTTGTGAACCTTTTCTGCACCCTCAAGCTTAATTGCATCCTTCCTATAGTATGGCAACCAGAACTCTACACAGTACTCCCAAGTGTAATCTCACCTGTAACATGATATCCCAACTCTTGTACTTAATGCTGTGACTGATGAAGGCAAGTGTGCTGTATGCTGCCTTCACCACCCTGTCTAAATGTGTTGCTGTTTTCAGGGACCTATGTACTTGTACCTCAAGGTCTTGTTGTTCAATAACATTCCCCAGGGCTCTGCCATTCACAGTGGATGTCCTGGCCTTGTTTTAACTTCCCAAAATACATCACTTCACACTTGTTAAATTCCATTTGTTTGCCCACTTTCCCAGTTGATCTAGATCCTGTTGTAACCTTGGACAAACTTCTTCACTGTTCACTACACCATTTTGGTGACATCAGCAAACTTGTATTCATTGTTACATTCTCATCCAAATTGTTAATATAAATGATGAACAGCAGTGGACCCAGTGACGATTTCTGGCACAGGCCGTCAATCTGAAAAAGACCCTCCACTACCATCCTCTGACTCATTTCTCCAAGCCAATTTGGCTAGCTCACCCTGGATCCCATATGATCTAATCTTTTGGGCCAGCCTACCATATGGGACCTTGTCAGAGGCCTTGCTAAAGGTCATATGCACAATATCTACTGCCCTGCCTTCGTCAATTCTCTTAAAAAAAACCCTCAGATTCGTGAGACACTATTTACGATGCACAGCGCCATTGCTGACTATCCCTAATCAGTCCCTGCTTTTCCAAATGCTAATGGATTCTGTCTCTCCAAATCCCCTCCAGTAACTTTCCCATGCAACAGACAACAGGGAAGAGTTTGAGGGCAGTTAAATTGAAGAAGGATTCTTATCAGATTCTTTCAGTTGACAAAATCAAAGGTTTTTGCAAGGCCAGAAAAAGCCCCAGCATATCTCTTGTGTTGATTATGTCCATTATACCTTTTTAATGACTGGAATACATACACTGCAATTTGGGGAGCAGCTCTTCCTTCACTGAGAGAAGGCAGCGAGAAGGATCTTTGCAATGACATTTCCTCTTCAATTACTTCAATTGAGTTGATCTTTTGTGAAGTGGTCATAATTACTGAGCTCCCTTGAAGAGCCTGTGAATTTGTATCCAAAGGTCCTCGATGACAAATTTTAGAACTTCAGTGGGTATACTATCTGCTCAAGGCCTTTTTTCAACTTCTTAGCTGTCTCTGAAAATGGCAGGACTGAACTAGATAGTGCATTGTGGAATGGATCAAGGACACTTGCATCAAAAACTGCATCTTGGTTCTTGACTCTTTACTGTAAGAAGGTTGGAGTACAAAAGTAAGCGCTGCAAATGTATATGTTCTTGGGAAGATTACACCACATTATGTGCAACTTTGATCTTGCCCAAGGAAGGATCTACTTCCTTCCTGGAAATGAACTTGAGTCGAAGAACAAGATGGGGCTGATTTTCCAGGGAAATGCCAAATGCCTTTGAGCACACCACCACCTTGGGATTTCCATGTGAAATAGCTGACCACTTTGGCAGTTTCTCAACTGAACTCTTATAGACTCTGCATGGAAACATGAGATGGAGAGCAGTTCCTTAGCACTGGTGTAGAAGAAATGCTCGCTGAAGCTGAAGGAACAACTCCATTTATTTGAATTCAGAGCATGAGCTGCATAAAAGCAAGGTGTATATCATGTAATTTACATATTTTTGAGTTAATTGGGTTTGGTTCAGGTTTTTAAATTGTTATTAAGATTTCATTGTTTTATAATAGATTTATAATTTTGAATATTTCTTGAGATTCAGAAATGATGTTTGACAGCCATGCCCTGAATGAACTAGCTGTCAATTGCTGGTGGACTTGAACAGGTACTTGGATGCAGTTTGACTGCAAGGTGGTCTTTATGAATCTTTTATTTTAATTGGGGTTTAGAGTTTTACTCAAAATCGATGTAATTTTGTATCCTTGAATTATGTTGATGTGAGTTATTTGCTTTATCTATTGGCAAAAGTCAATTTTTTTTTATAGTAAAGCAATCAAAGAATAAAGGTAAGGAAGGTATGGGGTTTCTTTGCAGTAGCCTTTGAGTTAACTAAAGTGAAGTAACCTAGTGGTTGCTTATTGAGGCAGAATTTACACTTGCAGCTAAGGGGTGGTGGTGTCCTGTCCTATAGATGTTTCAGTCATTTTGAAGTCCATCTCTTTTAGAAATGCCACATCCTGAAATGTATGATGTGATGGCAGTTTTGAAATCTGATGCATTTTTATGCCCTTTTACTTGAAGGAGTACTTGGATTCGGGATGGAATTTAAACAATATGCCTGTGTTGGAACCTTCCGTCCTGACACATGTCAGTGCCGATATTTGTGGAATGAAGTTACCATGGCTGTACGTGGGAATGTGTTTCTCCTCCTTTTGCTGGCATATTGAGGATCACTGGAGCTATTCAATCAATTATCTACACTGGTGAGAAAGTCACTAATTTACAAGATTGTCCTTCCCCAGTAAATTTGAAGGTTTTTATTCAATCTTTAAAAATGAGCTGGTCATATGAGGGTGAAGAGCAACAGTTTTCTCAAGTGCTTGTCATTCATTGATGGAATTACAAGTTTGCAGGGCTGAGAACTTCCTCAGTCTTGGCAGAACAAGCAGAAACAAAAGTAGGCCTTTCAGACCTGGAGACTCTTGTGCCATTCAAAAAGGCGTCATGGATGATCTTCACCTTCAATGCCACTCTTTTGTATTAACATCTTATCCCTTGATTCCCTTACTATGTAAAAATCTATTGATCTTTGACTTGACTGAGCCTGCACAGCCCTCCTTGGTTAAAGAGTTCTAAAGATTCACTAAACTCTGAGTAAAGAATTTTTTTTCTCACCTCAGTCACAAATAGCTGACCATAGCTGTAAAGTCTCAAGCCAAGGCAGTCTCTGTATTTACGCTGCCATGTCCCAATGAGATCACCCTTTATTTTTGAGAGAATAGTTCCACTCTGCCAAATCTTTTCTTGTGTAACAAGCCCATTGTTGTAGGAAATAGTCTGGTGGACCATGGGTTGCGCTCCATCTTTTGCAGAACCCTTTGGAAGATGGGGGAGACCAAACTGTTCCAGGTGTGGTCTCACAGGACCTTAATATGATTGGAGTAAGACATTTTTATTTTTGTGCTCAAATCATTTGCAATGAAGGGCAATAGATTATTGCTTCCTAGTTGCTTGTTGCACATGTTGGCTCTCACTGGTCCTGTGTGTTGTGCACGGATCCTTTTGAACATCAACATTATCTTTCAATCTCTTAACAGTTATAAAATACTCTGCTTTTCTACTCTTTAAAAAATCAAAGTTGATGACTTCATGTATTTCCACATTATGTTCCATTTGCCATGTGCACACCTACAGTGGCATGTAAAAGTTTGGGCACCCCTGGTCAAAATTTGTTACTGTGAATAGTTAAGTGAGTAGAAGATAAACTGATCTCCAAAAGTCATAAAGTTAAAGATGAAACATTCTTTTCAACATTTTAAACAAGATTAGCGTATTTGTTTTGTACAATTTTAGAGTGATAAAAGGAAAGGAGCACCATGCAAAAGTTTGGGCACCCCGAGAGATTTGAGCTCTCAGATAACTTTTACCAAGGTCTCAGACCTTCATTAGCTTGTTAGGGCTATGGCTTGTTCAGTCATCATTAGGAAAGGTCAGGTAATGCAAATTTCAAAGCTTTATAAATACCCTGACTCCTCAAACCTTGTCCCACCAATCAGCAGCCATGGGCTCCTCTAAGCAGCTGGCTAGCACTCTGAAAATTAAAATAAATGATGCCCAGAAAGCAGGAGAAGGCTATATAAGAAGATAGCAAAGAGTTTTTAGGTAGCTGTTTCCTCAGTTCGTAGTGTAATTAAGAAATGGCAGTTAACAGGAATAATTGAGGTCTGGAAGACCAAGAAAACTTTCCGAGAGAACTGCTCGTAGGATTGCTGGAAAGGCAAATCAAAGCCCCCTTTTGACTGCAAAAGACCTTCAGGAAGATTGAGCAGACTCTGGAGTGGTGGTGCACTGTTCTACTGTGCAGTGACACCTGCACAAACATGACCTTCATGGAAGAGTCATCAGAAGAAAACCTTTCCTGCATCCTCACCACAAAATTCAGCATCAGAAGTTTGCAAAGGAACATCTAAACAAGCCTGATGCATTTTGGAAACAAGTTCTGTGGACTGATGAAGTTAAAATAGAACTTTTTGGCCGCAATGAGCAAAGGTATGTTTGGAGAAAAAAAGGGTGCAGAATTTCGTGAAAAGAACACCTCTCCAACTGTTAAGCACGGGGGTGGATCGATCATGCTTTTGGCTTGTGTTGCAGCCAGTGGCACGGGGAACATTTCACTAGTAGAGGGAAGAATGAATTGAGTTAAATACCTGCAAATTCTGGAAGCAAACTTCACACCGTCTGTAAAAAAAAAGCTGAAGGTGAAAAGAGGATGGCTTCTACAACAGGATAACAATCCTAAACACCTCAAAATCCACAATGGACTACCTCGAGGCACAAGCTGAAGGTTTTGCCATGGCCCCCTCAGTCCCCGACCTCAACATCATCAAAAATCTGTGGATAGATCTCAAGTGCAGTGCATGCAAGACGGCTCAAGAACCTCACAGAACTAGGAGCCTTTTGCAAGGAACAGTGGGCGAAAATCCCCAAACAAGAATTGAAAGACTGTTAGCTGGCTACAGTAAATGGTTACAAGCTGTGATACTTGCCAAAGGGGGTGTTACTAAGCACTCAGCATGCAGGTTGCCCAAATTTTTGCTTCGGGCCCTTTTCCTTTTTTGTTATTTTGAGACTGTAAAAGATGGAAATAAAAAAGTAATCTTGCTTAAAATACTAAAGAAATGTGTCATCTTTAACTTTATGCCTTTTGGAAATCAGGTTATCTTTTACTCGCTTAGCTATTCACAGTAACAGAAATTTTGACCAGTGGTGCCCAAACTTTTGCATGCCTATGTATGTTTCTTGAATTCTCTCTGCATCACCTTAGAGTTGGAGGCATAATACTCTCACTTTACACTGCCACCCAGTTGTGTATAATCAACAAATTTGAATATATTACACTTGGTCCCTTCTTCCAAGTCACTGGTATGAATTGTGAACAGCTGGGACCCCAGTGCTGATCCCTATGACCTCCCATGAGTTATAGTCCCCCTTCCAAACCCATTTATTAAGTGCTTTTGGCTTGCTCACTATTCACAACAGTAAATTGCCCCCAAGCCTTTGTACTCTTGTTTAATAGCCCGTTGTGTAGCACCTCATCGAAGTCTCTCTGAAAGTCCTAATACACTATATCTGTAGGTTGATCTTCATGTACATTGCTAGCTGAAACCTCAAACACAGATTTGTCCATCTTGATTATCTTTTCATAAATCCATGTTGATATTCACCAATCTAATTATCATTTCATTGGCATAGAAAAATAGCAAGGACCTTTGTTTGTTTTCTTAGCCTTATCCAAAATTATAATTATACTAAATTGCAAACTGCATTTTCTACATATACCATATTTAAAATGTTCCAGAAATTAATTGTCAGATGAGCTTGAGTGAACTGGGTAATCATCTGTTATCAATATACTTAGTACTTTTTCGGGTAACATTCAAGTCGAATGTTTAATTATATTTGTTGACCACCTGTTGAATATTGTAATAAGTTTGAATTTTAAACTTGCATTCTTTTTGTCAAATGGACCTTACCCTAGGACTCTTGGGGGTGGGGGGTGGACTTCAACCCCAACTGTCACTATAAATAATTTATTGACCATTTATTAAGTTTTTCAAGAATGGAGGTGAGAAGGTATTAAGTTTTTTCTTAACTGAACATTTCCATTTTTTTTAATATTTCAAAACTTGAACTTATTCCAAGGTATAAACTGGCTGAATGTCTATTAAATAATAAAAAAAACAAAAACTGCAAATGCTGGGGCTACTCAGCACATCAGGTATGATATTGGGTAGAGAAAACCAATTAATATTTCTCATCCATGATTTTTCAAAAGAACTATAACAAGTGAAAGTTAAACTTTAAAGTGCAGGGAAAAGTGAGGAAGGAGCAAAGAGGTCTGCGATGGGATGAGATGGAGTAGTGAGTAAATTGTCAAAAATGTAGTTAACATTGAATGCTTTAAAGGGGTACACAGGTTGAAGTTTAAGGAAAGAATTCCTGTGTTTGGGGCCTGATGTGTGGCACCCAAATGGCTGAATTGGAAGAATATAGATGTCTGAGAGCATCAGGGCTCAAGGTGACTATATATTTGGAGAATGCCTAGTCTATTTAAGGGATTAGAGCATCATGGTGAGAAACCACAGGTAATATGGGAACTGAGAGCCATTGAAGGTCAGCAAACAATTTGGAGAATAATGTTGATCTCTAATTTTCTGATTCCATGAGAGCATTGAGGGAGAGATGGACATTATAACAGAGATTATAGTAGACAGTTTAGATATGGTAGCATAACAGTTAAATTATTGGACAAGTGAAGGACTGGATTCTTTAAGTAGAGATGGTATTCACACCCCTCTACCATATGAAGAAATTAAATTTGACTTAATACAAGGCTCTAATTAGTAAGTTTTATCAACAAAAAAACCTCTATAGGTCAAAGAAAGGAATCCTTGCATGGTGTAGCCTCTGACTGCAGATGTGAGGTAATGTGACTTTTAACTACCCTCTAAAATGCTTCAGCAGATCTCTGTGGACATCAAACCAATCCAAAAAAGAACAGAATAAAACCAAATGTGCCACCCCATATCAGATTTGGTGAAGAACCAAGTCCTTGCAATCTGTTTTCATTAATCAATGGAAGCTTAGAAGAGGGGTCCTGCCAGGCAGCAGCCTTGTATTATATATACAAGCAATCACCAAATGTGTGTGCTAGACTCTATTCTGATCCCTGGGCACGTCCTTCCCATTAGCAGTGTAGATCAACCAGGGTGGTGGCAGTGACGCATGGGAGGGACTGGCACTGAGAATCCTTAACATTGATTCCGTGAAATCTTGTAGCAGCAGTTCAACTGGAGAATTTAATATTTAGTTAAATAACCTTGGAATAAAACACTGGTACCAGAAATTACCTGCTGATTGCTATCCAGTTGATGAACTTGTGCTGCTTTGCATTCAACACCACTTGTATTTAAGAAGTATTGTGGACGTTATTTCCCCTTTCCACCCCACATGATATGCTTTTCACAATATCGAGCAGGCAACCATCTGATTGGGAAATAATTTTCTCAAAACGCTGTGGCGTACCTTCAACATGCAGACAGCAACAAAGTCTGATAGTTGCCACAACTTAGTTATCATGGAGGGAATTTAATAAAGGTTCACTAAAATTATTCTTGGTGGGTTTGTGAAAGAAAAGTTATTGTAACTGGGCATATACTGTTTTGACTTAAGAACAATGAGAGGTGATCTTTTCCGAATGTATCTTAAAGGGCTTGACAGGGTAGATGCAGAGTTGATGTTTTCCTTAACTGGAGGGTCTAGAACCAGTGTTAAAATTTGTTGACAATTCAGGACTGAGATGAAAAATTTCTTCATTGAGAGTTGTGGAAGCACAGTTGTTGAATATATCCAAGACGATGATTGATTGAACTGGATATTAAAGCAATCGAGTGAAATGGGGTGAGTTCAGGGAAATGCCAAAAGTTTAAAAAAAATGAGCCATGACCTTAACAAATGACCTAGCAGGCACAAGAGGCTAAATGGCTTACTCCTCCCACTTGTGTTTTATTTGCATCACCATCTTATGGATTAATGCTAGCTTTCTCAATGACACCTGTGTCCCACAGAATGCTTGGCAATGGAAAGAATATGGTATCATTTGCTCAGTTTTGGTTAAAAAAATAATCGTATGGCTTTGACCACTCTGGTTTCTTCAAGACTTTGGATAAGGAATGAAGTTTGTTGCAGGGACCTAAATAATGGCTCCAGCTCACCATTTTGTTCTGTGGATTTTTTTCCTCATCCATTACTGTGTGCCTGTCAAGCAGACTAAAAAAAATACTGACGTGCTGTATAGGTCTAGACATGGTGAATCTGTCATCAGCATTTGTGTAAAATGTTATGTAATTTCAGATGTTTCCAAGGATTATCATTTACAGCTGTTAAGTTATTTGGACATTTTGGTAAAGTTCTATTATATATTTTAAAACAAAAAAACAAAGCCATGGGACAATGTAAACTTGATTTTAATAGTAGGAAACAGTGTTTGAGGTGTAATGTTGGTTTGGATTTCATTTTGAGAGGAGATCCATTGAAGTTTGCTCTTGGAACCGCTAAAATATGGAGTGTGGTAGAGACATGGACACCTAAAGGTTTTCCCAAATTGGTATAGCTTTGAGAATGCGTGGGTTAATTGCAAATTAACTCGGATTGGAGTATATACCTAACTTTGCTAGTGCATTCATAAATAAAAATGAAAGTGTATTAAATAACTCCCAACTAAACATTTCAGAAGCATTTAGAACTCCCAAAATGTGTGGATTGAAGGGGAAATAAGGAGGTGATTGTGGGTGAAATGAAGCACACTTTCTAGTTCTACAGAGGGTACAGATGAATGTCTTTTGCTATTTACAGATAATTTAACCTGTATCTAACAGTATCTATTCTCCTGCATCCTTTTCTGATTTCAGTAGTGTGCTTTATCTTTCAGTTTGCTGTTATGGTGGGTTCAGATTCATTGCCCTATCATTTTGTTTTCTGTAGGTACTACTACCTTGGCAGAATACTTTCATTTTATTTGTATAATCAGGAGCCAGATTGGGTTCTCTCATTGGGCAACAAATATAGTTAATAGTTTCAGCATTGGATGTAAATAGACATTTCATCAATTTTTCAGAATGATCTCATAAACCTACTGCCACCTGTCATTTAAAAAAAACACTCCTGATAGTTTATTTATATTTGATCAGTTTTCCATAAACAGTAGAGTGCTTTATAAATCTCAAGTTCATGGATTTTAATTTTCTTTTAAAACTAATTAGGGGAGAGCCTAAGACATGGTATGGAGCACCAGCATACGTGGCAGAACAGCTGGAGAGTGTTATGAAGAAACTGGCGCCTGAGCTGTTTGAATCCCAGCCTGACCTTCTGCATCAGCTGGTCACCATCATGAATCCTAACACTCTGATGGCTCACGGAGTGCCAGTACGTATTGCAGATCTCCATGCAGCCCTGAGATCCTGATTTTAAACTTAGATTTTATTTTAGCAAGGAATTGCCGGAGATGCACTAGAGTTATCCATTTGAGACAAAGCTTTGGCAAAAAAGATTGACAGTTTAGGCTTGCTTTGCTTGGGAAGGAATTGGAGAGGAATTTAAAGCACAAAGCAGTCATGGTATTTGATAACTGAAGTACAGTTAAGAGAAGTTATGTGACCATTGTAATATTTTGTGTTGCAGTATACTATATAGTAGTTTACCTGTATATCCATCGAATAACCTCTTTCAGATAGCCTTTACTGCAATATTTCCCAAATGTTATCTATAGACAAAATTAGTTAGATCATTCATAAGTTAATAACATTTGTATATCTTATGCAGCATTTTTTTTAGAATCACCAAAGTGTAGTTGTCAATTGAATGACTTGCTGTGCCTGGTTTATATATTTCTATTTCTTTCCTCTTCCTACGCCCTTCTGCTCCCTTGTCCCTTCCCAGAAAAATGCTAGCTCTAAAAGTTGGATTCTAATGTTAGAGCTTGCTTTTTTTTGAAATATTCAAAGTTTCAATTCACCGTCACTGATTTTTATATGAGAAACCCTTGGTGCAATATTGCTGCATTTACTGAACCAGAAAATGTCATTGAATATCCCAAAGCACTTTATAGCCAGAGGTCATGAATAGGGCTGTATAAAATTAAGTACTACTTTACTACTTTCCATTGTCAAGGAACATTTTAAAAACAAAAGCAATACATCCATATCTAATCATGCTCTGCTTTTGCCTTTTAGTCCTTTTTGTTTTGCCAAGCCCATGACTTTTTGCGGCTCCAAATTGGTCTGTTCAGCACTCGAATTTGGTTTTTAGTTTTATATTGCCACCATTTCAGACTTGGATTGAATGCGTCATAATTTTTATAGTGCAGTTCCTAATTATGACAACTGTACATAGTCTGCACAAATTTGAAGCTTGACATAGACTTTCAATGGAATACCTGAATCAGTCAAATGCTATTTTTGATTATTTCATTATATGCTCCATTCAAGTGTTTCTTGCAGTTGATAATGCACAAAATTTCAAGTCTAGGATTCATCCAGAGCCAATTCCAAGCCACATTCTACTAAAGGGGAGACACTTGAGTTCAGTCACAAAAGTTTGTAGAGCCAAGTACCTCTCTCGTCTGACCCCAGAGCAAAGAATCAACATGTGTATGTATAGATCAAATCAGAGTATGTTTGTCATTTTGCCTGTGTCCCTTTTTAGAATTAGTAAAATATTGAACTTGAGGCGGAGCTTTTAAAAGGCCAAAGTCGTGTATTATTTTTTTCATTAAAATTAAGTAAATTTGGCAGTCTGTTGGATATCTGAAAAGCCCTTTCAAAAATAACTCATTGCATTAGCATAATACATTAGTCTGAGATCTTGATTTGTACAGATGTATTTTCTTTAGGACACTTTCTTTAGGTCTTCAAAGTTTAGAACAATTAAAGATAAGCTTGTGATATTAATGATTCAAAAGGATCTGTAGACATACTGTTAGTCATTCAGATAATCTAAACAAAATTAGATTTCCCAACCTTACTATTAAAACTGTCATCGAGGTTTTCCTTAAGCATGCACGTACTTAAACACAGTTACTTGAAGACTTCAACAGTTCAAATCTGTTCATTTGCACCTCTGTATTCATTTACACATCCATGACCTGCTGAGAACAAAACTCCTATGGTGGTTTCAATGTTGGATTTTTAAATTAAAAATAGTTACTGCCAGAAATAGTTTGAAGCTGTGTTTCACACACTAATTATAGAATAGCCAACTCTGAAACCTCAGGCAGACCTGTTGAACAAATTAAATTGTTGTAATTTTAACAGAAATACCTTTTCAATCAAGGTCTTGTTACTTTTTCTGCATCCAATGTGACCACAAATTTTGAGTGATTTGATTGAAATTGGTAAATCTGACATGTAGATCTAGGCCCTAATCCCTCTAAAGAAAGTACGGAAAGAAGAGTATATTTCAGAGTACAGGACACTTGGCAGGGGAAGGGGGCGATGAACCTCCTGTTTACACATTTTTACAGTTATAGAGTCATACAGCACAGAAACAGGCCCTTTGGCCCACTGAGGCTGTGCCAGCCATCATGCATCCATGTACATTCTACATTGATCCAATTTTATTCTTGTCACATTCCCATCAATTCCACCGCCCGCCCCCCCCCCCCCCCCCCCCCTCCCCCCCCCCCCCCCCCAAAGACTCTTTCCCCCCACCCACCCACACACAAGGGGCCTTCCACAGTGGCCGGACAACCTGACAACCCGCACATCTTTTTAGGATGTGGGAGGAAACCCACTTATCACAGGGAGAAGGTGCAAACTCCACACAGACAGCATTGGAAGTCAGAATCGAACCTGGGTCACTGGAGCAGCAGTTCCACAAGCTGCACTACTGTGCTGCCCACTTTGTATTTGGTGGGAAATGTATAGCCCTTTTAACTCGTTTAAGTTTATTGTCATAGACGTAAATAGTGTATTGTCATAGGCAAACAGGGTATAAATGCCATGAAAGTTAGCTTTTTGAAGCACAGTACATTACAAACATGACAAATATAAGTTAACATTGACTTAACATAAATTACACATATCTTGGATGACAAAATATACTAAAATAAAATTTTAAACTAAAACTCCAAATTGTATAAGAGCTGCACCAATAAGTAAGTCAACATTCTAATTCTTAGCCATATTAAATGCAAACCTAATGCATTCTTCCCTATGTTCTAGCTGATGTGATGCTGTAACGTAGAAGAGTGAGCCATATGGACATTCACTTACCTCCACTCCAATGGCCCAGATTAACACGCTGTTAGAGGTTACATTATTTTCTGCGCAATACTCTTTCACTTGAGGGGAAATACTAATTAGCAAACAGTTGGTGATGACTGACAAGAATCCTATCGTCTCAAAAGCAGTCTGCCAGACAGTTAAAAAATTTTGCAATTTTTTTGTGTTTAACTTGAGGGCATGTATGGTGCCATTGCTGTCCATTTGACCAGTTTCACTTTGAAGTCGATGTCATTGCCCACAAAACTTTCTTTCTTAACCAGTCTGCTAGAGCCTCCATTGGACAGTTCAATCATTCTCTTCATTCACCTTCCTTTTAAAAAGTAAACCATCTTTTCTTCATTTCTGTGAGTTTGGAGATGGAGTATTTTAATATTTTACTAGACTCTGACTCATTGGTGTTTCAGCAGGAATCTGAATCTATTCCTGAGCCTTCCCTCAACTGCAAATATTTGTAAAGGTTGCCAACTCTGCACAAAATTTGGATGTATAATCACAAGTGTTCTTGCTTTTAAATGTTCTGAATTGTACATCATACACCTTGTACATTCAGATCAGTGTTCTGCACAAATGAATCCATTGAGGTGGCATGCTCAAGGTTATTCTGTCCTTCAACCAGTAAGCAAACTTTGTCCCTCAATTATGTTGAAAGTTGGGCATTGGATCCCCAGTGCTCAGTTTTACCACATAAGAATCAAACACTAACTCTGGAGTCCTGTGTGTCTGTTCACAACCATGTCATAACTTTCCTCCAGTGTGTACAGATTTTAGTTACTGCTCTGAACTTGTAGATTACGTCCATAGAACAGTACAGCACAGTATGGGTGTACGATGTTGTGCAGACCCTTTTCTCTTTGCTCTGTCTTTTCTATATCCAGATTAGTTGTTCCTTTTTACTGCTTACCCAGTGCAATAAGGTACTCCTCATCCTTGATCACATCAGTCATCATGTCAACTCGTCTTTTTCTCCTGATTCAACAATCATTCCCCAAAAAAACTCCATATAGACATACCAGTGTACCTGAAACCCCTTCAGCTATGCCATCCTGTGTGCCATGCAAACTATACAGCCCTTGGTCATCAGTCAGATCACCTTCCTGTATCTCCCCACCTTGTATCCCTTGCCAGTTACATTGTCTGCTCTTTCATAACCCCTTTTTTCTATGTTTGTTCCTGGAAAATCTAAATTTGCAATTGCCCTTAAATCTCAATGAGTCTTTGACCTACAGTTCTCAAAATAGTAATTTTCTAGCTGTTGATTTGCTATGTTTATCTTTCACTGCCACCGCTGTCTTGTCTTCATTAAAGTCCTTGTTCCCGCTTTGTTCCACTTTGTCCACCTTGCCTTCCTCTGCTCCAAGAAAAACAAGCCCAGCTTATCCAATCTCTCGTCATAACTGAAATGCTCAATTCTAGGTAATGTCCTGGTCAATTTCCTTTGGTCAGTTTCCTTTAGACCCCCTGCAGTATAGTTATGTCTTTCCTACATTATTGTGACCAGAAGTGCACACAGTACTTCAACTCTCACCTAAAGTTGTATCATATCCTCTGTATGCTTATTCACTGCCCCAGCTAATTAAGATGTATCCTCTTCATAAACCACCTTATCTGTATGCTGCCACCTTCAGAGATCCTTGGAGTTGTTTCCCAAGGCTCCTCTGTTTGTTTAGAGCCCTACCATTCATTGCATGTGTTGTATCCTTGTTTGACCTCCCAAAATGCATCCTTCACACTTGATAGGATTAAATTCCATCTGTCATTACTCTAACCATCTTCCTGACTCATCAGTATCATCCTGTAGCCTAAGACTACTCTGCTTGCTACCTAAAACACCAAGTTTTTGTCATCTGTAAATCTGCCAATGATACTTTTTATGTTCACATCCAGATTATGTACAACAAGCTGTAAGGGTTCCAGCACCAATCCCTGTTGTACCCCACTGGTAATGGGCTTTCAGTTACAAAAGTAACCCTCCAACATCACTATAATTCCCTTTATGAAGTTATTTTGGATCCAATTTGCCCTGGATCCCATGGCTCTAACCTTGGTCTCCCATGTGGGACCTTGTCAAATTATTGTTATTATGTGAGGGAAAGAAAAATCTCAAATCCACGAAGCTTGCGTCAACTGCATTGCCCTCATCAAACACCTTGTTAGTGCATCAAAAATTTCAATCCAATTGATCAGAGAGGAAATCCCACAAACAAAGCTATGTTTACTATCTTTGAATAACCTTTGCCTTTTTGAGTGTGGATTAAACCTGGCCTTCAGATTTATTTTCCCCCAATAATTTCCCTACCACAGTGTGATTTACCAGTCTATATTAACCTGGTTTATTCCTGCTGCTCTTGTGGTACTATATTTGCTGTCCTTCATTTATCTGACACTTTCCCTCTGGCCTGTGATTTAAAGATCTTTGGTAGAGTCCCAGTAATCTCCTTCCATATCTCCCATCAGCAGCCTGGGATGTGGCCTGGAATTTATCCACTTAAGCATGCTGAGACACCAAATACCTTCTCCTTAATGGTAATTTGTTCTAGAATTTCAGCATCCCCTTTCTGAATTCTCCAACTTTAGTGCCCTTCTTAGTGATTATTTATTTAAGAACTCATCTACATTCTTTGACTCCATGCACAGATTGCCAGTTTGGTCCCTAATATGCCTTACTCCTTCTCTGGTTACCCTCTAGCACTTAACATGCCTAAAAATACTTTGGAATTTTCCTTAATCTTGTCCACAAGTGATGTTTTGTGCCCTCTCTTTGGCCTCCTAATTACCCTTCTAAGTACCAAAATTTTCTATTCCAAAAAGTACCAAAATGTCATTCCTCCCCATTTTCAGTTTCAGGAGAGATCTGGCTTGATAAAATTGAGCTTTAATCAGCTTTATTCTGCACTGCTAAATCTGAGAGTTACTTCACAATTCTGGATAACCTCTTCCTTTTCTCTCTAACCAAGAATCCCTCTTTCCCCCTCCCCTTTTTCCCCTTCCCCCACCACCACCATCCCCATCAAGACAAGGAACTTAACTATCTTTGTTTCTACCATTTAGCTGCTCTAGAAATAGGTCTTTTTGTTTCTCTTCAGTCTCTCCAGGTTACCTTGACTGCATATTCATTAAATTGACTAACTGTATGCTTTCCTTGAATACTGCACCCTATCTCTTTTAAAGCCGAGTTGTAATCCTTCCATCCCTTCCTCAAAAATTCCATTATTGACTCACCTATTCTTGCAAACTAACTCACAGCTTTCCCTTCCTCAAATTACTTGATTTTATATTTTAAAATGACCCAAACCAAAATCAGACATGTTATCCTATGACTAGAGCAGTAGGGCATTGTCCTTCCTCCTTGCTCTTCATAACCTCTATTCTTTTATACACTGTCTTTCTCCAATGTAACTTCTGTTGTTCAGTGGAACTACTCTTGGTTTTTCATTCATTGCCACATAACCTCCAGCAATGGATTTTCGCTCTGCACTTCCACTGTTTTCTCTCAGTTCTCTGACTTGTTCATGACTCTCTCCTCCTCTTCATCTGCGTGGTGTCCTTTGGCAGCAACAGCTGATGGCATAGGGTTAGGTTCCTGTCATGAGCAATTCTCATATCAGTAAAATCTGGAAATCAGAAAATGCAGGAAGTACTTGACAGTTCATATATCTGGTGTGGAGTTAACATTGAAGTTGATGACATTCCAGCAGTTATGATGAAAGACCATTGATCTATAACAGCAATTTCTCTCATCATAGATGTTGCCTCGCTTTTTTCTGCTTCTAACTTCAACCCTTGGCTCACTGTTGAAGTGTCTTAGTTGGAACACTACATGTCAATGCACATGCTTGGATGAGTCGCTATTTCCTCCTGTTAAACATTGAGATCAGTGTCAACATCTTTTGCCCCCTTGTAATTAGGTTTGTCCAGACTCCCTGGATATTTTTCAGATTATACCACGTCTTACAACTGGAGTCAGTTTGTTTCTATGCTATGCTTCCACCTCCATTTTCCACAATGTCACATCTTAATGCTACTATAATTCTAGTTCTTTCCCTTTTATCAGCAGCCTTGGCTTATCCAATATTCTGCTGCCCACTTCCTCACCTGCTCTGAAACTCTCCTGTCATCCATGTACTTGCTGACTAACATTGCTTTCCACCTCTGAAATGCCCCAAATTTAAAACTCCCACAAATTGTTTAAATCTCTGTATGCTTTACCATTATTTTTCCGTAATCCTCTTCAGCACTGTATGCTTTGGAGCAGTGCATTCCTCTGATGAACTTCCCTGCCCTTTGCCCCACTGTTGATAGTTGTGCATTTAGCCTTGGGGCAAGAGCCATGAATTTTTTTCCCTAAGCCTCCCCACCACACTCCAGCCATCTTCACCTTTATCAAAATTTATTGATTGGTGTCATTTGATCTATTCACGAGTAAACCCAAATCCCCTTTTTGTGTCGTTTCCAAACAATATTATGAATTTTGCCCTGTAAGATGACTTTTACTCTTTAACAGATTGTCTGCTTAGCTTGCCAGTGAAATTGAACTCTTAAATTTTTTATATCAACTCTTCCAAGTTAGTATGCTGTGGAAATTAAGAGATGTCCTTTTTCACCAACTTACTTCATTTAAGTGTAAAAGACTTGAGACTGTTCCCTGTGGTATCCACTGTTTACCACCTTTTGTTTCACTGAAAATTAAAAACAAAACTGCAGATGCTAGAAATATAAAATGCAGAAAATCATTTGGCATGGTAGGCAACATATGTGGAAGAGAAAACAAATTTAACAGTTCAAGCCATTCAGTTACTTTTGATCTCCACCCCATTTTGTATTTTCTCCCAGCCATTGAAGGAGGCTATTTGACCAATTGAGCCTATGCTAGCACAGAGCAATCCCGTACACCCACATTTTCCCTTTAACCTAATCTCTCAAATACCCATTTAACAAACACTTCCCCAATCACCCTTATCTGATTCTCCTACCACCCAGCTACATCTGGGGTTGTGGGATGAAACCAGAGCACCCAGGAAAACCCATGTAGTCAAAGAATTTGCAGGCTCTGCACAGCTAGTACTAGAGGTAAGAATTGAATGTGGGACTGGAGCTGTGTGGAGATGGTGTTACCTATTGCACTAGTCAGTTGTCCCTTGGGTATTCCTTTTTTTTCTCCATCCCTGTTCCTTCTCTGCAACTTAAAACGTTTTCGAATTCTAACTTTTCTCAGATCTGATGATGTTTGCCCACAGTGAGTACTTCCAGCATTTTGTTTATCAACTTGTATGTTTCTGCCTGTATTTTAGCCTGCCTCTGGTCCGCTTCAGTGACCCTGTGAATTAGTCTTCACGTAGACTTTCTTTCATCTTTTCCTTCTTACAAATGGATGCCCACAAGGAAGGCATCGGAAAACTGAAAATTGCCATAAGATAAATTATATCATATACTAACATTTTTCTAGTCTACTCTGCTTTCTCCACTGATTTTTTTTCCAAACATTAAATTAATTGAAATATTTGAATCAGTGTTGAAAGTCTGCTTAAAGCCCCCTTTCTCATGGAAATCCTGTAGAAGAAGATAAACTGTTCATGGATGTTTATCCTCAGTGCAATATTTATATATGCATTCAAGAATGATTAGCGATGATCACGCACAATTTCAAAACTTAAAATCTTTCAAATTTCTGTGAAATCTTTTCTAAAAATAAAACATGAGCTAGTTTTATCAATCTACCAATCATTTTTGGTGTTTTATCATGGAGTATGCTATAGTATGGGAAACATGGTGACTTAACGTGTTGATTTTTACTTATTAAACACTGGCTTTGAACTGACCATAAAGTGCAGCATTGTTATGAATAGAAACATTCAAGATGTGGTTACAGTTATGATAACTTGTTCTCTAGTGAATGGCACAGGATTTAAATATCAATCATTTGGAATTGTTGTCAGTTTGGGTGGTTCCTTTTCCTTGCAGTTCAACATCATTCTGGATATATGTGTTAGTGCATGCATATGTTCTGCAACCTTGTCCACCAGCTAGTGTTTAAGTTTCTGCTTTGCACATTTGGTGCTTCTATACTTGCTGCTGTTGTCACAGTGCTCTGCATTGTCTCCCTCTTGAATTTCTTTTGGTAAGGCTACTTTTCCTCTTTAAATTGTACCTGTGCAATTTGCCTACACCTTTATTTTTGACCTTTAACTGTCTAAAAAGCTTTTTTATTTGTTCTTGTTTACTTTCTCTTGTGCTCCTGTAGATATTTGACACTTTTGACACAAACTAGCTTGCTTTTGAAAGTTGGCCTGTTCTTTTCAGTTTGACAAAGCAAGGATGTACAGCTACAGCACTGTTATGATTTGACATTTAATACTTCGGACAGTGAACACATGTTGGTTATCCTGCTGTCAGGCATGTGCACATACCAATACATTATTTCTAGCTCATGCCATAAACAACCCACAAAATATCACTTCTCAGTTCAAGTATCACAACTGTTAATCATATCTGCCTGCCAATTTCAAATGAAATCTGTCAAAACCAAGCTTAAGACACAAGAGCCAGAATTTTGATAGGACCTGCAATGGTGTGGATTGCAATTCAAAGCAGATTGGGAAAATTGAGCTAACTGCTCAATATGAATACTGCAGTAGAATGCAAAACATTGTTGCCAGAAAAGGAAGTGAAGTTCCTTCCTTTCGTGGCACAAAGTTATTGTTGCCAGCACTTTTTGCGAAGGAAAAAGGCTGAGAAAATTTTCAGTTATTTATTATGAAATCAAATATCACCCAAGATATTTGCCTACTGGCTGGAAGATTTCATTGTTTGATTAGCTGGAGGAAAATATAATACTTCAAATACTGCCTCAAAGTGGATGTCAATCAAAAGTTCCCTTCAATGATTTGCAATATTATCATGTAATGCGGATGCATTTCAAATTACGTTGACAGTTTGGAGAGCAACATTGAATTGTTAAATGTCTGCTCATACTGTTTTTGTAGTAATGCAGTAATTATTATTTTGTAATGTGTGCTTTATTTTATTTTACAAAGGCTGCAAAATTTTTAAAATTTATTCCTCTTAGTTGAGTATACTTGCTATTACTGTGCAGTGTATTGCAATGATAATGAATAACTAATGTCAAGACAAATATAAGGACCCTGGTGGGTGAAAAGACTTTTAATTGACATTTGTTACTAAAAAGTATAACTAAGCCATTGGCTAATTTAGTTCTTCAGAACTAGTAAGAGGAAGACGTGAAATACAGATCTATAATTAAAACAACACAGAGTACTAACAAAGTTGTGCCATATTTACCAAATGTTACAAGGACCAATGCAATATCAAGTGTTGTATCTCTTATCTCTCATTCCCAGCCTGTTTTCTTGATGTGCTTGGCAAGGAGCAGCTTTAGAAATATTGTATGGAACCATAAGAATTTAGGAACTTGAATAAGCATTGATCTTCAAGTCACACAAAGCATTTTCTTTTTAGAGCAAAAATACATCTGAATTTAAAAATCACCTAGGTATAGATCGTATGTAACAAAAAACCTTTTTTACTTTTATCCTTTACTATGGTGTATTGAAATTAATGTTTACCTTGTTTTCTCAATGCAGGTTTATAGAACTAATCAGTGTGCAGGGGAGTTTGTCATCACATTTCCTAGAGCCTATCATAGTGGTTTTAATCAGGGATTCAACTTTGCAGAAGCAGTGAACTTCTGCACAATGGATTGGGTAGGTGTACTTATTCAGCGAAATGTAAAATAAAATTGGTCTTCCTGAATCTTGTATAAAAGTAAAGATTTTTAGTTTAAGATTTGAAGTTAAAGTCTTAAATGTCAAATATTATTTTTGTACATTCTTTTTGATCCAGTATTATAACAATGATTCAGAATTCCTCTGGGCTCTTTATACTACTTGCACATAGACTTCACACTTGTGTCAACATTCAGCAATTTATTTTTAATTAGTTTTGAGAAGTGTGTCATATTGGGGATGTTTGTCTTGCAGCTGCCAATGGGCCGTCAGTGTGTGGAACATTATCGTCTCCTGAACCGTTATTGCGTTTTCTCTCATGATGAGATGATTTGTAAGATGGCATGCAAGTCAAAGGATTTGGATGTAGTTTTGGCATCTGCTGTCTATAAAGATATGATCATTATGATGGATGAGGAGAAGAAATTAAGGGAAGCAGTTCGCAAAATGGTAAGTGCCACAGAATTTAGGTACTCGTAATACAAAAGTCTTGTGAAAATCCTCAGTCAAAAGATTGTCCACCAACATTTTGTTTTGCTGCTTTTGAATTTCTGTCATTTGCAGGTTTAGCTAAATGCATCCCCTTTTGATTTATCATTTGTTGGGATAAGTAAAACCTCTACCACATGCACTTTGTCCTTTATTAAATCCCACTTATTCATAAGCATTTCCTTACTCATCTATTCTGACTTCCTATTTGCCCAGTACATTAATTTTAAAATTGTCTTCAAACTATTTAATGATTTCATCCTAATCTGATTCTGCAGCTTAATCCAGCTTTCTCTTGCCGCTCTAACTATCCTGTTCTTGTAATTCCACCCTTCCATGTATTCCATGCAGTTGCCATTTTTCTATTTGCTGTAGCATTAATGACTGAGCCTTTGCTTGCTTGAGGTGGTACCCTCCAGAACTTGCTCCTGTATCCAACCTCTGCTTCCCTTTCCTCTCTTTTTTCTTTAAAAATCATCCTTTTATACTTTAGATTATTCCTCATATTCACAGCATTTTTATTTCGATGTCTGATTGTGTTTGCCTTCATGAACCCATTGGAGCCAAAGTCATTTTTTAAATGACTATGAAAAAGTGTTTGTTTTGTATGTTTTACTCAAATGTTCGGGAGTAAATGAATAGCACGATGTCAATTTATTTCATAATACAATATAATAAAAGTAGTCTAATACCTTCATTTGCTAAATATCTTAATTGAACCATTTAAGTTTATTACTTCCCAGCTCTTGGTACCTAGCCTTGTAGGTTGCAGCTTTTAAAATGCTCATTTAAGTACATATGAAATGTGAGAAAGATTTGCACTTACAATGATATTCCAAGTCTTGCCTGCCATTGTAAACCTTTCTTCCAGTGTCAGCAAAATCATTTTAAAAAAATTGTTTCAGTGCCTTTAAAAGACAATGCAACTAACAAAGATTATATACCTGTATGAAATACTGGCCACAATTATTTTTTTCCTCCAATTTACTCCTTATCTGTTTTTTAAATTAGTTTAAATCAATTTTCTATAGACTATGAATTAAAATTAAGCAAATTGCAAACTGATTATTGCTGAGTGTGTTATATGAGCTAACTTTTTTTTGCCTTAAATGGGTTGTGTTTATTTCCTTATAGAAACCAAGGTTCCTTGAAATTAATTTCTACAAAGCTGAAAAGAAATTGCAGCAATTTAATCTCCTTGATTGTTTAGCATGCATGACATTGGCATAACTGCTTGTTAAGATACTTTCACTATGTCTTGAGCTTTGTCTTTCTAAACTATCTTAATCATCACTGGCTTTAAATAATGACGTGATGATTTTTGAGTGATTTGTCAACTATGTTCCCACAAAGGATTTGAGAAAAATCGCCTGCATGAAAGCTAAGTGAAAAATGATTTTGCCAGAGTCTAAATGATGATAGATTTGTAAACTAACCTAGGTATTGAAAAGTACTTCAAGGGTGTAGGAAAATCTTTGATGTCTTTAACAAAAAAAAAGAGAGAAATTGAGTCTTTTAGAAGTGGGAAGTCTGGGAGCATTTGAATTTATTGAAAGAATTTGAGGCCTTAATTGATCCGAAGACCTTGCAAATGGTGTAATCAGTTATATTGTTTAAGGTGAGAGGCCCTGTAGATATTGGCTAGAATGGCATGCTCTTCATCTGATATTCTGCAACAATGGATATTATTGGCAAAACATCATTTATTGCAGGTTGATAAAAATGGGGGCAATCCAAATGCTGCCTGGCATGTAGTACCAAGATATTGACTTGAAGATAATGAGTAGCGTCAGATTGGAATGGTAATAGCGTTTTCGTACCTGCTATGCTTATCGTAGGTGGTGTTCTTGGTATTGGAGGTGTTATCAGCAAGCTGAGGCAAGTTTCTGAAAGGCATCCCAAAGATGGTATGCTCTGCAGCCTCGCTGGTGATTAATGATTGACGAAGATGATCTGCGATATTGCTCGTTCTGGATTTTCACCTTGCTGTGAAATAAGTGTTTTGTTATACTTTTGCTCACTTTGTCTCTGGAATGATTGAAGAAGAGCATTTACAAGAAATTCAAATCACAAGGGCCACCCTTGTTAATGCTTCCTGGACTTGGTGTCACTCATTTAGATGCAAGGCAGTGGAAATCACAAAGTAATTGTAAAGCAACAAAAAACAGTTACTGGAAATCTGAAATAAAAGCAAAAAAAAATCTGGAAATCACTTGGTCAGGTGGCACTAGTGGAGTGAGATATTCAGTGCTTCAGGTCATCTCTCTCCCTCTCTCTCTCTCTCCTCTCCATAGGAACAGCCTGAACTGCTGAATATTTCCAGTATTTTCTGTTTCCTACAACAGAAAGATGCACAGCCTGCTTATGGGAGAAAGGACCTGATATTTTAAGCAAACAAATCCTGTCACAAAAAATTCAGAGTATTTTTAAATTAGATCATAAATTGTATTTTAAAAATAAGGGAGTACCATTATGAGATCTTTTCAGATGGTCATGAGTCTTTGGTCCTCTTTCCCAAACCATGGTAGAAGCAGAGTCTTTCTATATTTTTAATGCAGAGGTGGGTTCTTGATAAGCAAGGATGTAAGTTTATCAGGGATGTGCATGAATGCAGAATTGAGGTTACAATAAGATCAGCCGTTTGCTTATTGAACAACAGAGCAGGCCTGAGGGGCTGAGTGACTTACTCTTCTAACTTCTGTTCATAAGTTGCAACGTTATGTTGATTTATTCCACATGTTGATATGAGTTCCAATTTGAAAGCGCAAATTTTCTGCATCCTGCATTCTGATTCCTGCAACCCCTTCACATTCAATGCAAGACTTTTGGAAGGCAGTGCCCCAAGCATTTCTTTCTCTACCCAGTTCTTCTGTAGCCCACTCCTCATCTGAGTCTTCTGCAGAAAAATTCACTTGCAAACTAAAGATGCAGGATGAGATGAACATGGAATATGAAAAGATCATTCAGTGTGAGGGCATTGTCACCATAGAAAATGTTAGGGCCACTGCAGGCCTTGCAACATACCCTAATAATAGCGCAAACAATTTCTTTCCTAAGGGTTAGGACGTTCAGATTCACGTGTTTCCAGTCAGTTACTCCTTCATTTGATTCTGCAACACCTTGCAATGCAGTGGGGGAAGTGTCAGTTTGTGTTGTGTAATCATTTGGGTAATAAGCAAGCGATGAGATTTGGTTATGAGGATCAGTGTAGTGCTAAGTGTGTGAAGGTATAGTTGCTGATACGAGTGTTAGGTGTGCATACTGACAAGTTGTCCGTGTTGTTGTTTGAATAGTCCCTGTAACCATTAATGCAATAAGATATTTGACTTTGATCACATGAGCAAGTACATTCAACTTGCAGTGGCTTAGCATTCAGACCCAGGTACAGTTGTAAGGTGCCTACCAGTATCTACTACAGTCATTATGCATCTCACTTCTGAGATGCTGGCTGGCTTTAAGCAGTACCAGCCAGGTTTAAATAGTGCTAGCTGCTTGCAATGTTGCCCCGATGCCCAAGCATCCAATTGGTTCTACATTCATTAAACTACATTTATTATAATTAGCCGACAGTAAAGATGTCACCATCCTGCATGCAGCCTCCTGAAATGGTGTGAATTAATTGCACAATGCTATTTACGCACTCTTTTTGGGGAGAGGGTTGGGAAGGGCAACTATCAGATTTGCACTCCAAAATGTTTACGGGCCTTCTGCTACAAAAGAATCTTGGTTGTTATTTTGAAAGTGAGCCTAAAATGGCAGCAAGGTAGAATTTAATTAAGCCACAGCTTGCTTACCTGCTGATAGTTAGATTAGGATTATTTATTAAAAGATAAACACTTGGCACCTGTATGTAGAATGAACCAAAATGTATTATCTTTCTCCACTTGTCTTGGGCATGGTGCTATTGAGGCCCATATGGAAATGAACATCGTAACACCCTGAGGTTTATGAATGCTTGAGAACCTTCTGATTTCATCCTCCTTGTTTGGTTTGACATTACATTGTGATGGACTAGCAACCAGTTAAAACTTGTGACACACTCCATCAGTATGTCCCAAGTTTGTTTTCATATTTGGATGAATCCTTCATATTTTCATAATGAAGGATATTTCAAGATGGCTTCATTCTAGTCTTGAGCTTATCAACTGGGCTTCTTGTACTTTAAAAGATGACTCTGGAAATAAAGTTGCATTAAACTGGAATATTAAAAAAAATTCAGTGTAAATTAATCTCTCTTCCTCATTCTAGGGAGTAATTGATTCTGTGAGGGAGAAATTCGAGTTATTGCCTGATGATGAGCGACAGTGTGCAAAGTGCAAGACTACTTGTTTCTTGTCTGCAGTCTCATGCCATTGTAAATCAAATCAACTGGTTTGTCTGTACCACGTCAATGAACTCTGCTCATGTCCACCACATAGATGTCATCTCAGGTAAGTAATGCAAAGGACTTTTTCTGAATTGAACCCTTGTTGTTTGCAACCAGTAGTGGAAAAACATAAATGGTAGATATTGTCTGGGGAAGTCACAACATGAACTGTATAACCTTGATCATTTAAGCTCTAAATATGTTACTGGTCTTAATTAAAATGGACCAAGTGGAAGGGCTGCACTAAGGCCTTAAAAATCCAAACAAAGTGGGAGGTGGGAAGGAGTTTCCAGAAGTTGTGGGTTTATTTTAGTAACCAGAATCCCAAATGGCTCTGGGATACTTTGGCCTTTTTGCACTCTAGATATCTTTTGATTCCATATTTCAGTCTATCTTGGGGTTCACCTATGTTTCAGAGCATTTTTGCCTTCACATCTATCTTTGTAAAATTTGTAACATTGCAGTTAATGGAATATTTCAACCAGTGGTAGTAAGCCATATCTTCACAGGGTACTCCTAGACACTTCAAATATTAGCTGCGCTGAAGCTAATATTAGTCTGTTGTGCCAAATAACTGCCTTGGAACAAATACCAGTCGTATTTTCATATTTTGGGGTAGTCAAGTTGGCTAGATCCAGGTAATAAAACATAGTTTGCAGTTTCTCTACTATATTGCAGATAATTTTTTTTCTTGGCAGTTGTCTTTGTCATTAACTCTTAAAGCCATCTGGCCTGACTAAACTGAGTCAAAGGTTCCAGATGGATCTTGATTTGAAAGAGGTAAGATGATAAATGACCTTGTTTAAATAAATGGATTTTATTAATCATGTAAATTCCAGAAGAGGTGTTTGTCTAAAATTAATCATAAGATTCTGCTTCACCACCAAGAAGGCAACATAACTCCATTCTGGAAAGGAAACTTGAATGTGCCACAGAGGACATGTTCATATTACTACCAGCAAGGTGTCCATAGCTACAAATTTATGGTGAATAATTTTCAGACTGAAATTCTAAGTACAGTTGAGGGATGTTCACTAATGACACCTTTTGTAAAAGTGTATGTGCCCAAACATGCTTATTTCTGCAGAATGCAGAGCAGGAAGATTATGACATTATTAGAAGTGCTGATTTGGTGGCAGCTCTGCTGTTCTGAAATTTCATGAACCAGTCTATGTCCTCATTGAACCTTGTACAGTTGAAATCCTATTGGACTCTAATAGAACTTGATCCCTCACCATCAGAGCTATTTAAAAAGATTGTGAACTATCTACATGTTAATTGCCGGATAATTTTTTCTGGCTTTTCTGCAATTTAGACATTTTGGGTGTTTTTCTCCGTTGTAAAAATTAGTGATGTTCTGGGAGTTGTCTGGATGAAGCTGAAGTATTTTTTTGGTGATTTTAAAGTTTGTTCATAAACCAGTTATGTAGATATTATGATTTGATGCATGAAATCATTAGAAAAGGCTACAAAATATAAAATAAGACCTAAAAGGGATTACTCAGATTGGTAAATCTCAGGAAGTGGTGTTTGTTACAAAGGATCAATGCTAGGACCACCGTTGTTAATTGTTTACATTAATAACATAGACTTGGGAATCAGAAATACAGTTCAAAATTTCCATTATCATCCATCAATTTTGTGCTGTTAATACAGAAGATCAGCAGAGACACAAGGGTGAATGAAGAAACTGAGTATCCAGTGATAGTGCAGGGTGGCAAAATGGATAATGATAACCAGAATGCATCAGGAAGAAACAGTGCATATAAACAATAGTTTCCAGTTAGAACTGGAGGAGGGAATTTAGTAAGGCCTTATACAGACATAGTTGCAAAGTGGCCAAGGTTGGGTATTAAATATTCCAGGATACTTTTAGAGGACATGAGCAAAATGGAAAAGGAGACAGGCTAAATTTGATAACTGAAGAAAAATAGGATAAAGACAGTAGGGCGGAAGGATTTTGGATCAGAAAATGAAAATAGTAGAATTAATTTGGGTGAAGCTGAGAAATGGTAATGAGCAACAGACATTAGTGGGAACCCAAATGTAACGCAACATGGTATGAATCAAGAAATTAGATGTATGTGACAAGGAAAATACAAGAAGCATGGGAACTTTAACCGACAAAGTATGGGCAAACCAAATTAGTAGCAATAGTGTGGGGGACATTTCCTGGCGTTTACAAGAAATGGCCTTCCAGATAGCAGTGTTAAAGAACCACAAGAAAACAGGCTATTTTAGATCTAGTGTTGCATAACAAGAAAAGATTAATTGATATGGTAGTTAACGGGCCTTTTCAAAGTGATTCTTGTATGATGGAATTTTGTATTGAAATTGTTTTAGTTCTGTTTGAAATCAGAGTTTTAAATATAAATAAAGTAAACTACATGAGGCAGAATTGTTTACGATAAATTGGGAAACTACTTTTCAAAAGTATGATGATAAACAAACAATGGCTGGTACTTAAAGAATTAATACATAGTTTACAAATATATATCCCTATAAAAGGCAAAAACACAGGAAATCTGAAGTTAAAATGGTGATAGATTAAAGGAAGAGGCATATAATGTTGCAAAATAAATAGTAAACCTGAGGATGTGAAAATGTCAGAATTCAACAAAGAACCACCAAAACATTGATAAGGGGAGCAAATGGAAGGTGCTGTTAACAGTGCAATCATCAATGTTTACTCTTCAATGGCCTGCTTGTATACAACCAGTTCTGGTTTCACCAAGACTACTAGGCTCTCAAAAGAAGTTGACTTTTTTAAGCATTCAGTACTCACAGAATTGGATCCCAAATTCCATTCTAGGTGGACATTCTTGTAGGCAGGGCCGCCAGATGTCCCCTTTATAACAAAGTCTGGAAAGCAGCACAAACTTAAAAGAATCTAACTGTATTTTGTAACAGTGGAAATAATCAAATATTAAGTGAAATGGGAAAAATTAATATTTCAGGATCTGTCAGTTGCACATACTTGGAGTTTTCACTTGCTTAGATGTGTGCAGCTCCAGTGACACTCAAAAGTCCAACATCATCTGGGCTAAAGTAGCTCACCTGATTGGTAAAATACAGAGACCAATATATACTAATCATTGGTTGTCTCATTAATTATTGAAGTGGCTGGTTCATTTCACAACTTCAACGTTATCCATCGAAGGGCTACATGTGCAATCTGGCATTCTGGTTGCAGCTCTTGTCTATCAATATAATCTAAAATAATTAATTTTTAAATTCTTTCAACAATCTAGATAGCCTCTTAGAAGCTTTGTCAGAATTTTCCTCAACCTGGATACCTAATACTTGGAATTATTATTATCTTTTAAATACTTTATTTGTGGGATGTGGATGTCACTGGCAAGATCAAGGTCTTTTATCTGTTAGAAGCTGATTCAGAACCACATTTTAGAACTGCTGGTAAAAGTGCTCGCACAGTGCCAGTGAATAGACAATTTTCGAGTATTTGCCCATGTTAAAGGAATGGTGGTTTCTGTCCAGGTTAGTGTGACTTGCAAATGGTGTTTTAGTGCACCTGCTCCTGCAGTCCTTGTGGTTAGTACAGGTTATGGGTTTGTGAGGTGCTGATGAAGTTTTATCAGATTGTTGCAGTGAATTTTGTTGTTAATAAACTGCAGATACAGTTTGGAAGAAGTACATGTTTGGAGGTGTTAAATGGGTTGATCAAAGTGTCTTGTCTTGGATGGTCTCAAACTTCCTAACCAGTGTTCTTTTCTCTCTCTACTTGGAGAGTGCCAAGTAGAGAGTATTCCCACATTTACGACTTGTTCCTTCTATACAATGAAAAGACTGGAGACCTGAGAGCTAGTCACTTACTGCAGAAAAAAAGACAGGCTGCAAACTGCGGTCAGGTACTGGATTTGTATGGCTGGCCCAGTTGTCTAATCATTGGTGGCCCACCTCCAATGTATTGATGGTCAGGGATTTGGCAGTGGTAACAGGGCTGAATGCCAGTGGGAGGTAGTTAGACTATTGTTTAATGAGTGCCATCTTCATACTTGGGTAGGATAATTGTTAATTGTACTTCGCAACTGAAGCTTCATTTTTATTCAGATCTTGCTGCTGATGTTATTGGTACTATTTCATTATCTGTGAAACATTATGCAATTATCAATGATCAACTCTGTTTCCAAGCTTATGATGGAGAGCTTATTGATAAAGAAGTTGAAAATGGATGGAACTAGGGCATTGCCCTAACCTTCTCCGGCAGCAGTGTCTTGGTGCCGAGCTGATTGGTCTACTAAACCCACAACCATTTTCGATTGTTGAGTTGAATTCCAGCTGTCAGAATTTTTGCCTTGATCTCCATTGACTTCAGTTTTACCAGGCTCCTTGATCACACATTTGGTCAAATACTACAATACCATAGACAGTCTTGTGTGTCTCATAGACAAGAAACTTCCCTTTACCTTAAACTTGCAATCATTAAGATTTAGTCAGGAAAATTTAGAATACATCATCTGACTTGCAATTTAGTAGTCTAGCTGGATTGTTAAATATTTTATTGACTTTGATTGCTGCTCTGTATTGATAATACTTTTATTGCTGCTTGCTGGGACTTCAGCTACTTTGTGTTATTTCAGTACCATTTGTACGGGAGATTTTTTTCTTCGGTCCACTGCAAAGTACGTTGCATTTGTCACTAAATTTCCTTAGCCATTATTAGTACTTAAGATATTTCCCCATCACATTCTGTAATTGTGAACAGTCTCTTCAGACTTTGCAGCCTTCTTGCCAGCCTTCATTATTTTTGATTTTTTGGAACTTAAATGAGAAATGTGTCCTGGGGAGGAATTCATTTGCTTGTAAAGGAAGTGAGTCATGTTATTGCAATGCTTATGGTTAGTGGCTAAGCAGCAATATATTTGTCTGTCTTTGATAATACTCATGCAGTAGTGGAGGTGTGCAATGTTTGGTTGATCTGAGTCTGGCCACTTTGAAGTCCATTATTGTTGGTTTGAGTTTAAAACCTTATTAGCAAGGTTTAATTGTGTGGTTAAACAATAGAAAGTATTTTGCTTTTAATTTATAAGGGCCAATGGAAAAACACTTTTTCAGAGGTTCAGTGAAGAAATTGGGAGACATTAGGTAGAGTGACCAGCCTTACAAAACAAAACCGCAGGGCCCAAGATAACAGTTAACCTTTGAGAAGTATTATAAATCTTTTTGATAAAAAGGTTCATTTTATCTTCATTGAAGTATACAATCAGAGGAAGGGATCTGGGTGGAGAGTTCTGGCTACAACAAAATGGTGACCAGGTTGGAAGTGATGGTAGAAGGACCCACTGCAATGTGACAGCTTGTGAGAGAAAGATTGCTGACAAAATGGGGCACAAGTCTGTGGAGATACACAAAATGGTTTTTTTAAATTCTTATTTTTCATTTGAGTGCAATTAATGCACTGGTTTGTGATTACAATTAATTAACAGCCTACTATATAAATTTAATATGAATTTACTTGTACATTATTATCAATAATTGATTTTAATGTAAGCAATCTTGAATTTGAGATGGCTGAAATTTGTAAATAAGTAAAAACACCAGCAAACAAAAGTGCTAGTTTTGAGACGTGTACAGTCACTGAAGAATGATAATTCAATCAGCTATGTTTGATACTGATTCTTTAATTAAATTTTTCAGTTCAATTATTGGCTTTATTTCCAGATATCGTTACACCTTGGATGATCTCTATCCTGTTCTGAGTGAATTAAAATTACATGTAGCAGTATATGATGAATGGTCTTCCAAAGTGACTGCTTATCTGGAAGCAAAAGATGATGAAAAGAAAAGTAAGTACGGAAATTCCATAGAGAATACTTGTGGTATAATGCTATACTTTCCAATTTGTTTGTTCCATTGACCAATAAGATACTAAATGCATAGTTCCCTAACTTGGCAATTGCAATAAAGCAGCTTGTGGGTGGAAAGGTATTCCTGGAGAGAAATGGAAACAATTCCTGAGGGAGTGCTGTCCAAGATTATACACATACACTTATTGAACTAATTTATAGAACAATACCTATGTAGAGAAGCACTTTACAATTATGCTTCAAAAATTAGGGAAGAAAGAGGGTCAACTTTTCCTAGCTGGCAGAACTGTCAGTTCTGTCCCTGTTTTCCAAATAACCAAAATAAAAACAGAAAATGCTGGAAATGTTCAACAGCTCAGGCAATACCTGTGTCAACTTGAATGGAGTCAGCATTTCTGGTGGTTCTTTCTATAGTTCTTTCATCCCAAGTAATTGAATTCTAATAATTTGTTGTATTACATCACATTTCTCCAATAGCTTTGGGCAAAGATTAGGAAGAGATTTGGATGCTTAATGGAGAGGTTGGGGTCTAGTGTTCCTAGTTACAATAATGCTAATTCAAAAAATTAGGTCTTGCTGATTTAACCCATCAGACCATAGGGTATATGGAAGACAAAAAAAGCTCAATTTAACCTCTCTATTGAGTGAGTGAGGAAAAGAAGGGAATTGTAAAGAAGAATTAATCAAAAAGAGACTTCTATATTTCTCAATTGAATAGTCACATTTAGAATAAAACTAGCTGCTGTCTTTGCTTATTATTGCATAGTCTCCTGCATGATTTTCCTGTAGACCTTCAAATTTTAGAGCTTGAGTTACCTTTCTCATGTGGTCTCAGTGTGTAGTTTTGTTTTGACCTCTAAATTTCTGACTTGTAATAAAAGTGCACAAAAGTTTGGAGTAGGAGGAACTTTTATTGCCAGTTTGTCACTCTGCCTACCATCTGTCATTCATAAAGAAGTTCCAAGATAATTTGTTAATTTCAAGTTGCTTAATGTTTCTCAACCTAGGTATTGTTGCACATCACTTTTGTAAGCTGTGTTACGTACCAGCAACAATAGAAACACACTGAGTCATCTGTAAGTGTTAGAAACTATTAATAACTACTTGTGATGATAAGAAAAGTAACAATGTTAGATATTAAACATTAACCCCAAAACTAAACTCAAAGTGTGTGTGTGGCAAATTTCCCAAACCCCAAGTCTAGGAATAGTTCTCAAAGTTCAGTTCAGCAAGTCATAAGGTGAAACGTGAGCAAAGGCTTTTGCAAAACCACTGTTGACTGAAGAGAAAATGTAGAGAGAATATAGAGAGAATTTACGAAACCCACATGTTCCACGATGGAACCCATGCGACACCTCAATCACTGATCTCCTTTGCTTTGTTCCAAAGTATCTGCCACCCCGAAGGCATTCGATATGTGGACGCCCACACAAATACCTGTTTCCCACTACAGGTTAACGATGAAGTGGACTCCACTTGTTTGCTCCAAAAATCCGTACATGGATTGTAGTGACAGTCACAGCTATTGTTCATCCATTGTTACAGAGACCAACTCACTGAGTGAAACAGCCAGCACGTTGTTATCTTGCTGTCTTGATGACACTACACACACTACTACTCTACTGTCCAGGTGCCTTAAAGGGACATTCACCAAATAGCAACCTTGCCCGTAACAGCTGTAATCAATAAACATTGAGCAATGCTATAAAGAAGAATATGATTCAGATTTCCTAGTTCTGAAATATCAGCTTATTAATCTTAAAAATTGAGAAAGTTGTCATTTTTTCTCATTATCTTTATCATTTGCACCTTATCAGGTCTCTCTGATTTCAAGCTATTGTTAAAGGAAGCAGAGAAGGAAAAATTTCCAGAAAATGATCTGTTGAAACAGTTGCGGGAAGCTATTGTTGAGGCAGAAAAGTGTGCCTCTGTTGCTCAGCAACTACTGAATGATAAACGGCAAACCAGGTGTGTAAATTTGTAACTTTTACGCAGTAACACGTAAGAGGAGTGTGCTGTCAATATTGAGACCAGACTTTCATTTACTGCTCAGTTGCTTTCAACTGACATTTACCTTCAAAACTGATCTAGTTCCTATTTTGGAAAACTTTGCATTTTGACCCAAGCTTCCAAATTGAAGTAGAATCATGGCCTTGAAAAAATTCTTCGTTTTTTTTTCCCATGTGAATAAGCAGCTGGGCTGAATTTTATACTTGCCATACTATGTAGGAAGCATCTGGTTAAGATTCAGTACATCGAGTTATAATGTTTGCCATTGTGTAATCTTGTCTAGGGATGTGCATGTTGAATATTAGAATGCATGGGCATTTTCCTTTTTAAATTTCCAGAATTTACTCAAATTATTCCAGGCATTGAGGAATTTCATCCAGAAAGTTAGCAAGAGAAGCTAAGGTTGTTCTCCTTGGAGCAAAAGGTTGAGAGGAGATTTGATCAAGTTCTATAAAACCATACAGTGGCATGCAAAAGTTTGGGCACCACTGTTCAAAATTTCTGTTACTGTGAATTGTTATGTGAGTAGAAGATGAACTGATCTCCAAAGTCATAAAGCTAAAGATGAAACATTCTTTTCAACATTTAAAACAAGATTAGTGTATTATTTTTGTTTTGTGCAATTTTAGAGTGGGGAGAGAAAAAGGCACCATGCAAAAGTTTGGGCACCCCAAGAGATTTGAGCTCTCATAACTTTTACCAAGGTCTCAGACCTTCATTAGCTTGTTAGGGCTATGGCTTGTTCACAGTCATCATTAGGAAAGGCCAGGTGATGCAAATTTCAAAGGTTTATAAATACCCTGACTCCTCAAACCTTGTCCCAACAATCAGCAGCCATGGGCTTCTCTAAGCAGCTACCTAGCACTCTGAAAATTAAAATAAATGATGCCCAAAAAGCAGGAGAAGGCCATAAGAAGACAGCAAAGCGTTTTCAGGTAGCCGTTTCCTCAGTTTGTAATGTAATTAAGAAATGGCAGTTAACAGGAATGGTGGAGGTCAAGTTGAGGTCTGGAAGACCAAGAAAACTTTCCGAGAGAACTGCTTGTAGGATTGCTAGAAAGGCAAATCAAAATCCCTGTTTGCAAAAGACCTTCAGGAAGATTGAGCAGACTCTGGAGTGGTGGTGCACTGTTCTACTGTGCAGTGACACCTGCACAAATATGACCTTCATGGAAGAGTCATCAGAAGAAAACCTTTCCTGTGTCCTCACCACAAAATTCAGCATCAGAAGTTTGCAAAGAAACATCTAAACAAGCCCGATGCATTTTGGAAACACGTCCTGTAGACTGATGAATTTAAAATAGAACTTTTTGGCTGCAATGAGCAAAGGTATGTTTGGAGAAAAAAGGGTGCAGAATTTCATGAACACCTCTCCAACTGTTAAGCACAGGGGTGGATCTATCATGCTTTGAGCTTGTGTTGCAGCCAGTGGCATGGGGAACATTTCACTAGTAGAGGGAAGAATGAATTGAATTAAATACCAGCAAATTCTGGAAGCAAACATCACAGTCTGTTTTTAAAAAAAAAAGCTGAAGGTGAAAAGAGGATGGCTTCTACAACAGGATAACAATCCTAAACATACCTTAAAATCCACAATGGACTACCTCAAGAGGCACAGGCTGAAGGTTTTGCCATGGCCCTCACAGTCCCCCGACCTAAACATCATCGAAAACCTGTGGATAAACCTCAAAAGAGCAGTGCGTGCAAGATGGCCCAAGAACCTCTCAGAACTAGAAGCCTTTTGCAAGGAAGAATGGGTGAAAATCCCCCAAACAAGAATTGAAAGACTGTTAGCTGGCTACAGAAAGCATTTACAAGCTGTGATACTTGCCAATGGGGATGTTAATAAGTACTGACCATGCAGGGTGCCCAAACTTTTGCTTCGGGCCCTTTTTCCTTTTTTTGTTGTTTTTGAAACTGTAAAAGATGGAAATAAAAAAAGTAATCTTGCTTAAAATATTAGAGAAATGTGTCATCTTTAACGTTATGCCTTTTGGAAATCAGGTCATCTTTTGCTTAGCTATTCACAGTGACAGAAATTTTGACCGGGTGCCCAAACTTTTGTATGCCACTAACTGGTTTAGATATGGTGTTTCCCATTAACAGCTTAAGGACTAAAGACCACACTTTTAAAGTAAAGCTTAAAAGATACAGAAGATGTGAGGAAAAGCTTTTTTTACACAGAGCATTGTGGTGATTAAGAATAAAAGGCTGTCCCTAATAAGACAGGGAGGGAGTAATTTAGAGGATCATGAATCTTCGGAATTCTCTACCTCCTGGAGAGCTGTGCAAGGTGAATTACTGAATATGTTCAAGACTGTGAAAGACAGATTTATTAGCTGTAGGGGGATCCAGGATTAGGAGACTAGGCAGAAAAGTGGAGATGAAGCCAAGTTCAGATGATGGATATTATTGAATAGTATGGCAGGCTTAAGGGTCAATGTCTTATTCCTGGTCCTAGCTGTCTTCCAGTCTTACAGACTGGAACACTCGATCTGGTAAGGATTGTGGAAGCAGAGTTAATCTGAGCTTTCAAGATAGAATTGTGTTGGAAGTTGAGGAAAAATAACTACAAGAAATTGGGAGAATGAGGTTCCATATATTACTGTATAGAGAGCACACATGGGTTCAATTGGGCTGAATGGTATCCTCCTGCTTCACAGCAGTTCCATGATATAAATAGGGCAAGTGTTGTTGGGAAAAATAAAATGCTTTTAAATGCATGTCTTGGGAACTTGCACAAGAACAGGTGGCTTAATTTAACATACGAATAAGTAGGCACTCCTTTACGTTTAATCTGTAGTCATATTTAAGAAACAATTTGAAGGAATCAGCCAGTCTTGAACAGTTGATAAATGATCATTTTTGATCTCATTTTAAGCAGTAGCTCTAGACAAAACTATTACTTGAAGAGAATATTTTAAAAAAAATATAGTTCCAGCAAAATTACAATATTGTTCCTTGAGGGAAGAAGATTTAAAAGGTGTTCTTTGCTGGAATTGAGTTGGAAGAGTGCAAGCTTTGGTTATTGTTTCAGGTACCGATCTGGTGGAGGAAAGTCCCAAAATCGTCTGACAGCTGCAGAGCTTCAAGCATTTGTTAAGCAGCTCTATGTCCTTCCCTGCATAATTGACCAGGCTCCCTTACTAAAGGTATGTGTAGCTCTGGAGTTTAGTAGAAAAGGTGTGCTTTTTAAATTGTTTCTACTGCTGGTTAGATTTTAAGACTTAACACTTTGCAAAACTAATTAAATGTCTCTATATTGTTTCTGTAACATTTGGTTCTTGACAAACTAGCATAAATTTAAAAAATGTATTTCTCTCCACAGGAACTTTTAAACTCCGTGGAAGATTTTCAGCTGCGCTCTGCAAAGGTTCTTGCTGATGAAATACCCAATACTTTTGAGCTCCAGCAACTGTTGGATATCAGTTTTGGGTTTGACATAGAATTACCACAGATACAATATCTTCGAGAGCACCTAGAGCAAGCACGGTGGCTAGATGAAGTTCAGTTAGCTTATTCTGCACCTGAATCTTTTGCTTTGGATGATATGAGGCGGCTGATTGACTCTGGCGTAGGATTAGCACCTCATCCAGCTGTAGAGAGGGCTATGGCTCACCTTCAGGAACTCCTCACTGTTTCCGAACACTGGGAGGAGAAAGCTCACAATTTGCTAAAATCCAGGTAAGAGGGAATTAATGAATCTCTCAAAGTTGCAAACACACCTTTCTGTACAGTCGATCAGAGGCACGAGACCTTTCACAACCTTAAATTATTCTGTTGGTCACGAACTTTGAAGTATTGTCACTTTTGTAATGAATAGAACGTAGCAATAAGTTTTTAAACAGCAAGGTTCATAATGGGTGAATAAAGATTACCATATCTGTTTGGAATGTTTGAGACAAATATTGATCAGAGCTCTTGGAGATCTGCTCTTCAAGTGGCATCATGGGATCTTTTGCATTCACCTGAGCGGGGAATCGTATGGTGCTAATGTTCAAGGATGTCTTTATTCATATGTGGGATGTGAGTACCGCTGGTAAAGCCAGCATTTATTACTGATCCTTGATTAACCCTGGAGAAAATGACAGTGACTGCTCTCTTGAATTGGTACTGCTAGTAGATAAAGCTATTCCAACACTACCTTTAGGCAGGAAATGTATGGATTTTGATTGGCAATTGTAAATTATTAGTGGTGTACTTCCAATATTTGAAAGGTGGTAGCATTCTCAAATATCTGCTGCCTTTGCCTTTGGTAGTAGCGATTGGGGCTTTGGAGGTATTGCTGAAGAAGCATGCAGTGTTGCTGCAGGACATTTTGAAGATGTACGTTGCAGATGCTGTGTACCAGTAAAGGAGGGAGGGAATGTTTATGATGGTGGATGGGATGGGTGCCGCTTCATACCAGATAGTGTCAAGCTTAATCTGTGTTGTTTGAATTGCACTTACCAAGGCATTTAGTGAGTATTCCATCACAGTAGATAAGTGAAAATCCTTGATCACCACAATCAGATGAATCATTCACCACAAAATAACAGACTTCTGACTTGCTATCACGTCACACAATGTACGAGTCTGATCCAGTTAAGTTTCAGAATATTGTTGGACAACTCTGGGATCATACTACTGTTGAATGTCATGGTTTGGTAGTCACTCTCATTTGGTATAGTTGCGGTATGGCAATTGTACGCTGTGGTTGTTACTTTCCATTATCAGTCCAAGCCTGAATGTTGGCCAGGTCTTTCTGAATTATTTGAGGAATTGCAAATGGAACTAAGCACAATGCAGTTCACAGCATGTAGATGTCATTGTTAAGACAAAATATTTATTATAGGTTCATAAAGCTCCCTTGAACTGAGTGTGTTCTAAGCTACTTTAGCAGCCTGTCAACACTCAAACCATACTGATGGTCTGGGAGTTGTATGAAAACCAGACTGGGTTAGGAAGACAGATTTCATTACCTGAAGGGTATTTGTGAACCTGATGGGTTTTTAAAAAGTGTGTGTTAATTTTAAGTTGCCATAGTTTGATACCAGCTTATTATTTGTTCATAGATATTGTCAATTTACAATGATTCAATACTAAAAAATTGCAGTGATGATAGCAGTTGTACTTGTTGGCTTGGTAGAATGGGCAGAGACACAGCAGACAAAGTTTAACGCAGGGGAATGAAAGGTGGTGCATTTTAGAGTCATAAAGTCATACAGCACGGAAGCAGGCATTTTGGCCCAACTCTTCCCTGCCACCCAATGTGCCTTTCTGAGCTAATCCCATTCCCCTCACCCCTTCCTATTAATGTACCTGTCCAAATGTCGTCTTAAATGTTGTAATTTTACCACTTCATTTGGCAGCTCATTCCATATACCCACCATCCTCTATGTGGAAAGACATTTTTTAGATATTTTAGATTCCCATACCCTGAATTACCCTGGGAAAAAGACTATAACAATCCACCTTATCTAAGCCCCTCGTGATTTCATAAACCTCTCAGTTCACCCCTCGGACTTCCTTGCTCTGGGGAAAAATAGTCCCAGCCCATCCAGTCTCTCCTTGTAACTCAAAACTTTCAGTGAGGAGAGGCAATGAGAATAAAGAATACTGTACTAAGAGGTTTTGGGAGTAGAGTGACTTGAGAGTTGATCTACATCATTATAGATCAACTACATCATTGAAAATAGCAAAGAAAAAAAGTTAAGGTCGCACATTTCTGGGCTTTATCAAATGATGCATAAGGTATAAAAGTAGAGATGTCATACTTTACATCTGTAAAGCATTGGTCTGGCCTCAACTGGTGTACTGCGTTTAATTCTGGTCACCACATTATAGTACGACATGAAGGATTAGAAAGGGACCTGAAAAGAAATGAGAGTGGTTCCTGGGATGAGAAACTGCAGTTTCAAGAATAGATTAAGACACTGAAACCATATGCTTTGGAGGAGGGAAGGTGAAGTTTAGATTTGATACAAATATGTAAATTGATGAGGGCTCTGAACAGAGTGAATGGTGGGAGGCTATTCCCATTCATGGAGGGATTGAGGGCTAGAGGCACAAAACAAGGGGGAAGAGAATTAAGAATGACATGAAAAACTTTTTGCGTAGCGCGTGGTTGGTTGGAATCTGGATGCACTGCCTGCAGATGTGGTGAAAATGGATGCCATTGTCCTTCAGGAGGGAATTGGTTAAATGGCGGAGAAAAATATGCAAGATTGCAGAGTAAAGGCCCATGGTGGAACTAGGAAGTTGCTCTAGTAGATAGTGAATTTTAAAATGCAGTGTAATGTTTAAATGTGACATCTCATAATCTTGCCAAGTTTAAAGATTTTGAGCACTTCGTTTTGACACCAACTCCCTATTATGGAGACTCTAGTTGGAAAGTATAGAGACAGAGCCTCTTATCAATTCTTTTAAAAAAAAATCCTTCAGCCATGTCTTTGCCAAACAGTTTGTTTGGCTATGTCTGTACCAAGCAGTTTGGAACAGCTGAAGTGACTTAAAATAACTGAAAAAGGAAGGAATGGATTGGGTCATTATCCATTCGTGTAGGGAAGGTGATTCCTAAGAAGGGACAATGCTGATGTGAAGACATTTTCTTGAACATTATCTAGGTACAGTGCCTAAGTAGAGACACAACATACTGCTGGTAGTGCAAAAATAGCAAGACTGTTTTGGTCCTCATAGAAAGGGGCATAGCACCATTTCCTTGTAGAACTGTTCAGAAACTTTTCCTGAATGTCCTGTGTAACTAAGACAACATCAGGTGAGTTGATTGTGAAAAATTATTTTGATTTCAATTCTGATTTTTGAAAACGTTAAGATTTAAAATGTTACTGTGCACAGAATGGGTGGGGAGTATGGATTCTTTAACAAGTGTTTCTGATTCCTGCAGGCCTCCACACTCTTTGACAACTCTATCTGCTGCCTTGGAAGAAGTAGAAGTTATTCCTGCTTATTTCCCCAGTGGCCTTGCACTGAAGGAGGCTGTAAAGAAGGCTGGAATCTGGCTTCAGGAAGTGGAGATTTTTCAGGTTATTTATACCAAAATGAAAATAGGGTTTGATGTGTTATATCTCCTGTCAAAAGAAATGTGTACATGTACATCTTTATGCCCCAGTGGGTGGATCCATGACTATAGTTGGTCATTCTCCATTAATGGAGATGTGAAAGGTAACAAAATGCTGGCTATAGTTGTGCATGAAAAGGGGGCATTTTACTTTGTAATTGTGCATCATAAGTAACTATACTGATGCATGAGAATGCTCCATTTCACTTTATTACAGCTGGCTTCATTGTGATCCATGCCAGAATCTAGTGCTAGTGAGTCCTAGTGCTGACATACCTAGTCCTTTATTGTGAATCTGTGGATCTTGTAGTGTAAATCAAAACTTGATCATTGATGCCAATACAATAGGACCCTGAATTTTGAAGATCAGTTTGTTTTGCAGTTCACAAGTTCCTGTAATGACGAGTACATATTAATATAATCTATACCAAACACTGCACTTGTGTTCTTATCCCCCATCTTGATATATCTTCAGAGAATGTAAAATCCTTGATTTACTGTTGCCTGTACCATAGGACAATTGTATCATATGTTTGTATGACATTTTACTGATCCTTTGATATAATACCATAGACATCTGTTTATTTTAAATGAAATAAGTAAAATAGCATACCAGGGAGTGTAATGGGAGTATTTGAACCACAAAGAGCTGATTAGACAAAGCTTATTTCTAAGTAGTGGTTATGGAATAGTATTTTTCTGTTGGAACACTGTGCAGATAGTATCTGGAAAGAGACTCAGTTAGCTCTATGGGTTGAAGCCAGAATTGGAAAAAGGGAGATGAAGGTAGTTTTAAGATGCTGGGAGGGATGGATAGAATAGAGGAAATTCTGTGATACGGGATGTCATGTCAAATGAGTTAACATGACAGTTAAATACAGATTATGCTGCTTTGTCTATATTGTGTGTTGCTAATAGGCTGCGTGACATGCCCAGCAGGTCTGGCTGTACTAAAGCACAGAGGAGAAACTGAACAGGTGGTTGGCTTGCAGCAGAAATAGCCAGTTCTGATACAAAGAAAGCAAAACCTAAAGTTGCAGAATTCAATATTGAGTCTGTACTTTGCAAACTTTACCTTGCAGTCCTAGTTTTTGAGAGAGAACATAATCTGTCTGAACAGGGTGTTTAGATTTTAGGTTTTATTAAAGGAGGAGATATCGGTCACTAAGAGGTGAAGTGTATGACCCACAAATAACATTGATTCTCTATTTCCAGTATTGTTTTGTTGATTGCTCCTTTAGGATGAAGGCTGCTGATCTCAAACACTCAGCTATTTCTGATCTGTGGAGCTCTGTTTGTAAACGGATTAAAGACACCCAGTATGGAACTCTATTATTCATATCCATCTTTAATATTAAATTCAGTGCTTGGGTTGCCTGTTCCATTGAAAACTGTTCATAAGCTTCTTGAAGTAAAATACAAAAATTACAAGTTTAACAAGCATGGGCCATGTCATTAAAAGTTCTGCAGGCAAGGAGCATAACTGAAGATGTCCACTCAATCCCTTCAGGTTGCTCAGTGCTAGCAATCCTTGTATCTCTGCAGCCTTTACACTAACTTCTAAGATATGACTTGAGCCCATCTCCCAACAATACAGGCACTCTTTGTGGGATTTACAACATTATATAGATTTGTCATGGTATTTTGCCTTCATATCACATGCTTTGATCTCCTGATTTTTGTACCTTTTTGTTAGACTGTTTTCTGGTTGGGGGTGGGGGGCAGGTGGGGGAGAGAAATCATTTACTTTTTCTCTGGTTATTGGTATTACTGGGGTTTATGTGAATAGTATAACAAAATTTAAAATTCCATATATCTAAAACATTGCATTATAAATTTCTGCATTTACATTTTTATTGCAAATGATTTTCATATAAGTCTAATGCCCAAGGTATTCCATAGAGGTGTTAGCAAGCAAAATCTGATATCTATACACATAATTAAAAGCTTTGGTCAAAGTGATGTGTTTTTAGGGAGTTCCTTGCGGAGGAGAGGTTTGGGAGGGTTGCCAATTCTTCAGGCCTAGGGTCCAGGCACCAAAGTGCATGAATACCAGTGGTGAAATAGTTAATCAAAGAGCCAGGACTAATGAACTGTTATGAGTTTAAGGGCTGGATAAGATCAGAGGTAGGAAAGGCTGACGGTATGGAAGAATTTGAAAACCAGGGTGAGAATTTATCTGGCTTCATTTGAAGGCAACAGTTGATCTTGTCTTATGTGCAATGGTACAGATTAGCTGGTTTCATAATAGTAAATATTTTAATATAACTTAATTATGAGTTAATGCAGTTTTTTCTTGTGAAAGCTTAAGCCTTTTCAGATTTTTGGCTAATTAATTCCGTACTAAATGGAGCCATAGCTTTGTATACAGAGATGGATTACTGACAGTGCTAATGTGACTGGAACTTTTTGCAAGCTCCTGCCTTACCAGCTAATGTTCTGGGAACCTGGTGTAAACCCCTCCCCATTGTTGCATTGTGCCTGGAACTTGACAAAATGAATTGCCCCCACCCTCCTGTGCTTGGTATTGAGAGGTTGGCTTAAGGGGTGCTGTTGTGTGGGCCAAGGTGAATGGTGAGACTTAGATGTGGCTTCAGGACTATGGCTGGCACGATGAGCCTAAGCCATTGCTGGGGACTGGCAGCCCAGAGATGTCTCTGTGTTAACAAGGTCAGAGACTGCCGTTGAGCTTGTTATAGCAGAGAAGTCTCTAGATGGGGAGAATTGTCCAGCCAAATGAGGTAAAACGTCAGGTTCCATGACATCAAGAGCAGGTAATAAGAGAATGTTGAAGGTGGTCTGTTAACACTTGGAGTAGGTGTTGCTAGTCCCCAGTGAAGGATCTCGCTCACCATTGCCAGCCAGGGTGCAACCCTAAGCGCACCACTTGCCTTGACCCACCCAACACCTGCCCTCACAGCCTCTCCACGCTGAGCCATGATTCATTGCTGCCAGGTGAGGACAGTGATTCACACCAGGCTCCCAACACAGCAGTGTGGAGGGCAGGGGTTCACACCAAGTTCTAGCACATCAAGTATGTATCTTTCTTAAAGTACAACATTGCATACTAGTGAGTGTTTAGACTGGAGGACTAAGAATACCATAATGAGTCATTGTGGTGGGTAGGGTTAGATGGGTTACTAGTTTATTGTGGCCTAAATCTTCTGTGGACTGACTCTTTGCGATAAGTTGCCTGTTAACAAAAGCTGTACTGATCTGGGGTCAAGTTTCCTTAGGGTCCACGAGCTCTGATCTGAGGACCAGTGCAACTCGGGGCCCTTATGATTGTAAATGGAAAACAATTTCCCACAGAGTAACTCTTAAGCCTTTCCCTCAAGCACTTAAAATGCAATGAAATTAGCCCAATTAGGTAAAAAAAAAAGAAATTAACTCATCTTTAACTTTCTTCTAGCTGTTCCTCTCCACTTAAATAAATGGGTTCATTGTTCCTGTTTCAGATCTAACCTGCACAGAAACATTGGGCAGTATCTGCAGAGTAACTGCTGAAATATCTGTGGAAGTTTGTTGTCTGCTGCTGGACTGCATGAGGAGTCCAACATCAGATGCGATTGGGTAATCCCTGATGATCAACTATGCTGAAGTTTGGTTCTTCCACAATTTTACAGGAGTCTTGATCTTGCATAAAGTTTCTGAAGTAATTGTGGACATTCTAGCACAAAAGGTTTGATTCGATACCTTTATCGACAACTTTCCGAGCCCAAACTTCAATACATTTTGTGGAAGTACAATGTATATGTCTGGATCTTAAAGTCCTTCAGCCTATTGTTACTAATTCATAAAAGCAAAAGTCATATTTATGTCTTGCGTCATGTCAGTTGAACAAATTATTCTTCTGAAAATTTGGAACGTGTAGGTTAAACATGCCCATTTCATGAATAAACAACCTGGGTCACTGACAGACCTGTTTGGATGCAAATAAACCCAAGGTGGTTTGCATTCTGAGTCTTGCATCCCTGAATAGGAGCATCACTTTTTCAGTGCTTTCTTCATTATTCCCAAACTAGTGTTCTCGCTGTTAAACGTGTTTTCATTTGTCAAGATTGTATTTTATACTGGTAATCTTCTATTGTTCATTCTTAATTTAGTTTAACTTGGATCATAGTTAACCATAAGCATTCAATTGCATTAGTTCTGATTTGCTGGTTTTCTCAATTTCATTTCTTTAGCAGAATCTGTTAGGCTTTTTAATATTACATATTACATTGACGGAAAATGTAATTACTAATGGCATCCATGAGAACTGGGGGACAGGGCAGAATTGGATGCATTTGAACAAAAAAAAGTCAAATTGATAGTATTCCAGTTTTTGAATTTTCTCCTGTACGAGAGTAAAAATGCAGATAACATGCTGCAAAACATCAGTTCCAAAGCAAACTAGTGCAGGTACTGAGAGACTGAAATAAAAACAGAAAATCCTGTATGTATTCAACAGGGCAGGCAGGATCTTTGTATAGAGAACTGGATTTGATGTTTCAAGTCAATTTTCTATGATCAGAACCAGGAATGTTTTAAGTTACACAGACAGGGAAACTGAAAGAGAATGGTAAAGGTTAATGAATAATAATTAATAAATGCAAGATATGTACAGGGAACAAATATAAGGGGTATGTAAGGATAAGGGGTATGAAATCTGAAGTTTCCTGTATTTAACATGCAAGGTACAAGGCTGGAATGGCTGAAATTGTTGAATTCCATCTTGTCTAGAAGGTGAGGTACTGTTCCTTGAACTTGGAGTTTATTAGAACAGGCTGGAGTGGGGTGGAGAGTTAACTGTCACTTTAATATGATCTCTCTGCCTGCCCTGGCCCCAGCCTCTCAATTTAAATCTTTCATCAGAACTGGGAAAAGTTAGATATAAAGGTTATTCATTTGACATATCAACTGTTTCTCCCTCCACGCATGCCGCCTGACCTGCTGAATCATCATCATTTCTGTTTTTATTTCACTAAAGATTGATGTTTAGCAATATCTTAAGTTACAATTTGTCACTGTCAGGTATGGGACCTTCCAGTCCACCTATGAGTTGTACATTGTATTCAACTGCTAGCTGTACCAAATTTGAAATTGCTTTTCTACTGTAAGGGCAGAGGAGCAGGCCCAAACTACTTTATCCTCATTCAGTGCCATGACAATGGGACCCATAGACGATTCTCCCAAATGTCAAGTTCATCCCCTTGTGTTCCTAATCTGAAGAGCAGGTGGGTCCCTCTAATTAGAGTATTGTGCACACCATTTTAATACATATCCTTGGCTTTAAGTAGTGATGGGTTGAAAGTTAAGCATAGGAAAGAGCATTTGTATTAATAAAGACTCATACAATAAATGAAGGATAGTTGGAGAATCCAGTGTTAAAAATGAATAGTGTATTCAGTAGCTCCACCATTATGGTATCAATGAATTATTTTAGCTCAATGCCACAGGAAGTTATTAATGCACAATAAAAAAAATTGATTCTCTGGTATGGAGGTGAGACCGCCTGTGGGATCCTTTATTGTAATATCTTTAAGTTTTTGACATGTGTTTTTAAGTAATACCTTCTAGGTGTCAACTACTGAAATGTAAAATGTTTGCACTCAGTCCCACCTTTTGAGAGTTTAATAAACTTCACAAGTTGGCCATTTTTTTAACCATGTCAGTCTATGTGTGATCATTATTTTCTGTTCTTTATTTGCTATTTTTTAGAGCTCTGGCCAACCTCACCCATTTGAAACCTTGGTAGAGCTTGTGACACGAGGCCGTGCAATCCCAGTACATCTGGATCCACTTCCTCAACTTGAGTCCTTGTTTGAAGATGCTGAGAGGTGGAAAGACAATGCAGCTAAAATTTTTCTGACAAAGAACTCCAACTGCTCCCTTTATGAAGTAAGGAGTGCTACCATACAGTATTATATTTGCATGCATTATTAAGTATTTTAATGCCTGAATATACTGAAACAGCAATGTTTTCATTTTGTTCAATTTTCAGGATCTGGATGTCAATTGTGAGGCCAGCATTTTACTATTATTATTCCTAATTGGCCTTGAGGTGGTGAGCTGTTGCCTTGAACCACTTCTGGTGAAGGCACTCTCTCAGTGCTATTGGGTAGGGAGTTCCAGAATGAAAGACTGGAATATTATTTACAAATAAGGATGGTGTATAACTTGGTGGTGTACCCATGCACCTGCTGCCCTTGTCCTCCTTTCTTGGTAAAGGTTGTGGATTTGGGAGGTGCTGAAGATGGTTGGATCTGGCACACTGCCCAGAGGGAGTACTGCAGTGATGTCCTGGGTTGGGGCTGATGATCTCTGACAACTGCAACTATTTTCCTTAGCAAGGTATGACTCCAGCCATTGGAGTCTTTTTCCCTTTGTTGCCCATTGTCTTTTTACCAAGGCTCTTAATGTCGTCACTGCAGTCAATCTCGCATCCACTCCAGAATACAGCCCTTTGGACCAAGGCTGTGATGAAGTCTGGAGCTTCATGAACCGAGTGAAATCAAAACTGACACTGGTCCTTTCATGTCCAACCACAGCATTGAAAGCAGTCTAAAATTAATCTGCCCTTGATTCATCCTTCCCAAAATTGTACCCCATCTGAATCTATTATTTCCAAACTTTTGTTTGACCTTAATCTCATCCTTCATCCTCCAGACTTGCACTTGACCTAAATCTCATTGTTAACAAACTGGTGCAGTTGCTTTTCCAGTTGTTTTTCATATCATTCACAACTCTTTGGTGTCCTGTTCACACTAGTCATTGTCTGTCTATTTTTGTAAGTGAATATTGAGCTGATATAAACTATTTGGGGAATTGTTTATTAACTCACCCTACTTGGGTGGACAATGAATAAATCAGTCTTAATGATGCTCCCAGAAGCATGTTAAGACCTTGAAAAAATGTTGCTCCACTTGAAATTCTATTTAAAATTAATAGATAATATTGTGTATATAATGCACATAAACCCTCCAACCCCATATCAGACAGTAAAGTTTGAGGAGAATTTTGCAACAGCTTATGAACAAAGTTTGTTAGAATGAGTAAGATAACTTTCTTGTATAGTAACAATTCAAATGTGTTATGATTTGGTTTCTAATTGGTTGAAAATAATGGTACTCTGCTTTCAATTTTTGAAATGTGCATGTTCAAAGCTACTCGTACAAGAAGACATCACACAAGATATCAATATAATGGCTGACAAGTGAAGCAAACTAGTTGGCTGATGGTAACATTTTTTAGCTTAGCCTGCATATTACAGCAATATCCCCAGGAGGTCTGTGCTGGTTTCATATAACTCAGGAACTCAGATGTTCCTTCTTACTGAGGCTTTGCACAAGGAATCATGTACAAAGGTCTACTACTTCGTGATTTCAATGTAGAAATAGGCCCTTTGGCACACAAGGTCCATGCTGACCTTTTTGCTGATCTACACTAATCACATTTGCCTATCTTGGGTCCATATCCTTCTCTGCCTTGCCTATTTAACTGCTTGTCTAAATGTTTCTTAAAAGTGGTGACTTCTATCAGACTCCTCCATGTCCTCTGGTAGCAAGTTTCCGAAATCAACCAGCTGTGTAAGGAAAAAACTCATCAAATCCCTTTTGAAGCTCCTTCCTCACCTTAAACTGTGCTCTTGTTTTTGATATCTCCACTGTGGGGGTAAAAGATTCTGATCTACCCTACTTGTGCTTCTCATAACCTTGTATACCTCTATCAGGTCACCCCTCGGCCCTCTTTGTCTCAGGGAAAACAAACCCAGCTTATCCAGCCTCTCCCCATAACTAAAGTCTCCTAGTCCAGGCAACATCCTGGCAAATCTCCTCTGCATTCTCCAGTGCAACCACATCCTTCCTAGAGTGTGGTGATCAGAACTGACCAAATATTCCAAGTGTGATCTAACCATGTGATCCAACGTAATGTCCCAACTCTTATATACTGTGCCCTGACCTATCAAAGCAAGCATTCCATATGCCTTTACCACCATATCTACCTGTTGCCACTTTCAGGGAACTATGAACTTGAACCCCAAGGTCTTTCTGTTCATCAACATTCCTTAGTGCCCCATTTACTATACATTTCCCACCCCTATTTGACCTCAGAATGCACCTCATACTTGTCCGGATCCTGCTGTAGCCTTAGACAACCTTCCTTACTATTCACAATACCACCAATTCTCATGTCAACTGCAAACTTACTAATCATTCCTCCTACGTTCACATCTACAAGTCGCATATATGTGTATAATCACAACCTACAGGGGTCCCAGCATCAATCCCTGCAGTACAGATGTCCAATCAGAAAAGCATCCTTTGCCACCTTTTGCTGCTCCATTGCAAAGAATAGTGGTTGACACTAGTTAGGAATTGGATTAGATCTTGGTGTTGCAGGGAGGATCAGAGCAAATAATGGGCAGGGGTTAGGAGAGAGTAGGGGCAAATGTTGAGTAGATAATTGGGGGCATGAGGCCAGAGGACATCAGCAAGGGAAGGGTGGTGCAGTTAGTAACACATGGAAGTGTTAGAAAATATCTGGAAGAAGATGGATAACATGAACATCTTTTTTCACTACTTAGGACCAGGCTCTCTGACTAATGCCAAAACAGGTTTCAACCATCTAGGTTGTATCTTAATTAAATTTTTTCTTAAATTTTATTTACACCGTGTTAACGGGCCCTTCTGGCCCGACGAGTCCGCACCGCCCATTTTAAACCCAAATTAACCTACCCATACGTCTTTGCAATGTGGGAGGAAACCGGAGCACCCGGAGGAAACCCACGCAGACACGGGAGAATGTACAAATTCCTTACAGACAGCGACGGGAATCGAACACCGATCGCCGGCGCTGTAATAGCGTCGCGCTAACCGCTACGCTACCGTACTATGTGTGGTAAAATATTGTGTAAGTGAAGCCAAGCAACATTGTATGCCAATTTAACATCACTTTGTTTGCCCAGCAGCCTCCATGCACAGCACATCTCTCACACAAGCTGCAATCCTTTACAAAATTTTCGGTGTACCTGGTGTAAAATTTCCATGTCACAGTGCCAGAGCTGCCCACTTGGTTTAGAGTTTGATCACAACTAGGCATCAGATCTAAATCTTCAAAACTATTGCACATTTAACACCATTATGTAACCTTTGAGAGATCTGGCAAAGTTAGCAAATCAAAGCAGTAACAGGTCACCATCATCAAGATCTTATTCTGAGAGTTGAATTTTGAATCCTTTTGCCATTGCTGCTAAATGAAGTTTTTACACTTTGTTAATCTAGGTGCTGTGTCCCAGGTCAGACATTTGTGCAACTGGATTGAAAAAGAGAGCCAAGAAATCAAAAGAACATTTTCAGAATGGAAAAGGGAAAAGTCCAAAGCTAGAAAGCGTAAGTAATATTGGTCAAGGTGTCGATGGTGACTTTTAACGTATAAAGTTTGATTTCAGAGTTGTAGGACAAATGAATGTAATTGTATCTTTTGTATAGCAAAATCGTGCATTTCGTTTGCAAGGTCGGGTGTCTGTCCTTCTAGCTCATGAGTTTTATTTGTTCTTGCTAGTACTGTTCAGATAAGTTGGTATCAGTTTGATGGGTTTTAGAACTTGTTTCCATGATACTGAGTCTCCCCTGAGTGGATTCCAGGCATCTACCACTCTGTCTAAAATCTCCTTTTAACTTTTCCCTTTTCACCTTAAATCTGTTCCATCTAGCATTTGACATTTTCATCCTGGAAAAAAATGCCCTATCTACGCCCCTCATAATTTTATGTACTTCTATCAGCTTGCCACTCAGTCTCTAACGCTGCTGAGAAAACAATCCAAGTTTCTCCAGCTTCTCTGTATAGCTAATGCACTCCAATCCAGCCAACATTCTCATGAACCTCTTCTGCACTTACTCGAAAGCCTCCATTTTTCCTTTAGTGTGGTGACCAGAGCTACACACAATACTGTAAGTTGTCTTGTGATAGCTCTTGCTTGCAGCCTTTAACCTTATTCTAGGACTAGACCACTAAATGTAGGCTAATTCTTTAATGCATTAGTGTTTCATTTGGGTACTATCCTTCAGATGAGAGATCAAGCCAAGAGCAAAATGATGCAGAAGCTGGAAATCTGAAATTAAAAACAGAAAATGCTGGAAATGTACAGAAGATCAGACATCTGTGGGTAGAGAAAGATTTGATCTTGCTAATAAATTACATCAGAACTGAGGGAAAAAGTTTTCATTTGAGGATGGAGAGCTAGCAAGGGGATTTCCTGTCTATCATGGTCAGCAAGGCTCTCAACCACGTCTGACTTGCACTTATGCTCTTGCCTACTTCTCTCCTCCCAGCCATAACTCCTTGTCCTCTCCTGCCACGCCATCAGCCACCACATTCAATGGATAATCCTTTGAAGTATGCAACAGCTACAATGCAATCCAATTAGCAGGCTTATCTTCCTCCATCTTTCTGCATTATGAAGGAAAGGTTCATGTCATGAACTCTGGTCTATTCTTCTATATCCTCCAATACCAATTCTTCTTCTCAGAACCTTCCTATGCAGCTGCAGGAGATGCAAGACATTCCGGTTTGCCGCCTCCCTTGTAGGTCATAGAACAGGAACAGACCCTTTAGCCCTTGATGTCTGTGCCAGCTGTGATAGCAACTTAGACTGCACATTGGCCTGCACATGGTCTAGATCCATCCATTCCTTGGCTGTTCATGTGCCTGTCTAAATGCCTGTTCTAAGCATTGCCATTGTACATGCTTCCACCACTTCCCCTGGCAGTGCGTTCCAGGTATCTACCACTCTGTTTATATTTGAGAAAAAGTAACTTGCCTCGTAAATCTCCTTTAAACCTTCCCACTCTCAACTTAAAGCTTTGCCCTCAAGTAGTTGACAATTCCACCCTGGGGGAAAAAGACTGACCATCTACCCTGTCTATGCCTTTCATGATTTTGTATACCTCTGGTTGCTCCTCAGCCTCTATTCCAGAGAAAACAGTGCAAGTTTGTCCAACCACTCATTGTAGCTAATACTTTCTAATCTGGGCAATGTGTTGGTTTGCTGCACCTTCTCCAAAGCCTCCAAATCCTTCCTATAATGTGAGTAGAACTGCATGCAGTACTCCAACTGTGGCCTAACCAAAGTTTTATATAGCTGCAACATAACTTCCTAACTCTTTTCTACTCAGTGCCCCTACTGATGAAGGCAAGTATGCTGTACACCACCTTTACCACCCTATCCACTTGTGTTACCACTTTCAGGGAGCTATGGACTTGCATCCCAAGATCCCTCTGTACTTCAATGCTCCCAAGGGTCCTGCCATTTACTGTATGCTTTCCTCTTGTATTTGACCTCCCAAAGTGCACCACCTCTCATCTGTCCAGATTAAGCTCCATGTGCTATTTCTCCATGCAAATTTCCAACTGATCTATATCCTGCTACATCCTTTGACAATCTTGCTCACTATTCACAACACTGCCAATTTTTGTCATCTGCAAACTTACTAATCAGACCACCTACATTTTTGTCCAAATCATTTATATACATACGAACAACAGAGGTCCAGCACTGATCCCAGCAAAATGGAGATTTTGGTCACAGACCTCCAGTCAAAATAACTCTCCTCCATCTCCTTCTCTGGCCAAGTCAATTTTGAATCCAATCTATCAAGTCACCATGGATCCCATGTGCCTTAATGCTTTGCATCAGCCTACCATGAGGGACTTGGTCTGTTCTACCCTCATCAATTATCTTCATTACCACCTCAAGAAACTCAATTAAGTTTGTAAGACATGACCCTCTCCACACAAAGCCATGCTGACTATCCCTAATAGTCTATACTTTTCGAGATGTAGATCCTATCACTTTCCTCAATAACTTCCCTACTAGCAATGAAAGGTTCAGTGGCCTATAATTTCCTGGTTTGTCCATATTGCCCTTCTTAAAGCAACAACATTGGCTATTCTGTCTTTTGGGACCTTGACTGGCTCAAGAGGATGCCAAGATCTGTTAAGGCCTCTCTCAATAATTTGGGACAGATCCCATCAGGCCTTGGGGACTTAATGTTCAAGAGATCCAACACCACCAACTCCTTGATAGCAACGTGCTCTAGAATTTCAGCATACCCCTCACTGATCTCACTATATTTTACAATACCTCATTTAGTACCTTAACCACTTCCTTTGGCTTTAGACATAAATTCTCTCCTTTTGCCCTTCAGTGGTCCTATCCTCTCCCCAGTAACCCTCTTGTTTAAATGTATGTATAAAGAGCCTTAGGATTTTCCTTAATCCTACTCTCGACGTGGTCCCTTTTAGTGCTCCTGATTCCCTGTTCAAGTTCTTTCCTACCTCTTTGTATTCCTTAAGAGCCCTGTCTGATTTCAGCTTCCTAAACCCTGCATATGCTTTTTTGACTAAATTTGCAACATCTCTTGTCATCCAAGGCTCCTGAATTTTGCTATCTTTAACCTTCATACTCGTGAACATTTTGGTCCTGAATTCTGACTAGCTGGCCTTTAATTGACTCCCACATGTCAAATGTAAACCTAACCAATAACATTCGCTCCCACTCTACATTCCCCAGCTTCTGTCTAATTCTGTTGTACTTAACTTTTCCTCATTTTAGTACTTTTCCCAAGGTCCAGCCTTATCCATAACTATCTTGAAATTTACTGAATTATGATCATTGTTCCCAAAATGCTCGCCCACTGAAACTGGTCTCCAGGCCAGGCTCATTTCCCCATAGAAGGTTTGGTATGGCTCCTTCCCTGGTTGGACTAACTACATGCTCTGTCAAAAAAAAATCCCTCCTGGATGTACCTAACAAATTCTGCTCCACCTTAGCTTCTGGCACTAAGGAAGGCCCAGTCAATATTGGGGAAATTAAAGTTGCCCACTACAACAAATGTGTTGCTTTTACATCTTTCTATAATCTGCCTACATATCTGTTCCTCTATCTCCTGCTGGCTGTTGGGAGCTGATGACCCCATCATAATGATTGCACCTTTCTTATTCCTGAGCTCTACCCAAATTGCCTCACTGGATGAACTCTCCAGGAGGTCCCTTCCAACTGCAGCTGCGATCAGTAGTGCAACTACCCCACCTCTTTTCCATCCCCCTCTATTGTATCTGCAACATTGAGCTGTCAGTCCTGTCCAGCATTCAGCCAAGTTACTGTAATAGTTATAACGTCATATGTATTTCCATTGACTTCAACATGAAGTGATTTACTTCTGCTTTCAGTTTAGTGTACTACATTTGCTGCTCATGATTTGCTCTCCATTAAGGAAATTAAAAACAAATTAAGTGATCGCTTTGCAGAATATCTCCATTCCTGTTGTTCAGACTTTCCTGGTCTTCAACCTATCACAGATGAATGTGTGATCATAAGTATGTGGAGTAGGAGTAGGAGTCTTGGCCCCTTGAGCCTAATAAGGTCATAGCTGATCTGAATATAAACTTCACATTCCCTTCTACCCATGGTAACTTTTCATCCCTTTGCTTATCGAGCATATATTGACCTGTACCTTTCTTTAAAAAAAATCAATGACTCTGCTTTCGCTGCTCTTCAAGCAGAGGGTTCCAAAGACATAACCCTCCTGAGAGAAAAGATTTTGCATCGGCTCAAACGGATGGCCCCTTATTTTAAAAATCAAGGTTAAAAAAAAAATTGCAACTGCTGGAAATCTGAATTTTTTTTTAGAAAATGCTGGGAAAAAAAACACAGCTGGTTGGGCGGTATCTGTGGAAAGAAACATCTGACAAAGGATTCTGGATCTGAAATCTCAACTATTTTTGTTAAATTCGCTCCATCCACACTGTCGAGATCTGTCAGGATCTCATGATTTTAATCAAGTTGCCTCAAGCCTCATCTATCTAGCCTTTCCTTGTAATCTGCCCGTTCCTGGCAAAGGTCGAGTAAGCCTTTCTGAAATGCTTGCAACATTTAAAATAAAAATGAGACCAATGGGGGATTTTTTTGCATGGTGCAAGGCCACACACTAGACAGCTCTGTTGTTTTTATTTTCCTATGTTTGCTTTAATGTGGTATTTAGACTTTCTTATTTTTCTCATTTGTATATCACACCTTATCAGCCACAGGAGGCATCTTGTCAAATGTCTGTTGAAAAATCAATCACACATTGTATTACCTACCCAGTTGATCACCCTTCGAAATTTGTCAAACATAATTGTCCTTTAACTTATTGGTGATTTCTGTCCATGCATTTCTAAACCTTTGGTGCCTGCCACAACTGTTAATGCTCCTTAATGCTCTATGCATAGATTAGACCAGCTGCTCTCTCTCATTCTGTGCCACAGTTTGCATTCTCTGCTTAATACCACTTTGGTTTCCTTGAACACCATAAGGTCCAGTTATGAAGAGTCGGTGACTTATTCACCTTGTTGAACATCCTCCCGTATATCAGCATGTTCTTATTTCCACAGTAAATGAAAATGGGGGGAGAAGAAAAGACGCATACAGGTCCTCCCCAGGTTACAGCAGGGTTCTGTTCCTGTGAACTGTTTGCAACTCGAACTGTTCACAAGTCAGAAATGTGGCCAGGAACAGAATTCCCAGGGGGAAGAAAATGCTTGCAGCCCTGCAGCAGCTGGCAAATCCATCCCGCCAGTCTCTTAAATGCTCATTCGTATGTCTGGGCTGAATGCAAGTTGGGTGCTCATGACGTGGAGAGGACCTGTACTGGGAATCTGAAATAAAAACAATCCTGGAGGTTGGGTAGCATCTGTGGAAAGAAACAGTTAATATTTTGGGTTCAGTTCTTTAACTCTTTAATTTTAACTCTAACTCTCTTTCTCTTTCTATGGGTGCTGCCTGATTGGCTGATGTTCACAGCATTTTCTGTTTTTATTCCCACTTCCACTATCATTTGTACAGATTTGGTTTTTATCTCTATAATTAAATTCCCTTCAGAATGGATTCCTTCTGTGGGGCCCATATATTAACCCCACCATCTCATTCAGGGACTTCTGTGATGTTAGGGCGATGTAATTGAGGATCCTCAGTTTATCCAGGTATTCCCATATTTGAATATTGAGATATATGGTGACCTTGGGTCTTTGGGAGTTGCAGATAATAACTCCAGCAAAGAGCTGGCATAAAAGCAATGGCCGAATAGATGCTTTGTAAAATACTTTGGTTTCTTTTGCGCTGTGTCCACTTGAGTAAGCAAAGCCATGCCATCAAATGACTTTCGTGTGCAGATGGTACCCAGGAAGAGGAGGAGGAGGAGTCTCCTACATTGTTGTTTTTTTGATCGGAAAGCAAGTAATGCTGGAAATATTCAGCAGGTCAAGCAGCATCTATGGAGAGGGAATCAAAAGTCATCAACCTGAAACTAACTAGGTGTTTCCTGACTGATATAAGAAACAGGAGCAAGAACAGGCTAACCCATGCTCTGTTATTAAATGAGATTATAGCTGATCCAATTTTGGCCTCAACACCATTTTCCCACTCCCTACCCATACCCCTCAATTCTGTTACAATTCAAATGTACATCAGGCTTCATTTTGAATATCTTCAATGATGGCATCTCTGCAGTTAGGTAAAGAATTCCAAAGATTCATGACTCTCAGGAAAAATTCTTTCTCATCTCCATTCTAAAAGGGTGGCTTCTAGATGCAGGTAACCCTAATAGCAGAAACATTCTATCAGCAGCTACCCTGTCAATTCCCCCTCAAAATCATTGTTCTTCTATATTCCATGCATATAGGCCTAACCACCTCAATGTTTCTTCATACATCAACCCCTTTGTCCAAGTAATTGACCCAGTCAATCTACGTTGCACCATCTTCAGTGGAAGTATATCACTCTGTAAATATGGAGACAAAAACTATGCACAGTACTTTTAGGTATGAGACTTGAACTGGAGTTGGATCAAACTTTCTCTGCTTTTATACTCTATACCCATGCAATAAAGGGCAGCATTCTATTGGCCTTCCCAATTACTTATTGTACCCGTATGCTAACATTTGTTTTCCATAGCAACACAAAATGCTGGAGGAACTCAACAGATCAGACCTAACCTATGGAGTGAAATGGACAGTTAACATTTTGGGTCAAGACTCTTCATCAGGACTGGAAAGAAAGGGGAGATGGTCAGTGTAAAAATATGGGGTGGGGGGGAAGGGGTGGAACAGGAACTGGCGGGTGATAAATGCATCCCACACCAACATGTTTCCATGGCCTACCACCAAGTTGAGGCTAGATGCAGATTAGAAGAACAGTACCTCATATTCTGCTTTGGTAGTCTCCAATTTGATGGCAAGAAAGTCTATTTCTCTAACTTCTGGTAATGACTCCCCTCTGTTTTCTCCCCACACTTACCCCCCCCCCCCCACCAAATTTTTTTTTCCCTTATCCCACTGTATCCATCACCCATTTTCTTACCCCCTCCGCCACCCTCTCAATCTGCCCAATGCCCACACATTGCTCCCTCTGGTTCCCCTCCTCACCTTCTTCCCTTTATTCCATGGTTCACTGACCTATCAGATTCCATCTTCTCAGCCCTTTCACTTCCACTTATCACCTCCCAGCTTCTTGCATCATTCCCACTCTCCCCCTCTGTCCTGGATCCACCTATCACCCACCAGCTCTTGTTGTAAACCTTCCCCCTCCTTTTTATACTGGCTATGTCCAGTCTTTCTTTCCAGTCCTGATGAAGGATCTTGCCCTGAAACGTCACCTGTCCATTTCCCTCCATAGGTGTTGCCTGACCTGAGTTCCAGCATTTTGTGTTGCTCCAGATTTCCAGCATCTGTAGTCCCTCGTGTGTCTTTGTATTCCATATACTAGGCTTCCCAGATCCCATTTTACAGCAACATTTTGCAGCCTCATTCCACTTAAATCAGTAGTTTTTCATTTTTTTTCTTCCAACGTGGATAGCCTCGTTCCTTGCATTATTAAACCATTTGTCAACTTCTTGCCCACTCACTTAACTTGTATATCTTTGCAGGCTTTTTGTGATATGGTAATCCACCTATTTTTGTTTCATCAGTAAATCTGGATCTCATGCACTCTGTCCCTTCTTCCAAGTCATTAATATAGATCGTATTTCCAGCAGGCACAGTAGTATAGCGGTTTGCGTAATGCTTTACAGTGCCAGCAACCTGGGTTCAATTCCAGCCACTGTAAGGAGTTTGTATGTTCTCCCCGTGTCTGCATGGGTTTCCTCTGGGTGCTCCGCTTTCCTCCCACATTCCAAAGACTTGTGGGTTAGGAAGTTGTGGGCATGCAGTGTTGGCACCGGAAGCGTGGCGACACTTGTGGGCTGCCCTCAGAACACACTATGCAAAAATGATGCATTTCACTGTTTCGATGTACATGTGACTAATAAAGATATCGTGTCTCTTGTCTTAAATTCAATTTTGATTCTGGGGAGGGCTAAATAAATTGATTTATACCAAGAAAGTTCATTGCTGTTAATGTAGCTGATATACAAGGCAACAGCTTATTACTCATTTGACATTGCAAGGATAATTTATTTTCTGATTTACAGGTGGGATCTTTCAATGAAGCCAGACTGAAAGAAATGGAATCCTTTCGTTCCCTCCAAACATCAAACTCCATGAAGTATCTTTCTGATGCAGAGTGTTTAGAAATGAAAATGTGTGTTTGTCAGAAAGGTCCATCTGGCTCCATGCTGCAGTGTGAGCTTTGCAAAGACTGGTTCCACAGCAACTGTGTCTCAGCAGCCAGTGGTTGCCATGGGGAGCAACCTTGGCTCTGTCCTCTCTGTCTGCGATCAGAAAAGCCAACGTTTGAGAAAATCCTCCCACTCCTCTCGACGCTACAGGAGATTCCTGTCAGACTGCCAGAGGGCGAAGCACTAAATTATGTTTTTGAACGAGCTATGAACTGGCAGCAACGGGCAAAGCACCTTCTTAGCACAGATGAACTACACTTGGCCCTAATCACCTCACAAGTAGCAACCCAGCCTTGGCCAGGTATTACAAAACAAATGGCTGCTACCGAATTAGAGAAGCGAGTAGCTGAATGCAACTTGCAGGTAAGTCATGACTAAAGCCAGTTACTTTTTAATTCAACCACCCCTTTCTCAGGAAAGGAAACCACCATTTTTCTTAACAGCAGCTCTTTTTTTTAAAAGCATGACATCTTGAATCAAGTTCTTGCAGGTTACTGCCTTCCCAGTTACATCAACCTACAGCAGAATTTTTTTAAGTTGAATGATGCTAATTGTTACACGTTTCAATCCTTGCTGTCTGTAAATTTTTAAATGAGAAAACAAGGTGAAGGACCAAACATAGTATTCCATGAAATGATTGGGTATTAGAGTCATACAGTAATACAGCACAGAAACAGGCCCTTCAGTCCAACTGGTCCATGCTGACTACAACATCCTCCCTGCTTGTCCAGTTGCCTGCGTTCAGCCCGTAACCCTCCAAGCCCCTCCACTCCATGTACCAAATGCCTCTCAAGTGTTGCAATTGTACCCACCTCAACCACTTCCTCTGGCAGCTCATGCCAGGTACTCACTACTCTCTGTGTAAAGAAGTTACCCCTTGGGTCTCTTTTAAATCTCTCCCCTCTTTTCGTGCATCTCTGCCCTCTAGTTTTGGACTCCCCAACCCTGGTGAAAAGACTATGACCGTCCACCTTATCCATACCCCTCATGATTTTATAAACTTCTATAAGGTCACCCCTTGTTCTCCTACGCTTCAAGGAATAAAGATCCAGCGTGGCCAACCTCTCCCTATAACTCAGGCTCTTTAGTCCAGGCAGCATCCTCCGGAAATCTCTTCTGCCCCCTCTCCAGCTTGACAATGTCTTTCCTATAACGGTGACCAAAACTGTACAGAATACTCCAAATGTGGCCTCACCAATGTCTTGTATGACTGCAACATAATGTCCCTACTTCTAAACTCGATGCCCTGACTAATCAAGACTGGATACTTGCAGAGATGATGGGCTCCATTATCTGAAGCCATCACTCACCACCCGCACCCCCCCCCCCAATGAAAAGGATTTAGCCCCTAGTTTGATTTTTGGAGCATATGAGGGGATAAAGATATTTCCAGCTTCAGAGGAACAAATTTTAAGCAACTTTCTGTAGTAGGATTGATAAGACAGCAAAATAAAAAGTTTCTTATTACAACACATGGCGCGCATTAGGTCTATGCTGGCTCCCACTTTCCCATTCTTTATTTTGCTGTAGTCCTGCAACTTACTCTCTTGTATTTCCATCTTTTGATTCTTTGGCCACTTACCTGCACAAAGGGGAAGTAGCCGATTAACCTACCAGCTTGCCTTGGGACGTAGGATGTAGGCAAAAACTGGAGCACCCAGAGGGGAACCACAGACTTGCATACTCAGAGAGAATGTGCACACCCCACTTTGACAGCAACGTTGAACCCAGGTCTCTGGAGTTGTGAACCATTGTTCTGTCTTACTGCCAATGTGCCACCTTGCAGAGCCCAGGAGGAAATCGAAGAGATCAGAAGAATTTTGTATCAACAGTTTTCCTTCCAAAGGTGTCGACAATTTAACCCACTGATAACATAGAGTCTGCACAAAGCCATTCAGAATAAAGATCCTAAATTGAATATTTTAGGTTGCACTTTTATTGAACTCCGCTGAGGCACTTGAGAATCAACACAACTGATTTGTGTGCCTCTGCAACAAAGGGCTCAGAGTTATGCATGTCACACAAATGTCAATGAACAATATCTTCAGCAGACTATCAAGCCACCTTCCTTCCACCTGCCATACTGAATCCCACACCACCAAAGTCATGGACATCATTACTGACCAGAAAGTTAACTGAGTCAGACACCTAAATACTGTGGCTGAAAAAAAGCGGGTTAGAGATTGGGTTTTCTAAAGTGAGTGATCCATCTGATTCCCAAAAGCTTTTTCACTGTCGTCAAGGCATGCCTGTGGTATGATGGAATCTTTTTCACTCTCCTGCACAAGTGCAGCTATAAACAAAAGGCTTGACCAGGAAATTTGCATTTGACAAGTCCAGTAAGGAGTTTTGAGAGCGAGAACAAAAAGGGTAGATAAGGGGGAGATGGTCTGATGTACCTGGATTTTCATAAAATGTTTGATAAGATGTTACACAAGACTTGTTCTTTAAGTGTTCACAAGATTTGGGTAGTACATTAACGTGGATAGGAAATTGGATAAAGAAGAGAAAACAGTATGAATAAATTTAAGGTTTTAAAATTTCTCAACGATTGCATCGTTTTGTCCATCCACCGATCTGTGGGATTTTGCATAATTTGTCCAGATTTGTTTTTCTCTTCCTGCATCAGCGCATGTGATTATTGGGGCGTATCTTCTGCTGGGATTCACACTAGATCTGTCAGCAGATGTGTTCCAAGATGGGCAGTTCACAATGGGAAGCTGGAACACAGTCTCCCACTCGTGAGATTGCCAGCCAGTGGACTTCAGGAGTTCAATGGGGTACTGCAAACTTTCTCAGGTTTCTAACCTAGACTGATGTAGGTGTGACGAGTTGAAATCAAAGGGGAAAATCAGCTGCTGAGGAAAAATGTAAATAAAGGCCTAAATTTTATTTAATTGCATTAGTTTAGATGCTTGAGTTACTTTAAATGCTTGTGTGTTTTATTCCTTTAATTTTACATTTTTAAATTTTGACGTGTGAGAGTGAATGTGAAGGATATCCACAAATACTCAATCTGAACAGGAGATTTGATAGCCTGAGCCAGGGTTGGGGCCTCATTGCTGTAAGTATTACTGTCAGTGGAGTCATTTAAATGTGGAGGGAACTGTGCCTCATTAGCATGCTGGGAACTGTGCCCAGGATCATACTGGAAGGAGCAGTGTGATCCAGGATGGAGGTAACAGGCAAACGGGGTCATGGTAGATTTTCCCATATTCTTTGCTGCCATTTAATTGGAACCAAAAAGTCTTTGAAGATTTTGTTAATGGTGCATAGTGAGGGTAAAGAATGAAGTTTGAAAGATGTCAACAATTGAACGTGCAACAACAAATGAAATTTTGTTTGCACCCATCATAAGTATATGCCATTTCTCTTTGAACCTCAGAAGACCAAACTGTCTCTTCCTTATAAAAGCAGCTGACACGGAATTAAACCTGACTGATCTCTAACCAAATGAAATGGTACAATTGCATGAATGCTTAAACCATCACATGCTTCTGATCTCCCAGAGGGATTACTTCCTAAATAAAGGAGTCTACATTACAAACAGTGTTTATAAAGGACAATGTATTGGTTATTGTTGTCACTTGTACCGAGGTACAGTGGAAAAACTTGTCTTGCAAATCGATCATACAGGTCAATTCATTACACAGTGCAATTACATTGAGTTAGTACAGAGTGCATTGATGTAGTACAGGTAAAAACAATAACAGTACAGAGTAAAATGTCACAGCTACAGAGAAAGTGCAGTGCAATAAGGTGCAAGGTCACAACAAGGTAAATCGTGAGGTCATAGTCCATCTCATTGTATAAGGGAACTGTTCAATAGTCTTATCACAGTAGGGTAGAAGCTGTCCTTGTCTGGTGGTACGTGCCCTCAGGCTCCAGTATCTTCTACCCGATGGAAGAGGAGGGAAGAGAATGTCCTGGGTGGGTGAGGTCTTTGATTATGCTGGCTGCTTCACCAAGACAACAAGAGGTAAAGACCAAGGAGGGGAGGCTGGCGTCCGTGATGCACTGGGCTGTGTTCACAACTCTCTGCAGTTTCTTGCGGTCCTGGGCAGAGCAGTTGCCGTACCAAGCCGTGATACATCCAGATAGGATGCTTTCTGTGGTGCATCGGTAAAAGTTGGTGAGAGTCAAAGGGGACAAACCAAATTTCTTTAGCCTCCTGAGGAAGCAGAGGTGCTGGTGAGCTTTCTTGGCCATGGCATCTACCCGATTTGACCTGGACAGGCTGTTAGTGATGTTCACTTGAAGCTCTCAACCTCAGCACCATTGATGTAGACAGGTGCATGTGCACCACCCCCTTTCCTGAAGTCAGTGACCAGCTCTTTTGTTTTTTCTCCAGCACAAAGGACAACATGCAAGTTGTTGTAGATGGTGCTCATATTGATGTATGTTTTTTTTGTCACACTGTCAAAGTGCGTTTGATTTCAATGTTCAAGTAATACTGGTTGCAAAACAAATCCTGATGCATATTGGCACCCATTTCCTAAATAGGAGCCACATCATGAAGCAGCAGTTTCTTTAGTGATTGAAGGATAAAGGATTCTTATTTGGTCATGGCATTATTGGAGTTACTGGTACTTGTTCTTCCTTAAATATCCCCAAAGTGAGTCAATCACATTGATGGGTCTGGAGTCGCACATAGGCTGAACTGGGTTAAGGCAGAAAATTTCCTTCCCTGGAAAATAATTCCCTCGAATTATGGAACAACAGCTATTAATGGATATTTAACTTGCATGATTTGGAAATCCTTAGTTATGGGAGATGTCTCTGCATGTATCAGATAAACAATTAATAGAGCAACTGTTTGTTTGCTGGTTTGTCATCAAACCAGTCAATAAAATGGCTTTGATAATTTACTAATTATTATTTTGACTAAGAATGAAGATGAAAGTTACTAATTTGGTAGAATTATCCTCATTCTTTGGTTAGTATTTTCCATACAATACATATTTCAAACATCAACGATTATCTCTCATCCATGAATCTGTATTTAATCTAACTTCTCTCCAATTATATGGAAGGATTGGCCATTATTTTCTCCATCTCCAAAACCCAATTGAAATAGGTTTAGAGTGTATTCATGGATTTCATTTTTCTTATTTATTCAGGTGAATTCTGGCAAAGAGGTTAAGTTTTTACTGCAGTTTGTAATAGGAATCTTTTGGACAAAGAAGAGAAGATGGGAGTTTCCAGACCTTTGTGGCAGAAGAACATCCCAGCTCAAGGTTTGTAATTATTGTACATTTATTTGGCAGTGAAGTTGCAGCTAGCTTCTCATTAGAGTTCTTCAACTTTATCTCCAGTAATTGATTCCATTTGAAAAATAATTCCAGTTAGTAGTTCTCCCGTGTCTGCGTGGGTTTCCTCCAGGTGCTTCGGTTTCCTCCCACATTGCAAAGACGTACAGGTAGGTTAATTTGCGTTTAAAGTGGGCGGCGTGGTCTCGTTGGGCTGGAAGGGCCTGTTACCACGCTGTGAATAAAATTTAAAAAAAAACTTCAAAGACCATTTCCAACAGGCTCATTTTGCAAAAGTGTGCAATTGGTGGACAGAATGAGAAAGATGAGAAGCTTACAAGAATGCGGTGCCTCTTGCTATCAGTGGTAATTGTGTAGAGGATATGTCTTTCTCGGAAGTAAAAGGCAACAGTTCATCTCTGATTAAGACAATGTTATTTAATTGTTTCTTCAATTCCATGAATGACTTTTCAAAGGTGTTACCTGGAGAGAGAGAGAGAGACAAGAATCCCCACAGACTGAAATATGTTGTTTGTCTCTTTGTCTAGTAATATTTCAATAGAAAGACAATGTAATGAGTTTATTGGATGAGTCTTCATTGTTTGGTGTAAAACCCTAATCTGAGACACTTCTGGCCCATGGTACAAAGGATGGACATTTCCACTTGGCTGTTGTGCAGACAATTGGTAGTTAGTGGATAGGTAACTGTAGGCACATAACATTTGTATTCCTCATCCATAATTGGAACATTATGCTAAGTGACAAAAGAAACTTTTACCACCTTTGTAGTTGCATGCTACAAGGCGAATGGAGTTATTGATGAATCATAATAATCAATTTTTTTTTTACTATAGACACAGACAAAAGGTAAGGAAACCCCAAAGGGAGGAGCTTTGGCAATCACCCACACAAAGTCCTTCAGATAGATTTTAGATGGATTATAGATTTTTGCATCCACCAGTTTTCAGGCACTTAAACATGATTTTCCTCATCTTATCAAACCTTCTGACCAGTAAACTTAACTCTATGGTCCCAGGTTTTTACCCTTTCTTCTGTGGGGAAATCTGTAACTTTGTCAGTACAGGTTTACCAAAACTTCCCTGATTTTTTTTTTCAATTGTATCCCTTTGTTTTTAAGTAAGAAAAATAAACCCTGGTACCTGGTTTACATTCAGTCCAGCCTTGCTAACCTGTGAAGCAGCTCTTAGTGACTGGTATCCTGTCTGACTCATTTGATTTTTTTCAAAGTATGTGGGTGATGTAGTACATGGATTTCAATAAGGCCTCTGACAAGGTACAGATGGGTGTCTTGTCCAAAAGGTTGGAGCCATGGGATCCAATGCAATTGGCAAATTGGAAGCCTATGACAAATGGTGTACTCCAGGGATTGGTGCTGGAGCTCTTGCTATTTGTTATATACATTAAGGATCTGAATGTGAAAGGAGGACACATGATGAATAAGATTCCCAGAAATCTCAAGATTGGTCATATTATGGATAGAGGATAGGTTACAGAATGTTGATCTCAGTAAGAATAACCGAGCAATGGCAGATGGAATTTAATCCTGAAAAGTATTTTGAGGACAAGAAAGGCAAGAATATACACAATGAATGATAGGACCTTAGGAACAGTGGGCTTTTGGTGTACATGTCTGAGGTTCCCTGAAGGCAGCAGCACGAATAGATTAGGCGGGATGCTTGCCTTCATCAGCCTGGGCGTAGAAAGAGCAAGGAGGTTATGGTGCACCTATGTGCATTTCTGGTTGCCACACTGTCAGAAGGATGTGATTGCACTGGAGATGATGCAAAGAGATTCACCTGGGATGGAGCCAGTTATGGGTTGTATCCATTTATGGGAAAAAGACTAGATAGACTGACTTTGTTTCACGGTGGGTGGTTATGATTTGGCATACACCATCTGGAAGAGAGGGGGAAGTAGATTATATTGGAACTCAGAGACAATTGAATTGTATTTGAAAGGAAAGACGACGTGTATTTGAAAGGAACTATCTTGCACGATTGTGGAGAGAGAGCACGAGTGTAGAGCTGAATTGCAAAGTTCTTTTAAGAGCCAGCAGTGGTACAAATACCCAAGGTTCCCTTCTGTGTGAGATTCTGTAGATGCAAAATTTGATATTTGTGGGCACCATGTGTATGAATATGATTTATTCACTTTTTAGGATGTAGGTATCATAGCACTTACTGCCAATCCTGAAATTTCCCTTAAGATGGTGGTAAGCCACCTTCATGAAACCTTACATCTGCTGAAGGTGCTTCTATCACACTGGTGGGTAGGGAGTCCCAGGACTTAGGCTGTCATTGTTGTTGTTTAGGTCTACTTCCAGATAAGGATTGTTTGCAACTTGGAAGGACACCTACAGGTGGTGTACTCATGGCCTGCTGTCCTTAATCCTTAGTCGTGAATTTTGCATATTTTGGAGATACTGTTAGTGTAGCCAAGGCGAGTAACGACAGTATATTTTCTAGCTATTGTGTGCTGGTCAGAATCAGATTTATTATCACTGACTCAGATGATGTGAAATTTGTTGTTTTTGTGGCAGCAGTGCAAAGACAAAATTACTATAAATTACCAAAATAAATAGTGCAAAAAGGAATAATGAGGTAATTCATGGGTTTATGGACCATCCAGAAATCTGGCGGAGGGGAAGAAGTTGCTTCTGAATCATTGAGTGTGTGTCTGAAGGCTCCTGTACCACCACCCTGTGGTACCAACTCCCAGATGGTGAGGGTTCTTAGTGATGGATGCCACCATCTTGAGGCACTGCCTCTTGAAGTTGTCCTCAATGGTGGGGATGGTTGTGCCCGTGTGGAGCTGACTGAGTCTACAGTCCTCTGCAGCCTCTTGCGATCCTGTGCATTGGAGCCTCCATACCAGGCTGTGAAGTAACCAGTCAGAATGCTCTCCACCGTACATCTAGAAATCTCAAACTCCTAATGAAGTAGAGTTACTGGCATGTCTTCATGATTGTGTCAATGTGTTGGGGCTAGGATAGATCCTCCTGAGATGTTGTTGCCCAGGGACTTGAAACTGCTCACCCTTTGCACCACTGACCCCTCAATGAGGACTGGTGTGTGTTCTGACTTCCCCTTCCTGAAACCCACAATCAGTTCCTTGGTCTTGCTGATGTTAAGTGTGAGATTATTGCAACACTGCTCAACCAGCCTATCTTTCTCATCCCTGTACGCCTCCTTGTTACCATCTGAGATTCTACCAACAACAGTGATGTCATTGGCAAATTTATAGATGGCGTTTGAGTTGTGCCTAGCCACACAGTCATGAATGTAGAGGGAGTAGAGCACTGGGCTAAGCACACATCTTTGAGGTGCACCTGTGTTGTCAGCGAGGAGGAGATGTTATTACAGATCTACACTGACTATGGTCTCCCAGTAGAGGATCCAGTTACAGAGGGAAGTAGAGGCCCAGGTTATGAAACTTGATGATTAGTACTGAGGGGATGATGGTGTTGAATGCAGAGTTGTAATCGATAAACAGCAGCCTGATGTATGCTTTATGGTTGTCTAGGCGCTCCAAAATAGTGGCGAGCCAGTGAGCTGTAGACCTGTTGTGGCAGTAGGCAAATTGCAGTGGGTCCAGGTCCTTGCGCAGGAGTTAATTCTAGACATAACCAACCCTCGAAAGCACTTCATATAGTACATGTGAATGCTACTGGGTGATGGTCATTGAGGCAGCTCACCATGCTCTTCGTACTGGTATAATTGCTGCCCTTTTGAAGCAGGTGGGAACCTCAGACTGCAGCAGGTGAGAAGTTGAAGATGTCCTTGAACACCAGCCAGTCAGGGAGGGAATGCACATTTAACTTTGTGGATAAGGTGATAACTAAGTGGACTGCTTTAACTTGGATGCTGTCAAGCTTCTTGAGTGTTGTTGGAGCTGCATCCATTCAGACAAGTGGCTGAAAGCTTGTGGAAAGGCTTTTGGGTGTCAGGATATGAGTTACTCTGAGCAGAATACCCAGCCTTTGACCCGTTCTTGTAGTCACAGTATTTATGTGGCTGGTCTACTTGCGTTTCTAGTTAATGATAACTCTCCAGGCTGGGCTATTTAGAAATGGTAAAGCCATTAAATATCAAAGGTAGGTGATTAGACTCTTATTTTGTTGGAGTTGGTCATTACCTGGCACTTTTAAACACAAATATTATATGTGGCTTATCAGACCATGCCCGAATGTTGCCTTAGATTTTTTGCATGCTGATATGAGGTGCTTCATTTGCTAAGGAGTTGCAAATTGCTTTGAATATTGTGCAAGCATCCCCACTTCTGATCTTGGGATGTAAGGAAGGAAATCAATGAAGTTGCTAATGATGGGTCTAGGACACTGCCCTGAGGAGCCACGTCCTGGTGCTGCAACAGCCTCGGCCAGTTTCCATTTGCAACGTTTGGGCAAGTAAACACCTCGTGGAAGGAGCTGGCTAACAGAACATCCCCATCTTTAATGACAGTGCCCATTGACTGCAGTTTTACCAGGGATCCTTGATGCTGCATTTAGTTAAAGGTTGTCTTGATGCCTCTGTTGCTTCACCTTTGGAATTCAGTTCTTTGGCCCATATTTGGACAAGACTGAGAACTGGAGCTGACTGGTGCTGGTGAAACTGAAACTTGCTGACCAATGTCCAGTTATTGCTATGTGTTGTTTGACAGTATTGTCAACAACACCTTCCATCACTTTTCTGCTAATTAAAGATAACGGAGCAGTATTTAACCAGATTGGATTTGTCAAGTGCACATCTGGCCAGTTTTACATTTTGCCAGATTGTATGCTGGTTTTGTAACTGTATTGAAACAGCCTGACTGGAGGGAGTGGCTTCCATGGGAGCGTATCTTCAGTACTACATCTAGGATGTTGTATCCTTCTTTAGCTGTTAGTTGAATTTGGTTCTCTCAGCCATTGCTTAATGTCAAATAGAACAAGTCACACTGGCTTCTGTGTTGATGAGGATCACGAGGAGAAAGCCAAAATGAATTGTCCACCTGGCGCTGCTGGCTGAACGTGGTTGCAAATGCTTCAGTCTTGGCTTTAGCACTCCCATGCTGGACCCTGCCATCATGAAGAATGGGGATGTTCCTGGATCCTCGTATTCGTTATTTAATTGCCATTACTTAGCTCTGTCTGTTGCACTTTGTTCTTGTTTTTTAATGGGCATTTTACCAGGTTCACAAGGTTGACGTGTTTTCTTTTAGATATCCCTGGTGCTGCTGCTGACATACCTGCTACACTCATTGAAGCAGGGTTAATCCCCTGGCTTGATTGAGACAATGGTAGAATTTAAATCCAACAAATTCTGGAATTTTAAAGAAAACAAATCTAGGTAACATTAACTATGAAAGCACTAGATTGTCATAAAAACTCATCTGGTGCATTTGTGTTCTTTAATGAAAGAATATACTTGTATGGTTTGCCCTGCATGTGACTGCACACCCATTTATATGGTTGACTCGTAAACACCCCTGAATTGAGGAAAGCAGTCAGGGATAAACAATAAATCTTGTGAATTTTTCGGTGCCCACATCCTGTGAATGAATAAAGTAGAATTACATATCCACAGTTGTTTAATATGTTAACAGATGAAATTTAATGCAGAAAAGCATAGAGTAGTGCATGGAGGGAAGAGCATGGAATTGTATACTTTATGAATGACATTAAAGTAAATGTGGATGAAGCCAAAAGATACCAAGCAGTTTTACTGACCTAGATGGTCAACCATTCAAGAATAACAATGATCAAAGCAAATGGAATGTTGAATCACATAGCCAATTGAAAAAAAATCAAACCAGCCAGCCAAGTTGTAATCTAGCTCTGCACTACTTTGGTCAGACCACACTTTGGGTCTGTTTTTGGCCATTGAGATTATGGTTAGCAGTGCCAGGGAAGAATTATGATGTTGTTGTTTTATGTTAAAAGATTTGAAGTCATGAACAAAAACTTTACAGCTAGAAACCTGGAATTTTTATCCTCAAAACGAAGGACCTAGGAAATGACCTTGGATCTGTGCAAGATGGTCGAGGGAATGGAAAGGCAAATGTAGGAAAAAAAAGCTTGACGAGGGTGCATGTTCAAACTGTATGACAATTTTACAAAAGATGTCTTCAAATCCTAAATGCATTGAAGGATAAACACATGAAACAGACTTCTGATTATGGTTGTAGAGGAGAATTATTGAATAGATAATTGGGTGCTGTAACCAGCCAGGTGTAGGAGAAAACAGTTCACGTCTTTGTGGGTGGATTAAGATTGACTGGATGTTTTTTGTTAACCACAACTGCAATATCCTGTTAATCATGAGTTTCCATGACTGTACAGGAAAAGAAACTCATGGTGTCCATGCAGAATTTAGATTTGGAGTGCAGACTGTATGACTGAAAGATACTGGTAGTTTTAGTGGGAGTCATGGTCAGCCCCTATTGTGACCTCCCCATTATAACTTCTATCTATTTGCATATCTGTTGCTCTAGATGAAGTAGTCCCAGCACTTGATTTTGAAGGTAATACACTGATTGCAATAACTGTCTTTATTTGGTAGTCATAGGATATCAGCCACAAATCAGTGATTATTGTACATGTCTTTTGGCAAAGTATTTTCTTTACAGGATAAATTTGATAAAACAGTTACTTGGGGAAACTTTTATCCCATCCTGAAAATATTTTATAGACCCTTTTTAGGAATGAGGAACTTACTATCACAAATCTTGACTCTTTCAGGGCTGTGCCTGTCTGATGATGTGAGATCTCAACTTGATGAATTGATGATGGAGGCTCTATTAATACAGGTTACTCTACCTGAGATGCAACACATTTATCAGATCTTATTAACTCAGTCCCCTGTAGTAGAAGATCACCAGCAACAATCTGAACAACTGAACTATGAACCACTGGAGGTTATGCAGTGTCTTGCGGAAGCCTGTGATACTTCTACAGCTGAGGTATGGAACTGCAAACATTTGCAGCAGAAGTATGTTGGGGAAGTTGTCCTATATTTTCTTCCAAAGCATCCATACTTCCCGTCTTACTGGACAGATTTTGTGCATATGAGTATCAGATACTACAAATGGGTAATGTTGTAGAATGGATAAGTCAAGTGGAAGTATTTCTAATACTTCTGTCAAGTAATGAGGAAATCTATAGCTCCTGCAGAGTAAAGATATGGATCTCTATTTTGCTTTTGTCTGTCTTTTTGTTTAATTCTGCATCTGTCAATAGTATTATAAGGGTAAACTGAAGGGGCTGGGATTACGCTGCTTGGAGCAAAAGGTTGAGCGTAAATTTTGGTAGAGGTGAGCAGAGATTTGATAGAGGTGTGCAAGATCATGACTGGTTCAGATAAGGTAAATAGAAGCTGTTCCTATTGGCATATTGTGAGCAAAATATTTGGGGTATGGGAGGTTGTGAGAAAAGTCATTTGTGATGGAATCAGGCTTTTAAATGAGAAGCAGATAGACACGAGGGAATTTGTAGGGGTACAGGCAAAATGTGAGACCTAATCGCTTCTCAAAGAACCAGTGAGGACTTTGAGCCAAGTGGCTCCTGTGTAGTAATACTGTGATTCTATATATTTTGTCTCCAAACCAGGTCAAAACATAAATGTTCAGATGCAATTTCTATTTGCCTGCTAAGTGTGTCTAACCCTTGCACTTCCCCATTCTCTGCCCCTGCCATATGTCTCTCCAGGCAACCCACCCCCCCCCCCCACCCACCACAACACCAAGCCTTTATTTCAAAACTAGATAACTTTGGATAGTTTGCAAAAAGCCACAAATGGAGAAGTCACCACAACCTGCTCTGGTAATTAGAAGTATTACTGGAGACCAACTAGTCTATTCAGATTCTTATGCAGGATTTTGTTAAACTAATTAGGAGCAATCCAAGTCTTATTTCTCTGCAGTCTTGAGAAGCTGGTGTTTTGAAGGTGCAGGGGAGGAGGAGAGCAGATCCACTAGGGGATGGGTAAAAGGTAAGGTGGGGGGAGGGGGGAAGGCTAGGAAAGGGAAGAAGAGAAGGAGCATGGTGGTAGGGTGAGTTTGTGGAAAACTATGCTGAGCTCTCTTTCCTCCCCCTCTGTGCCGCTGTTTCCCCCCCCCCCCCCCCCCCCCCCGGGCTCCCCCACTGGGCCTGTTACTTTCCCTGGACATAGTCATCACCAACTGTCGGCGCGACATCAGCCGTCTTGACTTTTCTGCCCCCCTCACCTTCTCCAACCTTACCCTTTCTAAACACTTTGCTCTCCACACCCCCTGCACTAACCTTGACATTGTCATCAAACCAGCCGACAAACGTGGTGATGTGGTAGTCTGGCGTACTGACCTCTACCTTGCAGAGGCCAGATACTAACTCTAGGACACTTCCTCCTACCTATCCCTGAACCATGACCCCACTGAGGACCACCAGGACATTATCTCCTGCACCATCACCCCTTCCCCACAACCCCCCCTCCCCCCACCATACTGCTTCTCTTCCCTTTCCTAGCCTTTTTTATTCCTTTCTCTTCTTGCCTTTGATCCATTCCCTGGTGGATCCGCTCTCCCCTCCTCCCCCACACCTGCCTTTCACTATCTCTTACCTGCATCTACCTGTGCCCACCCCGCTTCCCCTCTTTTGTCCACCTATCACTCTTCTGCTTTACCCTCCTATATATTGGGCTTCCCCTTTTCCAGTCCTGAAGAAGGGTCCTGACCCGAAATGTTGACTGCCTGCTTTTCTCCATGGATGCCGCCTGGCCTGCTGAGTTCCTCCAGCATCGTGTTTTTCATCTAGATTCCAGCATCTGCAGTCCTTTGTTTCTCTTGGAATGTCATGTACCAGATATGTCAAGTGATGTGCGTTAACCTGATTGCAGTGTTTGTGTAGCTTTTGCTGGAAGATAAAATTCATTCTGTAAATTAAAATGGCATCTTTGAAACCTGGACATTGGACTGATCTTTACTAATATATTAGCAAAGAGAACACTTACTAGGGAATTGGCAATTGTAAGAGCCAGAGGGTTCTGAGAAGTAGATAGCTCTTCTGCCTAAATGACTGAAGTAAGCTATCTATTCTATTTCAGGATGAAGGTTGCTGTTTTAAGCCAGTGAAAAGAGAAGAAAATTGTGAGAGAAAAAAGAGACGAATTGAAAAAGATGGTTCAATGGGTGAAAAGAGAGAAAAATTGAAAAGATTAAGCAACCCTAAGCAGAGGAATCTCAAATCTACCCAGGAAAGGTCAAAAGATCTGAGTCTTGGAAGGATGGAGGCAGAGCATTGTTTTGAATTTCTACACTCAAGTGAAGAACAATTGGTGATAATGGAATCTCCATATTCTGAGCCAGAGGACTCTGAAGATGAGGATGCAATCTGCCCTGCAGAAAGCTGCCAACAGCCAGAGGGGGATGAGGTCTGTATTAATTTTCTTCAGCTTTTGTTAGAAACTCAGTAGGCAAATAGAAACTACTGGATGTTTTCCTGGAGGCAGTATATGATGGAGAATAAGGAAAAGAAGCATAGTTAGTTTAAATCTTTTAATCTAAGATTACATTCAGCAAGAAGTTCATAGTGATGATATCTGGTTTGTAAGTTGAACAATTGAAAATTAAATGCTTAGTGGTTTCAAAAAATCTTAGCTTGCCCACTTTCTTTCCCTCCCTGAGAAATCTGAAAATACAATTTGCAAATGTGGAGGCTGGACCCGTAAAATATAACATCCTTAATAAAGAACTTTAATTCTCATTAACTGCTTTTGATTTTCTTGTGAGGGGAAGAAAGAGAAATGGCGAAGCCCCATTTAACTTAAAAATGTAGATATGCAATTGCGACAAACAAAAACTATTTGATGTTCTGATCATTTGAGTAGGAAAATGGATTTTGCATAACTGGATTCAAAGTAAACATTAAAAAAATTCAGGAGCTTAACTTGGTGCTGAACTGATAAAAGCCTCATTGTTTGACTTCTGAAGTTTAGAAATCAATGCATTGGATGCATTGCAGTTTTCTCAGTAAAGTGCAGTCAAGTTTCAGCCACAGCTGATCATTTCTATCCTTGCATTTACCAATCATATGAAAGAGCTGTATTATTTCTGCTTCACAACTGACCTTGAGATGAAAGGAAGCGAGCCCGTGCCTTAAGAAATAGTCACACCTACCAAATGCCGCTAACCATCATATACTTCAACTCTGAAATAAATCTTTTCATACAATGGGTACCAATGTTGTTTGGTTTCTGGTGGTGCAGGTTCCTTAGGGCAGAGAACTCTTTCACTGTAATGGTAATGAAAGGTTAAAAGGCAACTGCATTAAAAAAGAAAATACCTCATTAACTCAAAATTGGGTGTGAGACATCTTTCTGCTAATTAAATGCAGTTTAAATAACTTCCTGAGGTCTGTGCATAGCAACTCTGGATGCAGGTTTCCAAGTATTCTTTGGATTTGAGGTCAATCCTGCCTTGCTTTTAAAATCCTCTCTATTGCTTTCTAATCTCTTCATGTTCTTGCCCCTCCCTATTTCTGTAATCTTCACTTAGCTCTAACTCTGCAAGTTTCCTTTAAGATATCTCCAGGACTTGCCTGTATGGCATCTCTGATTTGATTGCCCCGTTATTGACAGTTCTATTTTCTGCCACCTAAAACCTGTCTGCCTTGTTACTGTTTTTCTTTAAAACCCTGCTTTGACCAAGCCATTAGTCATACTGGGCCAATCTGCTTCAATCTTTTGTTTAATAAAGCCCATGTGGTATTTGGAATGTTTTTGCTACATTAAATGGATTTTGGTGTGTTTGAGGCAAGGGCATTTCCATATCTCTCTTGCTGTTGAAATCAAGATCTTGCTGATATTAAATTTAATTTCTGCCTGCCTCTAGTGGGGTAAAAAAGGGAAAGGGCTCAGCCATCTGACTTTGGCCAAATTCAAGATCTATTTGTGACCATTTCTCAGCCCTAACTGCACAAAAATATAAAAGTTCGTCCTGTTGAATTTGGATCACAAACAAATGTGAATTCACAGATTAGTATAGATATTATGGCAATACTTCAATAAACAGGCTTTTATCTTCACCAAATTCAACTTTTTCCAATAAAATGTAAACACAGAAATGTAATTTTGATGTAGTAGTGATGAGCATTTCTCCCTTTTTGTGTAGGTTGACTGGGTCCAGTGTGATGGCAGCTGCAACCAGTGGTTCCACCAGATCTGTGTTGGTGTGTCCTCAGAAACAGCAGAAAAGGAGGACTATATCTGTGTCAACTGTACTGTCAAAGACCAGATCAACAGGAATCAGATTGGCCAAGGCTAGCCTTGGCAATGATGGTGGCAAATCAAATGTTCCACCAGAAGCAGTGGATTTGATAGCTGTACAACCCACAAATGGTGCTATATCTCTACTCATGGGATCATCTACGAGGACTCTGAAACTTTTTCCACCTTTGTATCTTCTCATTCTTGTATGAACTTTTTGTCTGTGGTTGTGAAAATGTATGATGCCGACTACACCCCAGGGTTTTCTACCCATTATGAAAACAATTGGCTTTTTTAAAAATAATACCTAATTCCCTTCAGTTTGAGATTTCCCTGCATACACACCCCAGCCTCATTGGGTCTTAAGGACCTGCAGTCACCAAAAAAAATGTTTTGTTTTCATGGGGCCCTCTGTTTAGTACAGGCATCTTTATCTTAAAGAGAGATTCTGACTTGTTTTGTAGGTTAGTTTTATTTATCTCAGCAATAACAGATTTGTGAGTTAAAGGGCCAGATATGGTTATGAGAGTGTTGGTTATTGTACAGAATGGAGGTGTTTAGGTTCCTAGTGGCACGGGAATATTAGAGATAGACAATGGACTGAGGTCTGTAAACTTACTGCCTACGCTGTACTTTGGCTTTTTTTGGTAGCTTGTATCTAATGTTAAAGTCTCCTTTGTGAAATAAACCTTTGGTTACAAATAAGCATTTCAGACTTCAATTTGTTCTGCACCACTTGAAAATTTCTAAACCAGGGACAGTCTTTTGTCATTTTTGCACCAAACTGGTGGTGACTGGGAAGCAAGTGGCTTTGTTTCATTGCTCCATTCAGATCTCAGTGAAACCCTCATTGTATGGTAGGATGTGGAGTTGTCTGGGATGATGTTGAGCTATTGGAGGGTATTGGCAGAGACATGGGAATGGCTCAGCTGCTGGCCTGTTCTTCCACAAGAGAAGGCAGAGGTGAAATTGGAATATTGGAAAAGGATAATTTTGCCCATTGTCCCTGTCTTGATTCAATAGGTGATTGTAGATATATGACCTAACTCTTTTTCTGTCCTTTAACAATAATCTAGCAATATTAGGTTTAAAAATAACAATTTATTTAGCATCAATTTGCATTTTGTAGAAGAGGATTCTACATTTCTTTGCCTTCTGATTTTATGTACTCCAGTATATTTTAATCAGTGTGCTGTGCTCCCTTAGGACCTCCACTGATTCTAGCTTTTCATATTTAGATAATCTTCCATTCTGTTCTTTCATTCTAAAGTGGATGACTTCACATTTGCCTCAAGTTGACTAACTATTCACTCAACTGAAGAATATTCAGCACTTTGCAGTTATTCTGCAAAATATATGCAGTAGTTCAAGCATTTCCCTACCAATAACAATTTCGAGGCTTCCATGTTTATGAATGCATAAGTCAAAGTTGCTATCAGCTGTCTGATACTTTTCAAGAATGAGTTCCATGTTTGGACTACACAATTAGTCCAGTGGAAGAGTGCAAAGTTGCAGCAGTTCGTCGCCATTCAGACGGGGCATCTGCCCAAATAACCTGAGGCAGATTAGTCTTGTACAGAAACAGCATCTCCATTCACTGAATGAAGTGGAAGAGCAAGGAACAAAGGTGAGTTTCAGTGAATTTACATTTTTATTTGATTTGTTGCAGTTCATTTTAATTGCCTTTGTGCTTTTAAATAATCAGGTATTTATCTTTTAATTTTAAATAAAATGCTTCTAAATGTCGGAGACGTACAGGATCATACTTTTGACGGTGAAAAGGGGGAGCAAGATGTCAAAATCTTTTTGGCTATTTTGTGGGTGGGCTTGAACTTCATGATCATGTACAGTTTTCGACTGATTACATTGGTACAGTGGCTGGTTTTTTGTTGATTTCATATCTAGAAGTTCACTCAATCCAGAAGTTCACTACCTTATTTAAGAGTAATCTGTTTATTCCAATCTATACGAAAGATAACATTCCTCAATTAAAATTACCCTGCTTATTGCTTTGTCAAATTTCTGTATTCATTTATCTACCACTTCACGGCTGGTACATGGGTGCTAGTACGTAACTCCCACTGGTCTTAAATCCTTTTCTGTTGCTTAAGTCCTCAGGTCTCCTAAGGGCCTGTTTTTATTTTTGCTTTATTGACTGGGAGGCAGTTTGGCATCTGATTATTGTGGATTTTCATAAGCAAGCTTCCATCTTCCAATTCACCACTTGGTCTCCTTGAAGATTTTTTGGATACGCAGCCAAACCTTTGTAGGATACAACAGGGCAATGGTCTGGAGGAAAGGCTGAGATGAACCTATCATTTGGAATAAATGTCTAACTTCCAATCCATTTGTGAAGTTGTCTGGTTTTTAACCTACAATTGAATCTAATGGGACACGGTTATTAAGGCTACTTGATCAAATCCTTTGAATTCATAGAATTTGAATTGTAACCCTAATTAAACTGAATTCTGTGCTCGACACAAGTTAGATACTGATGTGAACCCAAGCGTACAAGACTCGTTAACTACCCTGAAACTGGATTTATAACTATTGCTCCAAATCACCACAGCAAAAAAAATAAAGCTTTTTTTTAACCACAACAATGAAAAGATTGGAAATGGACCAAAGGCTAAAGAAAATAATTTTGGAAAAGAATGACCAAATAAATATAATAGCCTTGTAAAATCAGTAACTAGTCCTTAGACCAAAATGATGCTCTGCTACTAACTGGTTGACTTGATTTAAAAGGATATTAACACATAGAAATTATGTGAAATAGTACTCCTCCAGAATTTAAAAAGTTAATGTAGCAAAATAATTGAAAAATATTGATGTATGAGATTATTTTCCTGAAACTAAGATTACATTAGGATTGATAGGAAAATGTATCATGATGTAAGGAAGGAGTGCAAAGTAAAGCTCTTTGAATGGCTTGAGTATTTTCTCCCAATGATTTCTTGAAGTACAGTGGCCATTAACTGTTTATGATTATCAGCTCTCTGGGCCTCTGGGGAAGAAGGATAAAGTTAGCATTGCTGCAACTAATTAGTCTGCAGTAACTCCTGAGAGTGTACATATGTGCCCTTGGGCTATGACTGATGGACTTGGCTGTGATGCCTCTTGATCCAACTCTGAGCAATCATTGTTGACATTCACTGTTGACTGGTTACTTGCATGAGTACGGCACAGTGACACACCAGCTGTCAGTGAAGAGCACTTAAATTTGCACAGCAGCAAGCAATGTTTCCAAAAAAACTTCACTGAAGAGTGAAGTGAGTGGGCGGCACGTTAGCGTAGCGGTTAGCGCGACGCTATTACACCGCCAGCGATCGGGGTTGATTCCCGTTGCTGTCTGTAAGGAGTTTGTCCGTTCTCCTGAGTCTGCATGGGTTTCCACCGGGTGCTCCGGTTTCCTCCCACATTCTAAAGATGTACGGGTAGTTAATTTGGGTTTAAATGGGCGGCACGGACTCGTTGGGCAGGAAGGGCCTGTTACCATGCTGTAAATAAAATTTAAAAAAAATTAATTAAAAGAGTTCATACAGTCAATGGGAGTGGACAAGCTCTATGGTTTGGATCAAGCTACCTGGATGCACCTAACCTATACTAGAAAATATTGTGAAGAAAACAGTGGAAATGCTCAACATAGAACATTGCAGCACAGGAATGGGTCCTTTGGCCCATGTTGTACTGAACTAATTAAACTAGTAATTAAATGCTGAACTAAACTAGGCCCTTCTGCCTACACAAGGTCAATATCCCTCCATTCTCTGCACATTCATGTGCCTATCTAAGAGCCTCTTAACCACCTCTATTGTATTTGCCTCCACTACCACCCCTGGCAGCACATTCCAGGTACCCACCACCCTGCTTTTGAAAAAAACTTTCCCCGCACATCTCCTTTGAACTTGCCCCCTTTCACCTCAAATGCATGCCCTCCAGAATTAGACTTTACGACCCTGAGGAAGAAGCTCTTGGCTGTCTTATCTATGCCTCTCAAACTTCGATTGGGTCTCCCCTCGGCCTCTGCTGCTTCAGAGAAAACAACCAAATTTTTTTCAAACCTCTCCTTATACCACATGCCCTCTATCCCAGGCAGCATCCTAGTAAATCTCTTCTGCACCCTCTCAAAAGTCTCCACATCCTTCCTCTAATGGGGCATCCAGAATTGAATGAAATACTCTTGTGCAGCCTAACCAGAGTTTTATAAAGCTGCAGCATAACCTTCTAACTCATGAACTCATTGTCTTGACAAATCAAGGCAAGCATGCTATACACTGTCTTTACCACCCTATCAACTTGTGCAGCCACTTTCAGGGAGCTATGGACTTGGGTCCCAAGATCCCTCTGTACATCAATATTATTAAGGGTCCTGCTATTAACTGTGTACTTCCCTCTATATTTGATCTCCCAAAGTGCAACATCTCACATTTGGCTGGATTAAACTCCATCTGCTATTTCTCTGCCTGTATCTGCAACAGATCTATATCCTGTTGTATCCTTTGGCAATCTTCTACACTATCCACAATGCCACCAACCTTTGTATTGTCTGCAAAATTACTAACTCACCCATCCATGTTTTCATCCAAGTCATTTATATGCATCACAAACAGTGGAGGTCCCAGTACGGATCCCTGGGGAACACCACTAGTCACAGACTTCCAGCAAGAATAAGTCCCATCGACCACTACCCTCTGTCTTCTTATAGGCAAGCCAATTCTGAATCCAAATGGCCAAATCACTCTGATCCCATGCATCTCAATCTTCTGGAAGAGCCCATCATGTGGGACTTTATCAAATGCCTTAGTAATCTTCATGTAGACAACAACCACAGCTCTATCCTCATCACCTCCTTAGAAAAAACTCAATCAATTTGGTAAAGCATGAATGGCCTGCACAAAGCCAAGCTGAATATCTCTAATTAAGCCATGGTTTTCTAAATGCTCATAAATCCTATCCCAAGAATCCTCTTCAATAGCTTCCCTACCACTGATGTGAGTCGTCAGTCTATAGTTTCCAGGATTATCCCTATTTCCCTCCTCGAACAACATTCAGCTACTCGCCAGTCCATCGAGACCTCACCTGTAGCTGGAGAGGACACAAAGATCTTGGTGAACCGCAAAGCAATCTCACCTCTTGCCTCTCAATAACCTGGGGATTTATCCACCTTAACTTTCTTCAAGAGACCCACCACTCTTTGTCAAAATGCCCTAGCATATTGGTACGCTTCACACTGATCTCACAATCCTCATTGGTAAATACCAAGGCAAAGTACTAATTTAGGACCTTGCCCACGTCCTCCACCTCTAAGCACATGTTCCACCAGCCCCCCCCCCCCCCCACTGTCCTTGAGTGGTCCTACCCTCTCCCTAGTTATCTCCATATACTTACAGAATGCCTTGGGATTCTCTTTAATCCTATTTACCAAGGAATTTTCATGGCCCCGCCCACCTTTCCTAATTCCCTTCTTGAGTTCTTTTCTAGCTGCTTTATAATCCTCAAGGGCCCTGTTCAATTTTAGCTTCCTGAACCTTGCGCTTTTACTACTTGACTAAATTCACCACCTCTCTGGTCATCCAAGGTTCCCTTACCTGGCCATCCTTGCGAGTCCTTCATACTGGAACATGCCTGTCCTGTGCTCAGTACAGTTGGTCTTTTAAACACCCTCCACAGTCAGATGTTGACTTGCCCAAAAACAGCTGTTCCCAATTAACTCAATTCCTGCCTAATACTCTTGTAATTTAATACTCCCCTGCAAGGTCTGTACTTATCCTTATTCATCGCTATCTTAAGGAGTTGCAATCACTGTTTCCCAAATGTTCTCCCACTGAAAGGTCAGTCACCTGGCCATACTTAAAATCCATTTCAAAATTTCCACTTTATAAAATATGAAATATTGAATTAGTTACCACCTAATTCCCAATAAAGCCTGTAACAAACAATTTAAACCAAACTTGCAAGTAAATCTGTCTAATTATTGCCACAATTTTATGCAAATAGTGTCAGTGGCTACTTGAGTAACTGGAGAGTTGGCTGTACAAGTAAAGTGCTTTTTCCTGGATAAAGACAAGGTTCTTGACAACTTCTGCATCTGCCAAGCAGTGTTAGGCATTTACAAAAAGTAAAGGAGGAGAAGAATTGAAAGACAAGATACCAGAGGGATAAACTTTGAGAGAAATAATATACCAAATGTATGAGCTTTGAGACACAGGAACCAGTGAGATGGGTTCAAAGAGAATATGAGAAAGAGAGAGAGAGAGATGACTGTACCAGAGTAGCTGGTCTACCTATCTACCAGTCCTACATAGGAGGCCTAGGACAGGCCCGTCCATGTGGAAGCCTGTGCAGGGCGAAGAGCTGACCCCACCAAGCCCCCACCACCGAGACTTGACTCCCAGGTCCCACTGGAGTACTGACGCAGAGACCCGAGGACCTACCAGAGTTGAAGACCCAACCAGCAGGAGCATCCAACGCTGACTCCTGTGGCCCGACCTACCCGGAGGCCCGATCAGCAGAGGCCGAGTCCCGAGGCCCGACCCAACGTGAGGCATCATAACCATGGAGATAGCAGAGGCAGAGTCCCGAGGCCCAACCCACAGAGGCAGCAAAAGCAGAATCCCAAGGCCTGACCCACAGAGGCAGCAAGGGCCAAGGCCTGAGGGGATGCCTGACGCCAGACCCCCTCCGGATCAGAAGCCCAACCGTACAGAGTACCTAGGGCCAAGTCCTGATGCTGAGGCTGCCCTAGATGCCCCCACTTACCTGCTGGGGAAGCCCACTCCTCTTAAGGACCTTCAGACCTGTATGGGGACAACAACCTATCTTACAGGCCAGCTGAATCCACTCCAGGTTTGCCCAGAAGAAAATCACTTGCCTTCTGGTCCAGATGCATCCATTCCAGGTCTATCCTTAAGCAGTCACTTGCCTTCCAGTCCAGGTGACTCCATTCCAGGACTTCCCAGACCAACCAGATGCAGGCACTTACCTCCGAAGTGTGGTAAGAGGGCTGGGCTGGGCTGCAGGTGAGTCTGAAATAACGTGGGTTCAAGAGCCCTTCCCCCAGCCTGCTAGTGAACGTCCAGGGCCATTGAGAACAAAGTTGATGAACTAAGGCAAGACTGACCTACCAAAGAGAACTGAGGGACTGCTGTGTGCTATATCTCTTTGAAACATGGCTTGCACGTGCTTCACCTGACTGTGCCATACAACCTGAGGGCTTCTTAGTTCATCGGATGGACCATATGGCATCCTTGGGCAAAGTGAGAGGCGGGTGGGGTCTTCCACTTCATAACAACTCGTGGTGCTCGGACATGATGGTCCTGGAATATCTAATGGTGAAGTGTCGCCCATACTATCTGCCACAGGAGTTAACTTCAGCTATCCTGACTGCAGTATACATCCCACCCCAGACAGACATGAAGCCTGCAGTGAATGAATTATTATACTGTGGTCAACAGCCTTGAAACAGGATACCCTTAGGCCCTCATCATCATTGCTGGTGACTTCAACCGGGTCAACTTCAAGAGTGTGTAAACAAAATACTACCAGCACATCTGTCCCACCAGGAGCCCAAACACCCTTGACCATTGCTATACAACCATCAAAGATGCCTACTGAGCTTACCCTCCTGCCTTCTCTTTGGTAAGTCAGACCGCCAGGTTGTTCTCCTTCTCCCTGCATACAAGCAGAAGCTGAAATGGGAGGATCCAGTACAGAGTCGTATAGTGCTGGTTTGAGGAAATAGGTGAACTTCTACATGACTTCTTTGAGTCAGTGGACTGGTCGACGTTCAAGGACTCAGCTGCCAGCCTAGATGCATATGTCACCACCATCACACAAGTGTGTTGAGGACTGTGTACCAAAGAGGAAAATACGGTGTTCCCAAACCAGAAACCATGGATGAACCAGGAGTTCCACTCCCTATTGAAGTCTAGGACTGCAGCATTCAAATTGAGTGACGCTGACATAGAAGTGGTGTGCTATTTGTCATTCACACTAAGCTTCTCCGCACTCACAACACGTGGACTTAAGGTTCTCAACACTACCCAAACTGCTCCTTCTCCACTTTGCCCAACCACATAGATGCCAAAGTGAAGAAAGCTCACCAGTGCCTCTACTTCGTCAGGAGGCTAAAGAAATTTGGCACATCCCCTTTGATGCTCCCCAATTTTTATTGATGCACCACAGAAAGCATCCTATCTGAATGCATCACGGCTTGGTATGGCAACTGCTCTGCCTGTAACTGCAAGAAACTGCAGAGTTGTGGACACAGCCCAGCACATTATGGAAACCAGCCTCCCCTCCGTGGACTTGGTCTACACTTGCTGCCTCGGTAAAGCAGCCAGCATAATCAACGATCCCACCCACCCCAGACATTCTCTTCCCCTCTCCCATCGGGCAGAAGATGCAAAAGCCTGAAAGCACTTAACAGCAGGCTCGAACCGCTTCTATCCCACTGTTATAAGACTATTGAACAGTTCCCTAGTATGATATGATGGACTCTTGACCTCAACAATCTACCTTGTGATGACCTTGCACCTTATTGTCTACCTGCACTGCACTTTCTCTAGCTGTGACACTTTATTCTGCATTGTGTATTGTTTTACCTTGTACTACCTCAATACACTGTTGTAATGAATTGATCTGTCCTGAACAGTATGCAAGACATATTTTAAGTGACAATAATAAACCAATCCCAATTCCAGACTGCGAGAAACACTTAGTGGAAGAAAACTGGAGGGACAGGATGAGGAGATGGCGTGCTTGTGGGGTGGACTTTGCAGGGTAGGATTTAAGTGAATTGGTGCAGTTTATTACTTTTTGTCTGATTTTTTTTTAAATTTAAAAACTTAACAGATAAGTCTTAACAATTCAATATAACACTTATAATTAGTGAGAGATTTTATTGTGCAGGCTAAGTTTTATACAATTCTATCTGAAATAGTTTGCAACAAAAATATCAAAGCACATACATGGATCCATCCCAATAATTGAAGAGGGGTTAAGATTCTACCTGCTCGAAATGCTGCCTTCCACGTTGATGCTTGACTATCTCATCTGTAATGACTCATGTTAACAGCCCCTAAGTTGCTATCCAAACAATGTGCATGAAAAAAATGCAGATACTGGAAATCAGAAATAAAAGCATGCTTTGTTTTTGGCAGCTTCCATCTGTATTAGCCTTGAGTGTATTAAAGTCTCACTTATTAATTATTTTCCCAATTAGTTCACTGTGGATGAATGAGCATAATCACTTGCAGTTAACTTTGTCCATGTGTTTGGCATTGAACAGAACAGGAATAGGTACTTCAGCTCACAGTGTCTACGTTGACCATGAACACAAATTAAACTAAACCTATTTGCCTGCATATGATCCATATCCCTCAATTTCCTGCATATTATTGTGCCTGTCTAAATGTCTCTTAAATGCCACTATTATGTTTTACCATCCCTGGCAGAGCATTTCTAGATATTTACCACTGTTTTTATATAGAAAAAAAAATATTCTGCACATCTTTAAACTTTCCCCCTATCACCCTAAAGCCATGCCCTCTGGTATTGGACATTTGTACCCTGGGAAAAAGAATGACTATCCATACTATCTATGCCTCTCATAATTTTATAAACCTCTATTAGATCTCCCCTCAGCTTCCAAAGCAAACAATCCACGTTTGTCCAATCCTCTCATTATACCTAATACTCTATAACACAGGCAGTGCCCTGGTGAACCTCTTCTGTGGATTCTATAGCCTCCACATCCTTCCAGTGACCAGAAGTGCACACAATGTACTTGTGTTGCCACTTTCAGGATCTATGGACTTGGACCCCAATATCCCTCTGTACATCAATATGGTCTCCTAAGAAACCTGCCATTTACTGTACACTTGCCCCTTTCATTTGACCTCCCAAAGTGCAACACCTCACACTTAACCAGATTAAACTCCATCTGCTGTTTGTCTGCCCATATCTTCAACTGATCTATATTCTACTGTATCCTTTGACAAAGTTCTTCATTATCCACAACTCCACCAATTTTTGTGACATCTGCAAACTTACTAATCAGCCCATCTACATTTTCACCCAAGTCGTTTACGTAAGTGTCACAAACAAGCGTTCCTAACACTAATCCCTGCAGTACACCACGGGTCACAGACCTCCAGCCAGAATAACACCCCTCCGCCACAACCCTGTCTCCTTTAGCCAAGTCAAATTTTGTATCCAATCTACCAAGTCACCATAGATCCCACTGTCTTGATCTTCTGATCAGCCTACCATGAAGGACCTAGTCAAATGCCTTAAAAGTCCATGTTGACACCATCCACTGTCCCACCCTCATCAATCAACTTCGTCATCTCTTCAAATAAAAACTCAAAAATCAAGTTTGTAAGGCATAAGCGATCCTGCACAAAGCTGTCCTGAGTATCCCTAACAGGTCCGTGCTTTTCCAAATGTGAGAAAATCCTATTCTTAAGACTCTTCTCCAATAGCTTTCCTCACACTGATGTGAGGCTTACTGGCCTATAATTTCCTGCATCATTGCTCTTCTAAAACAAAAGAACGAGATGGGCTCCTCTCCAGTCCTTTGGGACCTCGCCTGTGGCTGAATTGGATACAAAGATCTCCCACCTGGTCCATCACCCTTATTCCATGATATTGTACAGACCGACATTGGCAACACATCCTCCACACACCTGCCGGACAGTCGGAGCTCCCTGGTTACTCGTACTCAAGAACTCGTGTTACTCCCTCCTGGTCCATCACCCTCCTCCATGTCCTCCCTCCCGATCCCTCTCCCTCCACCCCGTCACCACCGGCCAGCGGAGACGCGGCGCATGCGCGGCTCGGGGCCCCGGGTGCCCGCGCATGCGCGCGGGACTGGGCGGGGCGTACGCCGGCGCCGGCGCCACTTCCGGCGTGTTTGGCGCCCGAGCTGCCGAGTGTCAGCGGGAAGATGGCGGCAGCGAGAGCGGGCGGTGGAGCGGCGGCCGGAGCGGCTCACCCGAGCGCTGCCCCCGCACCCGGCGCCCCCACCAACCCCATCACCGCCGCCCCCGCCGGCCCTGTGCAGCAGGGCCTGAAGGAGGCGCTCTTCGAGGCCCTGGGCGCCATCCTGTCCCCGGTGCAGGAGGTGCGGGCCGCGGGGGAGGAGCAGATCAAAGTGCTGGAGGTGACGGAGGGTGAGCGTCCGGGAGGGGAGAGGAGAGGAGAGGCGGGGGGGGGGGATGGGAGGGGGGAGGAGAGGAGGCAGGGGGGATGGGAGGGGGAGAGGAGAGGCGGTGGGGGGAGGGAGGAGAGGAGAGGCGGGTGGGGGGAGGGGAGAGGAGAGGCGGGGGGATGGGAGGGGAGAGTAGAGGCGGGGGGAATGGGGAGGGGGAGAGGAGAGGCGGGGGGGGATGGGAGGGGGGGAGGAGAGGAGAGGAGAGGCGGGGGGATGGGAGGGGAGAGGAGAGGCGGGCGGGGATGGGAGGGGAGAGGAGAGGCGGGGGGGATGGGAGGGGAGAGGAGAGGCGGGGGGGGATGGGAGGGGAGAGGAGAGGCGGGGGGGATGGGAGGGGGAAGAGGAGAGGCGGGGGATGGGGGGGGGAGAGGAGAGGCGGTGGGGGAGGGGAGAGGAGAGGGCGGGGGGGGAGGGGAGAGGAGAGGCGGGGGGGATGGGCAGGGTGGAGGGAGAGGAGAGGCGGGGGGGATGGGAGGGAGGGAGAGGAGAGGCGGGGGGGCTGGGAGGGGGGGGAGAGGAGAGGGGGGGGATGGGAGGAGGAGAGGTGGGGGGGGGGGAGGGAGAGGGGGGGGGGGGGGGGGGAGGGGGGGGGGGGGGGAGGGGGGCAGGGGAGGTGGGGGGACTGGCTCAGGTACACAGTGGATTAATGGGAGGGAGGATGGGGATGAGGTTTCCTTCTCCCTGCTTCTTTCAATGTTTGCCCCCTATTCCCTACAGTTGCGCCCTTCTCACTGTGGTTGACCCTTGGTTTTCTTCAGGTGTATGTCCCTGCTCCCCCACCATCCTGTCTTCCCTTGGTCCCACTTCCCTGGCACCCTTTTTTTTTCCCTTGCCTTCCTTGTCTTTTTTGTCCCATTCCTCTGGTTCTCTCTTCCCTACCCACTGACGGCCCTGTGCCCACTTCCCCCCCTTGCCCTGCATCCCTCCCTCCCTCCCTCCCTACCTCCTTCTAGTTCCCCTCTTTTTTTTATCACATTGATCCCTTCTTTCTGACTTACTGTCCTGGTCTCTGTTGTATATTGAATATGAAGTAATATCTGTTCTTGCTAATGGGTGGTTGTGTTCTGTTTCAGAGTTTGGTGTTCACCTAGCTGAGCTAACAGTGGGATCCCCAGGGAGTTCTGGCTATCCGGCAGGTATGTGGAGCAGTATCTCAGAGCACAGTCTTTAAAAGATGGAGGAAACTGTAGTGTTGCATACCAGCAACAATAGAAACACAATGAGCCACGTATAAATGTTAGAATCTATTTATTAATAACTACTTGTAATAATAAGAGAAATAAAAACATTAAATATTAAACATTGACCCCAAAACAAACCCGAAATGTGTGTGTGTGGGGAAAGTTCCCAAACCCCCAAGTCTAGGAACAGTTCTCAAAGTTCAGTTCAGCAAGTCATGAAGCAATACGATGAGCAAAGGCTTCTGAAAACCACAGTAGAATGTAGAGAGAATATAGAGAGCAGTTTACGAATTCCACAAGTTGCATGATGGAACCCATATGACACTTCAATCGCTGAAGAACTCTTTTGCTTTTAGTCAGAGATATCTGCCACTTTGAGGGCACGCGAGATGTGCTGCCCATAGATATACCTGCTTTCAGTACAGGTTAACAACAAAGTGGACTCCACAGATTGCTCCACAAATATTCATACATGGAGTTGTATAGTGACACTCACGCCGATTGTCCGTCACTCATAGACTCAGAGACTGGCAGTCAATGTTACCATCCCCCGCTCCCCCCTCACTCCCTTTGTCTGTCTGTGCAATTGCCAGCACTTCCAGTTATCATTGTTTTTTTCACTCTCAGTAGTCAGATGAAAATACACACACTACCACTCAGGTATCTTAAAGGGACACTCATCAAGTAGCAACCTGGGCTCAACAGTAGCAACATTATTATTTCTTTGCTGTGGGTGGAGGAAGGTCACATTAATTAATTGTCATTTCAATTTCAATCTCAATCACAGTAGTGCAGTTACAAGGCTAAATTTATGGTGGAATTATTCTCTCAACTGTGTGAGTTCTGTTGGTGTTGTTTGCGGTTATGTTTGTGTTGGTGCTCTAAATCCAATCCTATAAAGTACACACCTGCAGATAAAAAGGAATTATTGAGTGATGCAAATAAATAGCATTCTAAAATTAAAAGAAACATGTTTAAATGCTGGATCCTTGGTAATTAAAATCACATCACAGAGCCCTCTGCCATCAACCTACTGGTCACCATCGACTAGGACCTGAGCTGGATCAGTAGGTCTTTGGCCACAAGCAGGTCAAATGCTGGGTTTTGGGAACATAATGGAATACTTTCCACTTCTCTGAAAGAGTGTGACACCACAACACTCAAGAAACTGTGTCAACTAGCAATAAAAGAGGCTTCTTAATTTGTACGTTATCTAAGTATGTAAATGATTTGTTAACCTTTAAGGTGAGAGGATTTTAATAGAAGACATTGAAGTCTATTGCAATTGTATAGAGCTTAGGTGCGACCACAGGTGGAGTATTGCTAACATTTTTGCCTTAAGAATAAAGGAGTGCGGTGAGTATTCACTAGACTGGTTCCAAGGAAGGTAGGTTAATCGTTTGAGGAGATATTTGACTTGGCCTTATTTTGTTATTTTATAGTGTATAGAAGAATGGAAGATCTAATTGAAACTTGCAGAATTCTTGCATGCCTTGACAGGTTGGATGCAGGAAGGATGTTTCCCTTGGCTGAGGAATCCAGAACCAGGATGAGTTCACAGCAACCTAGGTGATTAACTGCAGTGCATTTAGTAGATGGCATGCACTGCAGCCAGTGTCCACCGGTGGTGGAGGAATGAATTTTCTCAAGTCATAAGTCATTAGAAAAGGGATGTTCACAGTTCCTAATTTGTACCCCAGGTGGCTGTGGGGGCTTGGTTGTTGGGTTCTTTAAACAGGTTTCTAGATATTAAGGATAGGGATGGTGTGGAAAATGGCTTTGAAGTAGAAATTAGTCATGGTCTTAATGGCAGAGAAGGCTTGAAAGGCCTGCTGATCCTGTTTCGTACGACTGAAGAGAAAATTCCTTCTTTATCTCCGTCATGTGAACAATAGCTACAATCTACAAAATGCACTGCAGTAGCTCACCTCGGCTCCTGTTAGAACCACCCAGGCCTCTACCAGCAGGAAGGGTGAGAGTTGCAGACACATCACCAGTTGCATCTTGTGTACATCATTCCACCATAGATACTGGGTTTAAACTCTGCTCAACTCTGCTCAGAGTGCCTTCAGTGAGATTGCTGTGATTCAAAAAAAGTGGCTTATTACTACCATTCCAAGGATAATTAGGAATAGACATCTGCAATTGAAAATAATAGAAGAATTAGCTGTGAATGCTATGTTATTTTGTAGTCTAGGCTAGGATGAAGGGTTCTGGATCATAATGGAATCCAGGGTTTTGGGGAGTTTCTGTGACTTTCACCCCTGCTATAGCAGAAGAGAATTTGCATCTCTCTCTCCTGTCTGTGCACCTTTCCCTGATTGTCCTCTTCCCCATACTGCCTCAGAGCTTTGATGTCCATCATCCACACTGTTTCAGAGCCCCATCAGTCTCTACACTTCTGTTTTGTTTCGGCCACACTTGGTGTGGATGACTTTTTCCTCTAATTTTCTTCCTCTTAAGTTGGGAGCTGACTGGTTATCCCTAACTTTCTGTAAAGCTCCCCGTCCTGGTTCTGATTTCACATCTTTTGTTCTCACTTTATGCCATCTCCAGGCTTGTTTGAGAAATCCATCGCTTGTTTTCTTGACCCAAGCTGCTGATTGCTCATTCTTCTGTATTTGCTGAGATTTAGAGGGTTTGCTTTCACCAGGTATTCACTGCCTTGTATGAAAATCTGATCATCCTTATCAAGAGTATTGCCTAATATACAGCCTTCCTTTCCTCTCAAGTTCTTCAAAATACTACATAAATGGAAAATATAGGAAAAAACTCAGCAAGTTGTGTAACATTTGTGGATAGATCCTTCTCTTTCTACAGATGCGACCTGACTTGCTGAGTTTTTCTTGCATTTTCTGCTTTTGTTTGAGATTTCGAACATCTGCAGATTTTTTCTTGATTTTCATTTATCCTTGAAACCGCACGCTGTTGCCTCCCAAATTCTGGGTTCCTTCTTGCGAATGATGTTTAAATTCCTCAAATCAAGTATCGCTCCACTTGACCAAAGTTCTAATGATATTAGATGTGACTGTCAAAGATAAACTATCCCTCCACATCTTTCCTAACTTATCAATGGTCATAGATCTCCTCGTCGTCCTGCAGCCCTTTTCCATCACCCGGCTGAATGGAGCTGCTGCCCTGGTTCCATTCTTAACTAATTAGTTCTAGCTGAAGAATCATCTGGGTCGGTTTCTGTTCAGCATTGTGAATTTTGGTTTCCACCAGTGATCTATGCTTGTGCTTTTCTGATTTTAAGATGTTATCTGGGAACATTGTGTCAGTTTCTTTGTTTGCCGACTGCATCCACTTCCACCACATCGTGGCCAACTCCTTCACTGTGAGATTGCTGTAGAAGATCCAATTCTGGATGAGCAGACACTGATCCCTAGCCAGGGTCTCTGCTCCGTCTCCCAGGCCACTGGCCCCGTTCCCTCATTGGGTATCAATCTCTCGAGCTGAATAAAGCTGTTAACAGTCTTGATGTCATATTTGACCCCAAGATGAGCTTCTCAGCACACACCTGAACTATCACAACGGCAACCATTTTTGGCCAGTGAAGCATTCTTTCAACCTATTGCTATGTTGCAGGTAGTCTATTGTTCTCTGATAATTGTTGGCCTGAAAAATCAATTTTGGTACTTTAAAATGTGGGGTATGTTAAAATAGAATAATTTCAGATAGAATAAACTCAAAGTAAGCTCTACTTTGTGTGTTAGAAATGAACTAGTTTGTATTTGGCCTTCCTTTACTGGAGGGTTGATCAGTCTCTTCCATCAGGTGGTTATATTAAAAAAAGGGAAATGGTGTGGTTAATGCTCAGTGTATGAAGTGTGGTTTTTATTATCGTGGCCTTGAATCGTGCTATGTTACGCTTTTCAACTTTGGGAGGTAAAGGTAAATTCATCATTAGGCTCTTAATATCCTTCTATGTAAGAGGCCAGGAATGCTGTTTCTAAGATTAAATCGAATGCAGATAAGTGTGGAAATATAAACAAAACATTAACCAGATGTTTCTCAAGGAATGTAAATGATCAAAAGCATTAACTTGACCCTTCTTATCCACAGCTGGCATCTGTAATTCTCAAACAGTACGTGGAGAATCATTGGTGTAATCAGTCAGAGAAATTCCACCCACCTGAGACTACTGAGAGGGTAAGAGCACAACAAGATCATTACCAACTCTTAATGGATGTGTTCCTTTGCTGGGTGAGGGCATCAGGATGAAAGGTTAGATGGAAAAAAAGCACACAAATTTAGAAGTTAGGGAGGTGTGTTTAAAAATGTGTGGAGATCAGAGAGCCAAAGCACAATAGGAAGGAACAGTTCAGAAATGGGCATGATCTATAAGGGGACAAAGACAAACCTGTCTGACGTGGGGTGGGTGGATAAGGTTGATGAGATGTGGCATGTTGCTGTGGAGGGAGTGGAGTGAATACTCACCAGGTCAGTTCCTTATCTGGTTGGACTGATGTATGAAGGCAGATTGCGACAAATTGGGCTTGTATTCAATAGCATATTGGAAAAACTCGTTAGGGAACCTTATTGAAACTTGTGAAATCTGGATGGAACTGGACCAACTAGGTGGAAGAGGGATGTACCAGAAAGTGGGGAAGTCCGGGACCAGGGGGTCACAGTCTGATGTTAAGGGTGAGCCATTTTAAGACTCGGATCAAGAGGAATTTATTCACCTAGAGCTTGATGAACCTGTGGAATTTTCTACCACAAGGCAGGTCGGGCCATATCATTAAATGTATTGAAGAAGGAATTGATATAAAACTGGCTAATGAGAATGAGGGACGAAGAGAGGAAGTAGGAACAGAAAGCTGAATTTAGATGATCAAAACCTTTATAGTATTCCTAGATAGAATCAGCGTACTCCTTATTTTACTGTATAGGGCAATGACACTTTGGTAGTAATGACTTGGCTGAAAGAAGGGTTGTGATTGGAAACAATTCTGTCTGTTATTAAGAAACGATAAGAAAGGAGAAAGACAAGGTGGCAATATTGATCAAAAATAGTGACACGTGAACAGAATTTGGTATTATGAGCTTGTTCAATTATTCAGCAAAGTCATGGCTGATCAGTGACCTATCTCCAAATTGCTTTTTTTGTCCTCACAACCCTTATACCTTTGATTAATAATAAAAAAAAATCCATCTTGGGGTACATTCCATTGAACAACAAGGGCAGGGGACTTGGAGCCAAAGCTCCACTAATAACCAAAAAGATAGAGTAAGACAGCAGGGGAAACAAAAAAAAATATACAGTAGATGTCAGGTTGCTAATGCAAATGAGGACAGGCTGATTACAGAAGGTTCAGAGGGGAAGAAGCAAAGTGGGAGGCAAGGAGAGAGCTTCAGAAAAAAGTCCGACAGCAAGTGTAAAAATGGAATGTAAAATATTCAACAGGCATGTGAACAGAAAAGGGGTTTTTAAGGGGAGAAGTGAGGCCAATCAGAGACCAGAAAGAAAATTCACTTGTGGAGGCTGAAGGTCAAAATGAGTGTCTTCAATAACTCTTCAAGGAAGAAGATGCTGTAGAAATCTCAATACAGTAGGATGTAATTGAGATTCTGGATGGGCAAAACATTGATAGGAGTGATATTGGCAAGGCTGCACTTAAAATGGATAAATCACCTGGTATGGATGGGATGTGTCCTGGGTTGATGAGGGAGGAGATTTCAGAGGCCCAGGCTATGATCTTTCAAGCATCTATAAAATCGGTGTGGTAGCTGAGGGATTGTAAAATTACAAATGTTATGTACTTGTTCAAAAGTACCTTGGCAGGAACCCAGTCACTATGGACTAGTCAGTGTGGCCTTGGTGATGGGAAAGTTAGAAACGATACTCAGAGAATTAGCAGTCACTTGGACTGGTGTAGCTTGATAAGCGAAAGCCAGCATGGATTTGTTAACAGCAAATCATGTTTAACATGACAGTTTTTTGATGATGTACTAAAAACGATTGGAGGGAAATGTACAAAGGAGTTTTGCCAGGCGCACTGCATTTCTTAAAACATAATAATTTAGACTTGGATGTAAAGTGTACAATTTCTAAATTTGCTGATGTTGCAAAACTTGTAGGCACAGTGAACTGTCAGGATAGTAATTGACTTCACGAAGATATAGACAGACTGGTAGGACAGGTAATGCTCAGAAATGTGAAGAGTTGCATTTTGGTAGTAAGGATGAGCAAAGGCAACATAGAGGGCACGATGGTAAAGATACAAGAATTATGGATATATTTGCTTGGTTCGTAGAAGGTGGTGGAAAAAGTATGTGGAATCCTGCGCTTTTTAGAGTCATAGGGTTATACAGCACAGAAACAGGCCCTGCAGCCCAACTCTTCCATGCTGACCAAGATGTCTATCCAAGCTGGAACCACTTGCCTGTGTTTGGCCAATATCCCTCTGAACCTTTCGTGTCCATCTACCTGTCTAAGTGTCTTAATCATTGCAATTGTATCTGCCTCTACAGCTTCTTATGGAGTACAAGAGTGAGGACATCATAATGAATCTTTATAAACTGGTTTGGCTACAAATGGAGTTGTGTGTCCTGTTCTGAATGCCACACTTCAGGAAGGACGTAACAGTTTTAGCGAAGGTATAGGAGAAGATTACCTAAATAATTCTAGGGTTGAGGGATTTCAGTTTTGTGGATAGCCCGGAGTTGTTCTCCTCAGAGCAGAAGAAGAAGAGCAGAGCAGATGAGAAGATCTGACAGAAATTTTTTTTAAACTATGAATGGCATGGACAGGAGATAGTTTAAGACTGTTCCCATTGGCAGAGTAGTCAAGAACCAGGGGACGTTCAGTGAATGTGATTGGCAAAAGAGCCAAGAGTGACAAGAGGCAAAAGATGTTTTACACAGTGACTGGTTCACAGACTGGAATGCACTGCCAGAGTGGTAGTTGGGGCAGATTCTGTTGCAGTGTCTCAAATAAATGGCCAGGTCCTTGAGAGAAAGCAGATTAATCTGAATAGTTGCAGGGATGCAGTGCCCTAGCTGCAAGTTTTAGCTGTAAAGCTGGTGGTGTTCTTGGAGTGAAAGAGGTTGAGGGGAGATTTGACAGTATACAGGGTTAAGGCAGGTTTAGGTAAGGGAGACAAAGAGCTGTTCCCGTGACTTGACGGTACATGGACAGGGCAACAAAGGCATCGTTTTGGGCAAAAGCTACAGAGGGTGGGGGGAATGTGAGGAAGAACTTTAGAGCAAGTGGTATTGAGCAGAAACTCGCTGCTTGTGAGGGTGAAAGAAGTGGAAATTGATTCAGAATTTGAAAAGCAATTGGATAGGCACTTGAAGAAAATAAACTCGCAGGGCAAAGAGTTTCAAGTTGAGGAATAGATCAGATGACGTTGCTGTGCAAAGGGCTTCATGGACTCGGTGGGTTTATTGTTGTCCTCCAGCTCAGTAACTGAAGATGACTAATCAGAGTTGGTTTATCCAGTCTTTATTTAACTTCTGTTGCAGGCTAAGGTGGCCATCAGAGAGCTTTTACCAAGTGGCCTGCAAGAGTCGATCAGTAAAGTGCGATCCAGTGTAGCCTATGCTATATCAGCAATAGCCCCTGGGATTGGCCTGAGGCCTGGCCAGATCTCTTTCAGACTGTTGATGGAGATGTTGATCAGCGGCGATGTGAATGCTGTGCACGGGGCATGCGTGTCCTCACAGGTATAAATAATGGGCTGTCTTGTCAGAACTCTCACACTATTTTGAATGTGTTGTCACAGTGGGGAACTCTTCAAACTATTGTAATGCTCTGAACTGAAGGCGTACTACTCAATTTTATTTAGAGAGGCCCCACGTTCGGTTCCGAGTTCTGTTTGTGACTTTCTTCTGCAGAGTTACTCGGGAGGTTACAGACACCCAGATGCCACTGGTAGCACCTGTAATTTTGCCAGAAATGTACAAGATTTTTACAATGGCTGAGGTAAGTTACTTCTTGTTGCCATTAGTTTTTTTAACTTCTGAGTCTACCAAATCCTTAAATTTTCTCCATGTGGAGATTGTTTCTCAATATGTTTGCAGAAAAGTCAGTGACAATTTGAAGGTTAAGCACCTTTCATCAGATAAAGTGGCCACAGACACTGATGTTTGCACAATACTTGCACTTGGCAACATGGATTAGGAGGCAGATGTAAGGAGGAAGGACACTGAAGAGAGTTTGCAGTTGGAGGATTTGATAATTCAGGAGAACGTCCTCTGCAGCTTTTCAGGAATGTGCGTTGTCCAGCATCCACAGAGGTCCTCACAGAGAGGGGAATGATTCAGTTGTCACGATGGAAAAGATGATTTGGGCCATTGATATGGTAGACTCATAACACCCGGCCAGAGTTGGTGGTGGCCCTGGGGGTGGGGGAATTGCGGGGCAGCTGGAGAGAAGGGATGTTGAGGATTTACCTGAAGCATATAACGTGTCTGAAAAGGTTAACAGGCAAGAACGAAGATGGGACAAGGTGAGGAACATAAGTAACATGAATATTTAGGGAACAAAAGCTATAGAATGTATATGACAGGAATAAAAAGCACTTTGTAGTGCATCCACCAAAAAAAAACTGGGAAATTGGTGAGTTTTCATGATTATTTGGGAAAACTGAAACAATGCAACTCCTGGTCTCTGTTAAGCAACCAAATATTGTAGGTTTCTAATATATTTAGAAAGGATGGAACAGGAAAAACATGGGGGGTGATTTACTAATCAGAAATATAAGGTATTTGGGGGAAAAAGGATGCAACTTTAATACAGTAATAAATCCAAATGTACTGGAGAATTGATATTTACAGTATGTTGCCAGACCACCAATGGTGGAAAAACCATGTCAGCAAATCTGAGATGAATAAAAAGTGCTGAATAATATAAAAGAAACAGTTTCCAAATGTACTGATGAGGTAGGGAAAAGCTTAATGGGGCACCTTTTTTCATGTATTATGTAAGAAGTGAACAAGGGAGCAATCACAACTTGATTCTAGTTACGGAAAATGAACTACAGCAGATCTCCAAAAGTAAGTGTAGGAAAACACCTAGGTAATAGTGATTATAATCACTTATTTTAAAACCATAGTATGTTAAGGAAAATACAATGTCATTTTATGAAATAACTAATTTTAAAAAGGATGAGAAAAGAACTTGAAGGTAAATGGGGAAACGTTGACAGTGGATAAGAACAACAGTGGGAAATGTATAAAGGGTGAATGGGAGTTTGAGATGTGTTCTTTTTTTTCCAAAAAATAAATAAGGGAAACAACATGCAATATGAAACACTGAATGAATCCAGTTCAAGTTTATTGTCATGGACATGGGTATAAATACCATGAAAATGAGATTTTTTACAGCACCAGCCAGTACGTCCCAAACATAAGTTATCATAAATTAACAAAGATACACATTGCACAAAAACAAACAATAACATTGGTGCAAATTGAGAGAAAAAGAAATATAAAAGAAAACAAAGGGGAAGAACTCAAAAGAACAAATTGGAAAAGCAACGTGAATCAATGAAAATTAAATTGGCAAAGAAAGAGTTGTATAAATGCTAGAAGATTAGAATATGTTCACCAAGAAGGAAGTACAGTATACCTGCAGTCAATGTACAGCAAGCCACTTCATGATTGATCCTGACTGCAGCAAATCTCCCTCCAGCTTCTTAACAACATTCAAAATAGTGGTCCCCAACATTTTAAAATGAATGCCCCATTTTGTTCACACTAGGTAAAACACACACCCAGCCATAAGCAGCTGACCTTGTCACAGATTGCTCCTTTTAAGGAACTGGGCTGACCCAGCAATTCATAGGGGCATTTAAAACCCCACAGCTGCGGCAGCTAGCATGCTTTGCGTACATTTTTTGTGAGTTTTATAATTATATTTCCTGTTTGTGCCCCTCCCACTATTCAGATTGTTTTAAGAAGGGCTCATTGTGAACCTATGATCCATCAGGTTAGGTTGATTTCATAAGTTACCCTCCTGAAAATAAATCTGCTTTGCTGCTGCTATATAACCCCCACCACCACACTCGCAAAAGATTCTGCTCAGCTGTTTAGTCCTAGTCAGGGAAAATCCATTGTTACCAGTGATAACAATACTAAGGATTTAGAATAAAGGGCATGTGTTCTTTTCTTTCCCCCCACTGTGCTCACAGTTGAAACAAACCATTCAACTTAAATCATGAGGCTTCACACTACAGTCTAGACAAAGACTGGGTTACTGCAGGGTAGTAACTGGCAAACACATTTTTAGTGTTTGCGAGGGGGAGTAGGGTATTTAATAGGAAAAAATTTGATTTTCTATTTGTTTAACAGTGCAATTGCAGCAGTAATTAACAATATTTTAGTTGCTTGACAGCTCTGTCTTTAAGATAGAAAATAATTAATTGATCTGAGAAAAGTTAGGAAAGACTCCACTAATTAAAGCATTGGAAGAAAGAGTAAGGAATCTTTACACGTGGGTGTAATGGAAAAATACAGGGAACACAAAAACGAATAATCATGGATTTCGACGGCATTGTCTAATCGGCCTAATTGAATTGTGGTAATGCAGTAGAGGGGGTGCAGCTGTATTTTCAAAAGGCCTTTGTTAGGCTGCCATAATTGGAGAGTCAGGGAGCCGATACAACAATGGATAACAATCTGGCTACAATACAGCAAATAGAGTTTGAATTAAGCCTGGGTTTCACAGGGGCCGTCAGATTTCTAATCCAAACCACTTCTGTGGGCTACTAAATGAGAAACGTGTTTGATTTTGTTCAAGCCATTCAGAAAATGCATAAAATCTGTTTGTTTAAGAACAGCTAGTTGTTCACATCTCCTAAGGACAATTTCACACATTGCTATTTCCTCCCTGTTCGTCCTCAGTACTTGCTGTCCTTCAGGCTCACTGGTTTCATCACTGAGAGTAAAGTCTGGGAGGGAGGCCATGCCAGGCATGGTAATTCATAGGAATCTTGCAACCCTTTGTGCTTGTACCGACCCTTAAAAGGGCGAATTGTAATTGCAATCAGTTCCAGTGTGAAACCTTTCTTTGTCTGTACTGTACCTGTGTTGCTTTATGACATACCTGTGCATACCCACACTGTAGCCCTTTGTTGCACAGTGACAGGCCCCTGCTCACCAGTAAAATATAGCTGCATAACTCTGCTCAGAAATGAGGGTTGGGCATGATATTGACACTGAATCTCTGGTCCCAGGCCCTGGCAGTAGGTGGGACCTGGGTAGCCACTGGGAGAGGAAATGAGGGATGAGTCCTAAATGCATTCTCTGACTTCAACAACACTGCTACTATCTGTGCCCTTTTCTGCTGGACAGTGTCATAGGCCACTTTATAGAGGCTGGGGCTATCCTGAAAGTTCCCAGAGACCTTTGATAGGTCCTGACTTGGGCAATATGCCATAGTAATATGGTCGTATAACAGAAATGGGTCCTTGACCCATTGCATCCGTGCCGATCATCGAGCACCCATCTGCACTAATCCCCTTTTTCCCCTCCTATCCCTGTCAATGCCTCGTAAGGTTCTCCTGCCATCCGCTTACACTGGGTACAATTTGCAGTAGCCAATTAATTTATCATCCAGCACATCTTTGGCATATGGGAGGAAACCAAAGCATTCAGATGAGACCCATGTGTTTCAAAGGGATAACATGTAAGCTCCACACAGATGTTATTCATACTCGATGTGTACATTTGCTCTCGGACTTGCATCAACTCCTTTTGTGCCCACTCAGATTTGGTAAGTCCCTGTGTTCTGACTGTTAAATCAACCTAAATGGTGATGAAGTGTTTAAGATACCCAGATGCTGATTTCTGTTTGTTTCTGAAGGTTTACAGTATTCGGACTAGAGCACGTGCAGTTGAGATCTTCACCACATGTGCCAACCTTATTTGTGCATTGAGGAAGTTGAGAAGGTAAGCGAAAAGGGCTTAAGCTTGGAATAAAACTCATTTCGCTCATTATGCCAATTTCCTTTCAAATAATGAGCATTAGTTTTTCATTAATCGATTCTTTATCCATTGCCACCCTGACCAGTGGTTCAGATTGCCCTCAAATTGCTGTGTAAATCAACAAGAAGTATTTGATATGTAATACTCTCAGTTAGTTCTCTTGATCAGATGGATTCAGATCCTTCATAAAATATTGATTTAAATTCCTTCTTTCATATTTTCCCCCTCATTTTCATTGCAGAGGGTGGGGCAACGGTGGCCATGGATGTGATTAAGGGAAAAGTGGGGTGAATATCTGAATGACTTAAAGTTAAAATAAAACTGCATTGTTGAGGAAATGTCTGCATTGTGTCTTAATGTGCTTCCTCTGCTGAGGGGCAGGAGATTACTGCTGATTGTTAATTATTCCTTAAGTCTTTATGCTGGCGGGAAACACTTATTAATCACCTCTTTTACTCTCTGACGCATGTTTGTGTGTATAAGGTACAGGTCACTGCATAATTTATACATGATACTTGTGTGAGGGTTGTGTGTATTTGTATGTTGTATAAGCATGTGATATATGCACCTGAATTATTGATGTTTATAAATGCTCTTATTTGCATTGGTCATGTGACTCATTGTTATACCGTGTGTGTGTGAGTGATGTGTGTCTCGTGATTTTATACACGTGTACCAGTGTAGTGTGCAACCCACTTCTCTTACATTCCCCTCTATCACGTTTGAAACATCTAAACCATGGAACGTTGAGTTGCCAGTCTTGCCTTTCTCCCAACCAAGTTTCTGCAATGACTACAGCATTGTTGTTCCATGTACTAATCCAGGCTCTAAGCTTATCTGCCTTGCTCGTTTTACTCCTTTCATTAAAATAAACACACATCAGGCTGTCAGTCCTGCTATGTTCATTAACCTGGCTTTGCCTGTTCTTCCTATTAAACATGCCTGACCTAACTTCTACGTTCTCCTCAATCTCTCCACTGCTGATCTTCTCTGGTTCTCATCCCCCTCTAGTTTAAGCCATCCCGAGTAGCACTAGCAAATCTTCCTGCAAGGATGTTGGTGCTCCTCACTTCAGGTGAAACCTACCCTCCTTGTACATGTCCCACCTGCCCTGGAAGAAAGCCCAGTGATCCAGCTATCTGAAGCTGTCCCTCCCTACACTAGCTGGTTAGCAACGCATTCAACTGTACTGCCTTCCCAACTCTTGCCTCGCTAGCACATGCCACTTGTAAAACCTTTTGTGTTATTCTGATATCCCTCAAGTTTCTCATAACCCTTTTGATCTGGTGTACATGCGGATGATGCGGTTTGCTCATTGTGTGGGTTGTGTACTGCCTGATGAGAAATATTATATCTGAAGGCTTTTCCTGTACATCTGACAGGGCGCAGCCAAGGCATTGATTTTCCCTGTGGTACAGCAATTCATCCAGGCATTTGTACAAGCTCTGCAAATGCCAGATGGCCCAAATTCTGATAGTGGACTGAAGATGGAAGTGCTAAAGGTAAGTAATGAGGAGTTAATCGGGCAATGATTGCAACCTGAGCTGGCAGTCTGGGCCATTGAAACCAAATAACCTCTTTCATGTTGGCAATAGTAGTGTTTAATAACATTCTCTTGCTGATTGGATATTACAGTAGGAACTAAGCCAAGAAACCCTGAAGTGAATGTTCCTTTGATGAAAATGCCACCTCAGTACTAGAGTGTTACTTGAAGAATAGGAGCATGACTGATCTGTGACCTAATACTATAAACCCTTTGTCCCATATCCCTTAGATTCTTGGAAGTAAAACAAAACAGGTGATTAGTCTGCAATAAACAAAAAGCTGGGAACGCTCAGGCCTTAATTGTTTCTCTCTCCACAGACGCTGCCTGACCTGAGTCTAGCATTTTCTGTTTTTGTATCCCTTTGATAAACATAGGTTAAACAAGGGTCTTTTTAATTGATAATTGACCTGCATTTACTTGCTGTGCATTATGTCAGTTCTAAATAGTTTCTTTGCATATTACCTAACTTTACCTTGAAATTTTTTCCGGTGCCTCCGAATACAGGGCATACCAGTGAAGTAGTGTCTCCCTACCTCAAACGTAGATAAAATCACCCTTTAATTTAAATTCTGAGGCATGCAAACTCAATTCATGATTAAACCCTTTAAGACAGGAAAATTACACTCCTCGCAAGACCAATATGTCAGTCATAATGAGTACTGCCCAAACCTGAATACACTGAAGCTGTCCTCTTGAATTGCTGCAGTCCTTCTGGTGATAGTTGCCATTCAGAAGTACTAAATGGAGCCTCTATCTGCCCTTGTACCCCAGACTCGAAATTCAAAGACAAAGGGAGCTCTCTTTGATGTCTTGGCTAATATGCATCCCACGCTGCTCAGTATCTTTATGAATAGAAAGCTGCAAGCAGATCTAATATACAATGGGAAATACTCAGCAGGTTAACAGGAGAGAGAACAGTTATTGTTTGGGTCAATGACACCATCAGAAATGGCAAATTAGAGGTGCAGCAGGTTGTATGAAAGGTCACATGCAGATAGAAAGAACAAAACGGGAGGTCTCTGATAGGGTAGAATGTAGGAGAGATTAAATGATAGGAGGAATAATGCAAATCAAAAGGCAGTGGGTGGGTATTTTTTAAAAATGAAACTAGAGTAAGTAAAATTAGCAACAGCTGAATTGTTACTGTCAGCTGACCAAAGGAAAGGAAGCACTGGCAATCCATTATTAGTGAACTGGGTGAGTCCTGAAGGCTATAATGTGGCAATCAAACGACAGGGTCTTATTCACGTCAAGCTTCTGTTTAGGTTCAGTGGATTAGTGAACTCTGCTCTCAATTCACTGATTTTTTTTTTTGTTTAATTCATTTTTGCGATCTGTGTATTCCTGCAAAGTCACCATTTACTGCTGTACCTAATTCCTCCTGAGAAGATGGGATGGTGAGTTGTCTTCTTGAATTGCTGCAGACCTTCTGGTGATGGCACTCCCGCTGTGCTGCAGGATAGGGAGTTACAGGATTTGATTCAGCAACAACGAAGGACGACTGATATATTTCCACATCAGAATGGTGCGTGACATGAGGGGTACTCTGCAGATAGTGGTTTTCCCATGCACCAGCTGCCCCAGATATTGGTGGGTTTATGGGGTGCTGTCAGAATAGCCAGAGGGAGTATTTGTAACGTGTTTTGTAGATGATCCATACTATAGCCATTGTGCACCAGTGGTGGAGGAATAAACATTTAGGGTGGTTAATGTGGAGCTATTGAAGTGGGCAGCTTTGTTCCAAACTGCACCATCCCCAAGGACTCCTGTCCCACAACCACTCAAGTGGAGGAGGAACTTTTGGTATGGGATTGAGAATCTTGAGGCCGTGCATCAGGACTACACAGAACCCCTGCAGAAGTAGCACACCACCACATAAATATCCCCTGGAATCTGCTCTTGTTAAGCTCTTCCTGTCCCATCCGTGTAAGAGTTTGCTGTTTTCACACGGTCCTTGTTAGCCATCTTGGGGCCCACAAAACTGGAGCAGAAACAAGTCAGCCTCAATCTCAAGTCCTACATTACCATGGATAGGCAGTTGTCTGGTTCTGTAGCGTTTGCTGTAACCTGTGATCTCAGCTGTTTCCAAATTTCCAGCGGAGTGAATTGAAATGACTGGAGACTGGCTTCCTTCTTGGTGAGGATCTCAGGAAGAAGCTGAGGTGGATCATCCAGTTGGCAATTCCGGCTGAACCTGCTCGTGAAAACTTCATCCTTGTCTCTGGCACTTGCCTGCTGCACACTGATACAGTTGAGGATGGGGATGTTCTTGGAGCCTCATCCTCCTGTTATTCATAACTACATGTGGTAGTATTGGAGAATTTCGATATGATCTCAGCCACAGTTGCCTGCATAAGAATCTGGAGCGGTCACCCTGACTCTTGGTATTACAGGCAGTGGCTTGACCCCTGCTCCTTGTAGATGGTGACAGCTGTAACCCCCAGTTCTGATCCTATTGATGGTTCTGAGCTCTGATACTAGTCAGTGAAGGCTCTTGATCCTTTTTCCTGAATGTGTCATGGGCTATCGATTGCTCCTACTTTGTTGCAGATGGTGTTGGCCCTAACTTCTTGTTCAGTTGTGGACAGTAACTGCCCTGACCCTTGGATCTGGTTCAGAGCTGAAGGACAGAGAAGGCCATGAACCTGCTGTTGCAAACAGTGGTGGTCCTGTCTCCTGGTTATGTTGTAGATAGTGATGGCCTTGATGCTGTTCTAGACAGCTTTGCCCTGACCACTAGACCTGATTCTGGTGTAAGCAGTGATGGCCCTGACACTTAGTGCCTGATTCTATTAGAGAGTGACAGTCCTGGCTCCTTTGTTGTAAAGGGTATCAACCCTGACTTTTGGTTCTGTAGTAGACAGTGTAGGGCCAGATTCTGTCAGACGGTGATATTGTTGACCCCGCTTGCTGTAGGCAGTGACGGCACTGGCTCTTGTTCCTGATTGTCTGACATTTGGTAATGTTTTGGTGACAGATCAGTTCTCTAGACTTGATGTGTGTTGCATAAAGTGATGACCTTGACTCCTCTTTATTTACTGTATTATGTTTGGTGGTGACCATGATCTGAATTTTGATTTGGTGAACATAATAGGTATTGATATTCTTGACATCTCCTGGTTCTCTCTATTTTTACAGGCAGTGACAGCTCTGGTTAAGAATTTTCCAAAGCACATGGTCTCGTCAATGCAACAGGTCCTACCAATTGTTTGGAATACTCTAACTGATAGTGTGGCCACATATCCTTCACTTGGTACTGATGAAACGTTAACTTTTTCCCTCTCCATCTTTTCAGCATTTTTTTGTTTTTATCTTTCATTCATCTCAGTGCTAATTCAAACGATTCCTAATCAATAGTCAATGTGCCAAGCAAGCTGTAGGGGCAGAGTTTTTATTTTGTACATGCTTAATCATAGTTTAAATTTAGTGGAAGACCCTTGAGCTTCTGACTTTGAACTGAAGTATGTAAGAATACCTAGTTTAGTGATCTTGAATCACAACTGCATTTTAAATATTCACCATGTTTGATCTTGTACTGTGGTACTTTTGGTATGGGGTGGTCCTTTTGCCTTTATTTGGTCACCTTTCTCACAGGCCTGATGCTTGTGTAGCCTCTGGATGACCTTGCAAATATATTTTATAACTGAGACATCAGCTGCCTCCCCAGAGTAGTGTGAGATGCCAGCTTTTGGGAGCAGCTGTCCTAAACAGATTGTGCGAACTTGACTCGCGTGTGTTTGGGACTGTAGCTTTTGGCATTCTTGAATTTTGGGTTGGGTCAGTTTCTGGCCTCCTGAAGGAATTGAATTTAGGATAGGTAGAATTTAATTATTTCAGTTTTGTTTTCATCTTTCTCTTTTTCTTGCTTTTTTTTTTAAAAACTAAGTATTCTTTTTTTCCCTTCTGGTTTATTGTCTTGTCTGTTTCTGTAAAGGTGTACAAGTTGTTTGAATGTGACCTGTTGACACATGGAATTACTGATGATTGCCAAATGGGACACCCCCAGAATCCTATTACTGTGGTGATCATTCCAGGTAACTTGCTGAGTACTGAACAAGAAACATTGGTGCCCTGATGAGGTTCACAAATGTCAGTGTTTTTCTCTATTGTGTCCATGATACTAAGGTTGTCGAAGATTGATGTAGTTAAACTTTTGCTGTTTCCCTTAACGTTATGACACTTACGTAAGGACAGAGGTGAATTATATGGAAGAGGTGGATGATCCAGTAGATTCGGATGGTAAGTGCGACCACTGCATTTCTGTCCTAAATTGAATGCTTGAAAATTGTTACTTGTTAAATTGAGAAAATCAACCTTGAAGTTAGACTTGATGATTGTAGATTCCAGATCAAATCCAAGAGATTTACACCAGTGCAGTAGAAACTTCTTTGTGTCAAGACTGCTTCCAGGTTTGAGGGTTAAGACAGAAGCTGAGTACACATTTTATCTCAGAACCGCTTGAAGATGAAGGAATATGGAACAGGCTGGGAGAATATAATTAGAACTATGGCTCATGAGAGTAAAGGTTGATGCAGACTGGTTGTGTCAACTGGTCTCCGATCTGAATTGTGACATCTTTATTTCTGAGTTCATGACTGGAGCTGAGGGGAGTAGAAAAAATAATCTCAGTGTAAAAGAAGAATGACTGAGTTGGAGGGGTGGAGATGAATAAGAGTTGGTATTGAATGGGTTGGAGGTATAGTAGACAGTTTAGTGTGTTGCCGTGCCACCTTGTTGGGGTTTGGTGTGGTGTTTAGGGGCATGGCTGAATTTGTCATCACTCTTGCTGGCCCATATAATGCATAATCTCTTGCCTCCTGATAAATAGCAATGTTGATGGTGGTTTCGTTGGCAATTGTACTTCCAGCTGCAGAGTCTTATCCGAATTCCTGTTGATGAAACATGTTGATTGATTCTTTGTTTTTCCTTTCAAGGTGAGGTGCTGGGGTTTGAGAATTTGGTGTTCAATGTTTTTGAGTTTGTGCATACGCTACTGGAGAACAGGAAGTTTAAGAGCACTGTGAAGAAGGCCCTGCCTGAGTTGATTTACTACATCATCTTGTACATGCAGATTACTGAAGAACAGGTGAGACTTCACCTTTTGTATTGCAATCTGTAAAGCCAGGTAATCTTTGGGGTTGGAGATGATATCAAGTGTTCACTGATCCATTCCCGAATATATAAATCACTAGTCTTGCTGCAACATAAGGACACTGTGGGCCTCGATGTGTCATCTGCTAATTTTTGTCGATTTGTTTTGTTCATTACCTTATCCTAATTATTTTGATGTGATTGATCCTCCCTGGAGGTCATAACATTTTTAGCAAACATTGCTTTTCCTCCAGAGTCCACCATTTGGAAACAGCCCAGGCCATCTCAAAATGCAACTTGTGTTGCACTGGGGGAACTCATTTGATTGAGAAGGTTAAATAGTCAGTCACAGGGGTGCAATGCTAATGAGTTTAAAAGCTGTACAGCAAGTGAATGTAGATGGGTATATTTCTAATGGTGTGAAAAGTACTTTCTTTTTGGATGCCTTTCCCCTTAATGCAGAGTTGCCCGTAACAGTGCAATTCTTATGGCTTGTCCTTTCCTTTTTATTACAATGTTAGGAATCAGTTATGTAGGCTATATGACCCTTTGAGCCTTCTCTGCTATACAGTGAGACTTGAACTGACCTTTGATCTTAGTTCTGCTTTCCTGCTGAAACCCATAACCTTGATTTCCCCGAAAATCCAAAAATCCATCTGGTTGTTTAGGGTTCTACATAACTTTACATCTGCAGCTTTCAAGGGTAGAACATTGTATGGGGGAAGAAATGAGCAACACTTTATCCTTCGACTATGCTGCTTTAGTTGTAGGTTCCCAAACCATTGGAAACATCCTTTCAGCACGTGTCTTGTTAACCACCCTCAGAACCATATGTTTTAATAAGATCATCTCTCATTCTTCTAAACTGCAGAGAGTAAAGGCTCAATCTTTCATTTAAAGCCAACCCTTTAGTCAAACCAGTGAGCCTTCTGTGTACTGGTTTCAAAGTCTGTATATCATTGCTTAAATGAAACTAAAATTTATGCAGTAATCCAGGTGTAGCATTATAACAAAACTTCTCCATTTTGTTTGTATTTCATCCCTTTTGCAATAAGGATCAACATTCCATTAGCTTTCCAAATTACTTGCTGCAACTGCATGCTAACTTGTAAAAGGATGCCCAGATCTCAGTACACCAGTATTCAATAGCCTCACACCACTTAAATAATCCACGTTTCTGTTCTTCCTACCACATCTGCCCTGCCATCCTGATCTAAACTTGGTTTACATATTTAAGTAGCTTAGGTTTCTAGCTATTTGATATCTAGCTTTTTATAACTAGTTTATCAACTTAAAGTTAAATATTCCATACTGTGTTGATCTAATTACAGGTCTTTTGTAAGTTTTGGCATTATAGCTTCCACTAAGTGCTAGATCAAATTTAAATACTTTCTGCCTGAACCATTACAAGTATTGGAAATCCAAAACTCCACGTCCTCCACCCACTGTAACTCATTCCCATACTCAAGTTCCTGTTGAAGCAGCACTTTGTTTCAGGTACTCTGTGTGCAGCCACTCTCCATGGCAGGAACTCATCAGTTCCAAGCAGCAACGGTAACATGTCCTTTTCTCTGTGATGTTACAGGCCATCACTGCAGTTCCTGTAATAAGACTCGTACATGATAAGATGTGATCAATTACTGAACATATGCTACCCTTGATTAACAGGATGGGCCACAAGTAGTTAGAATAACATACTTTGCCTGGACTAGCTACGTTAATTGGTTTTGGTCCTTTTGCAAGGATCTTTGTATGTGATGTTCATTAATCTTGTCCACGAGTCCATTCATCTGGTTTTCTTTTTCTGCAGATTAAGGTCTGGACAGGAAACCCACATCAGTTTGTGGAGGATGAAGATGACGACACCTTTTCGTATTCAGTGCGAATCTCAGCTCAGGATCTCCTGCTGGTGAGGGCAGGGGTTATGATCAGATGCAGGTGGAGCAGAGAACCTTGGGAGGATAGTTATTAGCATGTGGAGAGGTGTTGAGTCACTGAAATGCTAAACAGTCCATTTCAACCCGTCTGCTGAAATAACACACCAGCTGTATTGTGAGAGTTCCTCTGTTAACATGTTGTAATAACAGCACGGCCTTTAGGGGAACCTGACTAATGCCCACTGATGCTCTTGAACTGTTTACTGTCACTAGTAGATTCTAAGGCTGCAGTTATCATAATGGAGGTTTAAATGAAAGAGCAAATTAAATGAACATGGGATATGATCCAAATAAAAAGTAATTGGAGCTAACTGCCATGGTTGAGTGATCCACAACTGTTTTGTGTAGGAAGGGCCAAATTGATAACCCTAAGCACTTCTGAGGGCTACTGAAGCAGAAGTAGCAACATGAATGGAGCTGCTGTATGTGCACCAGTTGTAATCTGGTAAGGGTCTAGCATCCAGATATCCTGCAAGATCGCTGTGCAACTGCAGGATGTTGGCAACCACAGGACTCCACAAGAAATCCAAGAATAGAGCAGTTGGGTTGGCAGAAGCAAAGTCTTCTCAGGACGTCTGAGGTTTTTGCATTTGCATAGGAAATGTTTTGGGCTATCGGTCTGGCCCTTCTCACAAAAAAGAGTTGTGGATCACTGAACTAACAACCAGTTCTAAATTCGCCACCTCCAGTTATTTTTGGTATGGATCCAATCCCTGTTTTCCTTTCACTGTCTCCAGCAGCAGGTGGCAGATAGGGTAGCACATTGCTGAGGGCCAGCTTCAGTGTTTATACTCTAGTTTGTACATCATGGGCCTAACCGTTCCTGTCCCTGGGATATAGAAGATATGGTCTCACCTCCAGCTCCTTCCCTGCTGATTCCCGCTTCCTCACAATAGTTACCCTTTAGTCTATTCAACTACAGCCTGTATCAGCAACCAGCACATTGGTGAAGTATTCCTTTAACCCTACTTTCTCTCTTGAAAACCCATGTCTTCCAGAAGAGCTAATAGTCCTTTCTCATTTTCCCATTCCAGGCTGTTGTAAGTGACTTTCAGAATGAAAGTGCCATTGCCTTAGCAGCAGCTGCAACTAAGCATCTGCAGGAAGCTGAGCAGGCCAAGCGTGATGGGAATGTTCACTGGTAAGAGAATTCTATACTGTCACTAACGCAGTAGCCAGACCAGAGGTCTTGCCTTCATGAGGTGAGATCTGATAATTAGTGGACTGATATGTTTTCTAAGTACACACACAGGTCATTTGTTCCTGAGAAGCTGCTTAATTGAGGCTGAACTGAGATCCTTCCCTATGAACCCAACTGATCTTTGAAGCATATCTCTTTAATACTCATGGTTGATGAAAATCTAATCTCAGGTTTAAAAATTGACCTAATATTATCCTGAATATGTGCAGTGTTTCCTACTTCATCTCTGAAAGGACTGAATCTAACTATCTTTAAGCTGTGGTGTTTCGCTCTCGATTCCCCAACCAACGGTGCTGGCTTATTTGGTAGCACCCATGCCTTTGGATCAGCAGGTTCAGTAGGCCATGATGGTGCATCAGGTGATGCTGCTTGACTGTCTCAGGGATCCGGGATCGATCCTGACCTTGGGTGTTTTCTATGTGGAGTTTGCATGTTCTTCCTGTGACAGGATGGGTTTCTTCTGGGTGCTATGGTTTCCTCCCCAGTATCTTGTTGGTAGGTTAATTGGCTATTGTAACATTGTGCCCAGGGGTTAAAAGAATCAAAGGGGAGCTGACAGGCATGTGAAAGAGAATAAGTTGTCAGGCTACGAGGAAATGGGGGGATTAGTTAATGGGAGTCCTTTGCTGGGAGCCAGCATGGAACCAATGGGCCAAATGGCCTCCCTTCTGTGTGGTAATAAGTAAGTACGTCTAAGCTGACTAAGTACATCTGCTGTATTTTTGATGGCAGGTTCTTTGGGTGGATGTAAAAGATCTTACTGCACTGTTTCTAAAGTGGGCAGGAGAGTTACCCATGATGTTCTGGAAAATGTTCATCTCAGTGTTACTAGACCAATTATATGGTTGTGATGGCAATAATGTTTGGAACTTGTGTGAAAACTGACTACTGCAATGTTTGCATCACAGTAGTAACTATAAAACAAAAGTATTTAATTAGCTCTTAAATACATGAGCTCTAGAAAACTGCTGCATAAATGTAACTTTTTTAAACAGAAATAGTTTCTCTGTCATATAGTTTGACTGGAAAGCTTTCATCAAATTGCACTTTAACCTCATTTATGTAATTCCTTATGGATTCCAGGTACCATTTTGATAAATCCACCTGTACTACCCTCAGTCTACTTTTTCTTTTACTACTGTGTGGTTTCCAGACTGAGCATAATACTCCAAGACAACATTCTAGTTGCACTATAACATTGCTCCTGCTGTTTTCTAGCCCTTGAGGTATAAAGGCTAGCATGTTGTACTCGGATTCTTTATGTACTTATCCATTTCATTTTGATAATCCATTTACATGGGCCCCTGGTCACTTTTCACTCTAAGTTACTCCTGGATTTCCAGGATTTAGAAAGTATTCTGTTCTTTTAGCTCCAAAATGGATTTACTTGCATTGAAATTCATTTGCCACAGTTTTGTCCATTCACAGCCCATTGTAATGTTCTGCTTCCATCTACACTAATGATGTCACCTCTGTGTTATTGGTAAATATGGATATGAAGTTCCATTCCATTTTCTGAGTGTTAAATTCTTTTAATAGTTGTAGTCCCATCACAGATCCCTGCAAGGCACTATAGGTCACATTCTGCCAATTGCAAATATTAAGGTGGTGTACAGGATCCTAAGCAAGTGCCTGTTTGTCCTGAATGGTGTTGAGTTGCTTGAGTATTTTTGGATCTGGACCTGTGCCTTGTAGGTGGTAGAAAGTTTTTGGGGAGTTGGGTGACTCAGCAGGATACCCAGCCCTTGACCTCCCTTTAGATGCAGTTTTACATTGCTACCCAGTGAACATTTAGGATCATGATAATTCTCCAGGATGTGGGTGTGAGATTTAAGGAGGATGATGCTTTTGAACATTAAGGAAAGATGATCTGTTGGTGATAGCATTTGTATGGCACATAATATGGCAAAGCATAATACAGCAGGTGCTGGAAATCTGAAGCAAAAATACAAACTGCATTATGGTAAGCCAGGCCTGAATGTTATCCAGGTCATGTGAGATTGAACAATGTTCCGTTATTAGCAAACATCCCCTTTCGTAACTTCATGATGGGGAAGGTTATTGACAATATAAGATGGTGAATGTAAATCAAAACAAAACCTGGAGATGCTAGAAATCTACAATAAAAACAAAAAATGCTGGAAAAACAGGAGGTCAGGCAGTATCTATGGAGAGAGAGACAGTTAATGTTGCAGGACAAAGATTCTTCATCAGAACTGATGCGGCATTATATGGCCAGATTAGTTTATTCTGCTTTTTGCTGTGTTGCTGGGCAGTTTTCCACATTGTAATGGCAGTTTCGGAACTACTACGACAACTGTTAGAAGAAACAAAAACCAAAACTACTGGAAGCAGTCAGCAAGTCGGTCAGCGTATGTGGAAAGAGAAACAGCTAACGCTTCAGGTCAAAGAGAGATGCTGCCTGACCCCAGTGTTTCTAGTGTTTTCTGATTTTGTGTCATAGTTCCAGCATCTGTCATATTTTCAGCTTGGTTAGATGTTCTGGAGTGAAAGCCTTCAGCACTGCAGCCAGGATGGTCTTGGAGGGAGTACTGTATTTTCATGTGGTGGTCTTCAAATTGACTGCAGCCTAGCTTCTGTGGTGATGGGGACATCAGGAGGTCATCAGGTGGACAAACAACTACATACTTCTGGCTGAAAATGGTTGTGGAGGTTTTGTTTAAATCTTTTTGCATTCATGTCCCAGTCTCCATCCATGTGAACTGTTTAATTGTCCCCATCTTTCATGACCAGATATGGCAGGACTCTAGAACTTTAACCTGAAGTGGGTTTCAGAGTTGTTTAACTTTTGTTACATGTTGCTTCTACTGTTCAGAACACACACAGTTTTGTGTTGGAGTTTTACCAGGTTGACATCTGATTTTTCAGATATGTTTGGCTATACCTGGCATGCTTCCCACCTCATAGTAATTCTCTTCTACACTACTTTATTGATTCACTGGTACTTCTCTCCTTGGATAGTCCCTCAAGGTTGAGCATGACTTGCTTCCAGTCCAGTTTAGTGCGTTCTGAGGTGGCCGTCGAGGCCAGTGTGGGAGGTGCAGACTCTTCCACAGATGGTGCAGAAAGTTGCTGATGGGTGGGGTGGATAGGTAGGTAGTTTGTGAGGTGGTGCACACTTTCCATATGGTATCTCTGTGCGCCTGGTGCATGGTTTAAAGGTTCTCATAATCCTGAATGATCCTTCTCCGCTTAGAGCAGTCGTAGGGCTGCGATTCCCTGGAGTCAGTGCAGATGCCGTATTTCTTCAAAGAAGCTCTAAGCACATCCTTGAATGTTTTTCTCTACCTGCCTAGTAATCTCTACCTTTTAACAGAATTGGGAATAGCGTCTCTGTTTCAGGGTTTATGTTTTGGGCATGCAACTGACTCGGCCAACCCCAATGAGAAAGTAACTAGGGTCTGAACGCTGGGGATGTTGGCCTGAGAGTGATGCTGATGTTGGTTATCTTTCCAGTAATTTCGACAGATTAGGAAGTTTAGGAACAGGTGTTGAAATTCCCCAACCAGACTGCTTTCTGTAAATCCCTGTTGTACTTTTGAATTTACCCTTGTCATCTTAATAGATATGTGCGATTTCTAATTCCATTAATCCTCACCTAAATCTAACTCTAACTAGCTGTTTTGTTTCTGCCTGTCAAAAGCAACCAAACTCGATCATGTTATGATTAGTAAAAGATAAATGATCACCCACTGTTAGACTAAACTAAAATTCTATTCTAGGTTTTAGCACAAAGATTGCTTACTTGGGTCATGTATACTAATCCTTCTGCTCCGGTTAATTTTTACATCACAGTTTGGAGGAGTAGGAATTTTTTTTTGCCTTTTTAGTGATTTTTATTTGTGTTACTGGGCAAGGGAAAGCAGGCAACTGCCAGTTCTCGCCCTGTTACATCTGAATTTGTCCTCTCCCAAGCGTGATCTATTAACAGCTAGCTAGGAGATGGCAGCAGTGAGCTGGTTGTTTGCCCCTGATGTTGACACTGGATGAACTGTAGGAAGTGACAGTGTAGCTCCAGTGAGTATGTTCTGCTGATGTGTGCCCCGCCCAGCGAGTGACTTTGATTTTTTTTGTGTGGCAGGTGGAAAATTCACGAGGCTTGCATGCTGGCGCTGGGTTCTGTGAAGAGTGTCATTACCGACAGTGTGAAGAACGGGCGGATACAGTTCGACATACATGGATTTCTCACCAATGTCGTCCTTGCTGACCTCAACCTTTCAGGTAGTGTGCAGACTGCAGTCACCTGATCATCCAGGTAATGGCAAGCAGTGTGAACAATTCATTTTAGTCCAGGCATGGTCCAGTGCCAATCAGAAAAGATTGTCAGCAGAGATGGCCAAATGATCTCATCCTGAATAACAGGAAAGTTTGCTGCTGAATTCAGATCACGTGGTTTACAGATAAGTTTGGAGTATGCTTGTCATCTTAAGTGGACACTAGAAGGTGAAAATTCCTGCCCAAGCCTTAACTTAGGATGGAAAATGTCACTGGGTAAAAAAAGGTTAAATGAAGTGCTAATGTGAAGTCTGGCAATTGCTCCTTGGACTTGGCTTAAACCTAGCTTGAAAGCAAAGGAGGGAAGTGCTGGAAATAAGGTGTGGGTAGCTTGAGCGTAGCTTCATGGCTTTTTCCTATGTTAACTACCGACTCTGGCCTATCCCTGATGGACTGAGTAAAGGACAGAGAAAGACATGGAAGCTGTTGAGTTCAGTGAAGAGCGCAATCTCCTGAAGCATGTTGGCTGTATGAAGGAGGTGGTGTTGGTGATTTTGAAGTGCACAATGATGGAATGATGGTGGCCTGGGACCTGTCCAGGTGTATCCTTGACTGCTGTCGGAAGCAAGGGAGGAGGTTGCTGGGGCCCTGGCAGAGATTTTTGCATCTTTGTTGGCCAAGGGTGCGATACAGGAAGAGTAGCGGATGGCTAATGTTTTGCCTTTATTTAAAAAGGGCTACAAGGACAAGCCAGGGAACTGCAGGCCTGTGAGCATGACATCATGGGTGGGAGAGTTGCTGCAAGGGGTTCTGAGGAACAAGATTTATTTGCATTTGGAAAGATGAGGACTGATTTGGGATAGTCAGCATGGGTTTGTTCTTCTGAGACCATGACTCGTGAATTTGAGATGTTTGTGGAGGTGCCCAAGAGGATTGACGAGGGCAGGGCGGTGGACATTGTCTACATGGACTTTAGCAAGGCCTTTGACAAGGTCCCACATGGTAGGCTAGTCCAGGACGTTAGATCACGTGTGTTCCAGGATGAGAAAGCAAATTGGATACAAAATCTGCTTGGTGATGGGACTCAGGATGGTAGTGAAGGGATTGGAGACTTGTGACCAGTGGTGTGTCACAGGGATCAGTCCTGGGTCCTTTACTGTTCGTCAGATTTGAATCAGAATCAGGTTTATTATCACTGACGTACGTGGTGAAATTTGTTGTTTTGCAACAGCAGTACAGTGCAGGACACGAGACCTAAAGATTACTATAAGTTACAAAAATAATTAGTGCAAAAGAGAAATAATGTGGCAGTGTTCATGGGTTTGTGGACTGTTCAGAAATCTGATGGCAGAGGTGAAGAAGCTGTTCCTGAAGTGTTCAGTGTGGATCTTCAGGCTCCTGTACCACCTTCCTGATAGTAGTAACATGAAGGGGGCATGTTCTGGGTGGTGAGGGTCCTTAGTATTGGATGCTGCCTTCTTGAGGCACTGCCTCTTGAAGATGTTCTCGATGGCAGGTAGGGTTGTGCCCGTGATGGAGCTAGCTTTTAGTCTACAACCCTCTGCAGCCTCTCTTGATCCTGCACATTGGAGCCTCCATATCAGGTGGTGATGCAACCAGTCAGAATGCTCTCCACTATAAATTTGTAGAAATTTGCAAGAGTCTTTGGTGACATACCAAATCTCCTCAGACTCCTAATGAAGTAGAGCTGCTGGCGTGCCTTCTTTGTGATTGCATCACTGTGTTAGGCCCAGGATAAATCCTCTGAAGTGTTGACACCCAGGAACTTAAAGCTGCTCACCCTTCCTACCGCTGATCCCTCAATGAGGACTGGTGTGTGTTCTCCCGACCTCCACTTCCTGAAGTCCACAATCAATTCCTTGGTCTTGCTGACGTTGAGTGCGAGGTTGTTGTTACGACACGACTCAACCATTTGGATGAGAATGTAGGTGGCATGATTAGTAAGTTTGCAGATGACACCAAAGTTGGTGATGTGGTGGACAGTGAAGAAGTTTGTGTATGTTTACAACAGGATCAAGATCAGCTGGAAAAGTGGGCAAGGAAATGGTTGATGGAATTTAGCTCAGACAAGTGTGAAGTGATGCATTTAGGGAAATTAAACCAGACCAGGACATACACTGTGAACAGCAGGGCCTTGGAGAGAGTAATTGAACAGCAATATCTTGGGGAACATGTACATAGGTCCCTAAAAGTGATGACACAGGTATGCTTGCCTTCATTAGCTGAGGCATTGAATATAGCAGTTGGGACATAATATTATAGTTGTACAAATTGTTAATTAAGCCACACTTGGAATATTGTGTGCACTTCTGGTTACCGTGCTACAGGAAGGATGTGATTAAGCAAGAGAGGGTGCAGAAAAAATTCCCAGGAATGTTGCCTGGACTGGAGGCTTGAGTTGCAAGGAGAGACTGGATAGGCTAAGGCTGTTTTCCCTGGAGCAAAGGAGGCTAAACCATAGAACCATACAGCACAAAACAGGCCCTTCGGCCCACCATGTTGTGCCGTCCATCAAACCACCCTCACACTACCTAACCCCTTCCTCCCGCATATCCCCCCATCCCACACTCCTCCATATGCCTATCCAACAAGCTCTTGAACCTGTCCAATGTATCTGCCTCCACCACCACCCCAGGCAGTGCATTCCACGCACCAACCACTCTCTGGGTGAAAAACCTCCCCCTGAACCTCCCACCCATAACCTTAAAGCCATGCCATAAGGGGTGACATTATAGAGATTTATAAAATTATGACAGGCTATGTAGTCATAGTTTTTTTCCAAGGTTAGGGGAGTCTAAAACTAGAGGGCATAGGTGTAAGGTGAGAGTGGAAAGATTTAAAGGGGATCTGACAGGCAAGTTTTTCACACAGAGGGTGGTGGGTATATAGAACAAGCTGCCAGAGGAAGTGGTAGAGGCAGGTACAATTAGAACATTTTAAATACATTTAGACAGGTTTGTGGATAGGAAAGGTTTAGAGAGATATGGACCAAACGCAGTCAAATGGAATTAGATAGGCATCTTGGTCAGCATGGACAAGTTGGGCCAAAGGGCCTGTTTCCAGGCTGTATAACTCAATAAAGGGAGGTTGCTATTGGCTGTGACCTGTGAGAGTTTCATGCAGCAAGTAGATACGATTTGGAATTTACTGCTTCAAAGATGTTGGAAGAAGACTCAGCTGTGGCTTTCAAAAGTAATGAGGTAAGAAAGATGATTTGCTGGCTGGGTGGGGGGGTGGGGGGAGCCAGAGAAAGGGACTCAATGTTCTGAATAGTTGATGGGAAAATGTGGACCAGATGTAATTCTAATGCAGTTCCTACAATGGGATTGTCTGATTGAAGTATCTTCATATCTAACCTATATCATACCTGCATTGTTGGTGTATTGGTTGTTGGTGTATTGTGAATCTGGACAGGTTTATTGCTATCTAACGTTCGCAGACTTGGAGTGGACAGCGCTTGATTGGAAAGTATCAAGGGTGCTTTCTGTTGTATTGAACATGTGCTTTCCATGCTTGGGGTGTATTGACTGAAAGTTTTATTTCTCCATATTTAGCATAGGCCATTCTTGCTCTAACAATATTCAGTGTAAGTGGTTTTATTGGCTAACCCATACCGTCGAGGGAACTCATTGATGGATAATACAGATGGAGCTTTACGTTGTACTTAAGCCAGGCTGTATCTTCCCTGGTAGTGTTTGATGGACTTCATAGCAAGTTAAGTGATGGAGTACTGCTGAGGAAACCTTGTGCAGAATGGATTTTGCTTTGCATGTAACCAGTGCTGCTGATGTCCTTTAAGGTTTGACGGACAGTATAGAGAGAGCATTACTCTGTATCAAACTCATACATGGCCCCAAGTCTTTATCTAAGTGGTGTTGAAAGAACTTCACTTTGTCTAACCCATGCTGCAACTTCCATGAGAGTGTTGTATTGAGAAGTGTGGGGGTCATTTATATCTGTGTGCCTTGGAGAGTGATCTAAAAACTTGTAGAGGACGACATCCTCTGACTGGAGCCCAGGTACTTGCCCAAGGAATATTTGATGCAACAGTGAAAGGAAGGCTTCTTTCTGCATTAAGATCTTCCCTTGCTGTCCCATGGATACCTGGAGCATTTAACCAATGCTCTTGATGCCTAGGGATGATTAAGAGTAGCAGAAGATTTACTCTAGCTAACCTTTCTGTAGTCAGTCTGGGACAAACTGGATGGAATTGAATAATGGACATGCTTCTCTGTCATATGTCGTGTCTGCCTCTGAGGTGTTTGAACCATGTGGAGGGAGTCATGCCTTGCATTGCATCTGAGGTGCAGCCACTGAGTGTGTTTAATAGGCTGTATTAGAGGAAACTTTATTCTCTTATCTATCTCGAACAGATAAGAAAGTGAATGAGAGATAACGGACTATAATGTGGAGAAAATGTGAGGTTGTGTACTTTGACAGAAAGTGTGGTATTCTTAAATAGTGATAAATTTTGTAAACATTTGTGTATAGAGGGATCTCGGTGTGCTGGTTAACGGGACATGGAAAGTGAACATATAGAGCAAGCAATGAGGAAGGTAAATGGTGTATTGGTCTATATTGTCATTTTAGGGAGGTTGGAGTACAAAAGCAACTCTAGCTGAGATTGTACAGAGTTTAAAGACACATTTGGAACACTGCTTGCAACCCATTTTCTTTTGGCATAGGAGGAGGCCATTTGGCCCATTGAGTACTCCAACCTCCCTAAGATGGCAATATAGACCAATATACCTTTCACCATTGCTTGCTATACGTGCATGTTTAGTTCTGTGTCTCCCTAACCAGCACACCGATATCCCCCTATACTTGAAGAATATGCTGCACTGACTTCAAAGCCAGTTTAGGTTTACAGGATTGAATAACGGGATTGTGCTCTCATTGAGGAAGCTGGAGCAGAAGAATTACAAGTGATCTCATTGATACAAACAACATTACAATAGATTGAGAGGGTCGATGCCAAGAGGCTATTTCCTTTACATTTTTTCTCACATTTTCTTTTGACATAGGAGGAGGTAATTTGGCCCAGTGAGTCTTAGAGGGATACAGCATGGGAACGATTCCTTCAGCTTACCAAGTCCATGCCAACCATCATGCCACCACACACACACACACACACACACACACACACACACACACACACACACACACACACACACACACACACACACACACACACACACACACACACACACACACACACACAATCAATCCCCATATTTTATTCTAATCAACATTTCTCCCCACCTCACCCAGATTCTACCACTCATTAGGGTGTATTTACAGCTGCCTATTAACCTACCAACCTGCACATCTTTGGAATGTGGGGGGGAAGCCCATGCGTTCATAGGGAGAACATGCAAACTGCGCACAGACAGCACCTGAGGTCAGGATTGAACCCGGGTCTCTGGTGCTGCAAGGCGAGTCTTTACTTACTGTGCTGCACTTATTTGTTATCTCGGTGGAATATATTGTGTCTCACGTGTCCATCAACTCCCCTGGATTATTCTGTTACCCACCTACACTCAGCTCAGTTTGCAGTAGTCACGTCTTTGAGATGTGGGAGGAAAGTGGAGCACCTGGGTCACAGGTGGAGGGTGAAAACTCCACACAGAACCACCGGAGATTAGAACTGAACTCTGTTTGCTGGAACTGTGTGGCACGGAGCTGGGGAGTCCAGAAACGAGGTTGTAGGTCAATTACTTAAAACTAAAATGAGAATTTTCTTTTGCAGAGGTTTATGCATCTTAAGAATACTCCAAAGGGGAACTGAGATGCTCTACTATTAAGTATATTCATGGCTGTGATTCCCTTTGTCTAATCTGAACTCCATCTCTCCTGACAGTAGTTGACGAGAGCAAGTACAGGAGCTTTCCTCTTCTGGTCTGTACCCTACATGGCTGTGTGAACATTTGAATTAGGAGCAGGAGTAGATCATTTGATCCCTTGGGTCTGCATTGCCATTGAATAAGATCATGGCTGATCTGATTTGTAACCGCAGCTCTGCATACGTCAACCCTTGGAACCTTTCACCCCTTTATCTAAAAACCAATCTATCCCTGCCTTGAGTATTCAAAGACTCTTATTACTACCGTCCTTTAAGGAAGTGTTCCAAAGACACTCACACTTTTAAAGGAAGAAAAGTCTGCCTCTTTTCTGAACTGTGCCGACCAGTTCTAGATTCTCTCACAGAAGAAACTCTGTCCCCATCCACCCTGTCAAAACCCCTCAATTTCTTGTGTTTCAGCTAAATCCTGGCTCTAAACTCTAGCAGGTATTATTCCTAGACTGTCCAACGTTTCCTCCTAAAATAACCCACCCATTCCAGGTATTGGTATAGTAAATCTGAACTACTTCCAACACTTCATTGTTCCATAGATATGGAGACTTGTACTATGCACAGTGCTCCTATAGTCATTTCACCAATGACTTGTACAGTTGCATTGTCTGCTCTACATTCAGGCTCCATTAAGGGGCCAACATTTCATTAGCCTTCCTTATTACCTGCTACATTATATACCTGTGTTCTGTGCCCAAAGACAAGTCCCTTTTGTGCTGCAGCTGTTCTGCATTTAAAGAATACTGCTTGATTGTGCTTCCAAAGTGAACACTTTGCATTTTAAGATTCTAAAATTTAAAAGTTTTAAGGGTAGACCAGAGTGTGGGAGGAAATGGCCTCTGCCTAGCTAGTAACATCTCAGCAATGATGCTTCTCTGTAGGAGAGCACAGAGCAAGCTTTTCTCTGCATCTAACATGAGGTGGTACTTGGCCTTGGAGTCCATGATGTGATAGTGTATGGAAGTAATCCGTACTGTGCCTATGCATGGTTTGCCTGAAGGACACTGTATTTAACACTTCCACTGTATTGGGAGAGTGTAGATGGAACTCTAATCTGTACTTTGTCTGCACTGGCTGGTTTGATGGGAATGAGTACAGGAGCTTGAAGGATGGCTGGAACCTGGTCAATTGTATGAGTTGTACTGCTACTCAGACTTTGTGGAGTGCAGGTAATATTCAGGGTGGCGGTGAAAGAAGAACCCCTGACTTATCTCCCTCTCCCTCTCCCTCTCCCTCTCCCTCTCCCTCTCCCGCGCTCTCTCTCTCTCTCTCTCTCTCAGTATCTCCTTTCCTACTTGGCCGTGCGCTGTGGGCCGCCAGCCGATTCACTACAGTTATGACCCCTGAGCTGATCCAGCAGTTTCTACAAGCAACTGTGAGTGGCTTGCATGAGACCCAGCCACCGTCAGTGCGAATCTCAGCAGTTCGAGCCATCTGGGGGTAAGTTGCGAGCTTGAAGTTTTACACCAACAATAAGTTTATTTTATCTTGCCCCTTTAACAGAATGACAACATCCCAAGGTGTGTGGTTATATTAAATCCATGCAAACTTTCCAGGTTCTGGAATAGTCCCAGCAGCTTAGAAGACAGCAAATATAATGATGTTACATAAGATTGAAGGAGGATAACAGTGGGGAATTATAGACCAGTTAGCCTGACTGCTGTTGACAAAATAAAAGCAAAGTGCTGAAAATGATCAGATGAATTGGACACGACCTGCCCAGCAGATATGTTGACTGTCAAGTGCCTGGTTAACATGGAAGCAGAAACCAGAAGATTCCTGACATCTTCTTTTGTGTTTTCTTTATTTTGTACTTCGTTGTACATATTTGAGCAGTCAGGTTCCATGTGATGGGTGGAATTGTCTTTTAATAGGTGTATAATTTACTGACCACCGGTGTTTTGTAAATACGTGAGGTAAACATAGTCTATTATTAAGTAAATGAGTGTAGAGGTATGATCTAATATGTCTTCTTCCCTTTCCCACAGGTACTGTGACCAGTTGAAAATCTCGGATTGTACACGTGTGCTACAGCCATTCCTACCCAGCATCCTGGATGGGCTGATTCAACTCGCTACTCAGTTCAGTTCTGAGGTGCTGACACTGGTCATGGAGACTTTGTGTGTTGTCTGTACCGTGGACCCTGCCTTCACTATCAGTGTGGAAAATAAAGTCTGTCCCCTTACCATTGCAATCTTCCTCAAGTACAGTAATGGTACGTAGGTCAGAGGCAGGTACAATGTCATGTAATTGAATCTGTCCGTTATTGGACAGTGGAAGTGGATTGGGATTTTAGACTTTCAACGTGGAAAACTCGAATTTGAGTTGCGCAACAATAACATGACTTCAATAACGTGAAGCCCCTTAAAATCCAACTTAAAGACAACGTTGAAGTAGAGGGAGCAGTGTCACTGAACCCTTCAAAACTAAGTGGGAGGTGGTAAATTAACTGTGAATTCCTCAGGTGCGTTGTATTGGAAGGGCATTCATTCCACAGCGTGCACATGCCATATGGTGGAGTGGATGAACCTGTGTTTGGCTGCAGTGATTTGCATGAACCTTAACTGTTGAAATGTGTGTAGTCTGTGAGTGAATATTTTCTAGGTGGTTTGCACAGTCAGAGCCAGCGATATTCCATTGCACCACTACCAGTAGGGCCATTAGCAGGTTTAACAAGAATTCATTTGCAAAGTGTATATGAGTGATTTTTCTGATTTGTGCTTGTTCAATTTGAATCTCCAGATCCAGTGGTTGCATCTCTGGCACAAGATATTTTCAAGGAGCTTGCACAGATCGAGGCCTGTCAGGGTCCCATGCAGATGAGGTTAATTCCAACTCTTGTTAGCATCATGCATGCTCCATCTGATAAAATACCCTCAGGACTCTGCGCAGTGAGTAGTCCCCACAAGTTTTTCATTGTATTGACTGAATGCTCCCAGGAAGTGAACTTGTACTGATGCCATTTTCTAACCACTTGCAGACTGCTATTGACATACTGACAACTGTAGTGAGAAACACCAAGCTGCCACTGTCAGAGGTGCTGATCTGTCAGGCATTCCCCGTTGTGGCTCAGTGTACACTGCACACAGATGACAACGCAACCATGCAGGTAGACAGCTTGAAATTAAGGGGTCTGCGGTTAGTTGAGCAGTGGGAGTAATTTGATATTGAATCAAAACAGCTGGGGAGATTGGAGCATAAGGATTAGTTTGGGATTGGAATTGGAGAAATGGGAAGGGTGGAGAAGTTTGAGATTGAATACCAAGAATGACGTAGTGGGGTTAGTTTAGGATTTCTAATGTGACTTAGTGTAGGCTTAATATTTGATTGTATGCTCCTACAGTATAATTGCTGGAAAAATTGATTTGTATAGGTTTATGCTACCTGATGCAATGAAATCTGGCCCTCTAAATCTGAGCTCTGTTCTTTTACAGAATGGCGGTGAGTGTCTGCGCGCCTATGTGGCTGTAGCAATGGAACAAATAGCACAGTGGCATGATGAGCAGGGTCATAATGGGCTCTGGTACGTCATGCAAGTGGTTAGCCAACTTCTGGATCCCCGCACTTCGGAGTACACTGCAGCATTTGTAGGGCGGCTGGTTTCCACTCTCATCTCAAAGGCTGGCTCACAGTTGGGAGAAAACCTCGACCAGATACTGCGAGCAATTCTCAGCAAAATGCAGCAAGCAGAGACACTCGCTGTAATGCAGGTAGGAGTGGGAACTCTGCAAAAGAGTGGGTGAAGGGTGTTGCTGTGGAGGGGTGGTGGTAGAAGGTCACAGTGCTGTGAGGCGAGGATTTAGAATGGCAGGATGGCTCAGGAAGGTGAAGAGCACAAAAAGGATATGTAATGCCTGCAGAGACTTGCACGGGGTGTGTGAAGGACACAGTAAGATGGTGTATGCAGTCAGTGTGCATGAAAATAAGGTGATGAAACCAACTCCTTTCTCTGAGGGTCTGGAGTTTTTGGAACTCTGTTCCTCAATGGAAGTGGGAGCTGTCTGACTACTTTTAAGGCAGAGGTAGATAGTTCCTTGATAAGGAAGGGGATGAAAGGCAAGTGCTGGTAGATAGGAATGTGGATCCGAGTTTAGACTTGGATCCTTTAAAACTACGCTTTGAGGGCCCAAGTGGCCTACTTCTATCAGTTGATATGTTCATAGGCTAGAACCTGAATTTCTGTGGACTTCCAGCTCTCCTGTGAGCTTTTTACCAGACAGTTGTTGAAAAATAAAATCTCTACTTATCCATCCCACTAAAATCTAAAGTTATCTCCTTTGATGTCACATGATTCTCACAAGGTAAAATGAAATGCAATTCCTTCCAAACAAACTTTCAGCTTTTGTAATGTCTGGGCATCATCCTGTCTCATGTCTGTTCGGTGTTTGCTTGATCGACTCATTCATCGAATATTCTGCCCCTGTTGTTACAGCCAAGCTGCAACATTCAAACTAATTCTTATCTGGCTTGTCTCGACTTGAGAATATCTTGAATGCCAGACTTGATTCAAAACTGGAGATATTGTAACTGGGAAAGGTATCAAAGCAGATTGTAACAAATCTCAAGATATGTGCTAGGGCACTTGGCGATAAAGAGAAATCTCTTCACTTTGGTACTTTCTACCACAGGCTTGTGGAGGTTTCAACCAATATATGCCAGGTTAAAATAATGGCTTTTTGGCCAGCAGGGAAATTGAGAAATACTGGGATAGGGTGGGAAAGTGGAGTTGAGGTGGTGGGTTAGGCATGATATTTAATGGTAGAGGAACTATAAGGGGTTGTATGGCTTACTCTTGTGTTGTATTCATATTTTCTCTATGTCCTTAGATGAAGATGTTCACTGTTCTTTTCTCTCCCTAGTCTCTGATTATGGTGTTTGCACACCTTGTTCACAATCAGCTGGAGCCTCTGCTGGAGTTTCTCTGCAGTCTGCCTGGGCCCACTGGCAAACCTGCATTGGAGTTTGTCATGTCTGAGTGGACCAGTCGACAGCCTCTCTTCTACGGACAGTACGAGGGCAAAGTCAGGTGTGCTACCAGTTCTGCTCTCAGCTTGGGCAAATGCAACTGACCTTAGGGTAGGGACTAAGGGGCAGGGGAGGCGATGATATCCAGTTGGTTCGGGGAGGTGTACAGAGGCAGACAGTATTTATGTGAAGTGTAGATGAAACACAGGCAATAATACAGACCAGGCTCAAACAAGTGAAGAAATGGGCCCTTAATATTTCTGGTCATCGAAGGATATGGAAAGCAAAGAAAGGAAGCCTGGTGTCAGTAATGATTTAAAAAAATAGTTGTAGCCCCATTAAGGAATGATGTGATTGAGGATTCAAAGACCATCTGTTGTTTTGTTAGTGTAAGACAACAAAGGGGCCATTATGCTACATGGGCCTCCAAATAGTGGGAAAGAGGGGTGGATGTTTACAGGCAGTCGTTTCAGAACTTCAGAACTGTGATGGTGAAGGGTGTGATTTCTTGACCCAGGCTTGTGGGGTATAAAGGGCAAGAAGAGAAAGCACTTTCTGAAATGTGCACAAGAATTTATGTAATCATTGTGTTTCCAGATCAATGTAGAGTGATGCTCATTGTGTCTGACCTGCAAATGGTTGGAGCCATGACTTTCCTGAAATCAAATTGTTCATCTTCCCAGTCCAAACCTCAAGTTGGGGCAGTCCAAAAGTCAGGGAAATTTACAAACAAAAACCATTATAATGTATCTTTGGCTACATGATGTTACTCTTGACGGACTGTGATTGAATGTTTCAAAACTGATCATTAACCTGAGTGTGTTTACTCCATAGTACTGTAGCGATGTGCAAGCTCCTGCAACATGGTATTAACACAGACGACAAGCGACTGCAGGATATCATGGTGAAAGGGGAGGAGGTGTTCAATGCTGATGAGGGAATTCGCACTCGCTCCAAAACAGCAAAAAGTAAGAATTTCCAAATTCAGTTTCAGGTTTTGAAGGCAGAGGAGATTTACCAGGGTGTGGATGGGATGGTATGTTTCACTAATGAGAAGAATGGATAGGCTGGGTTTGTTTTCTTTGGCTGAGACAAAATTCAGAGAGGCATAGATAAGGTAGGTAGTGAGAAACTTTCCCTTAAGTGCCTATGAACAAAAGGTATAGGTTTAAAGTAAGTAGATTCAGAGGGGATTTGAAGAATATTTTCACCCAGACGATGGTTAAGATCTGTTGCACACGGCTTGGGTATAGTGGAGGCAGCTACTCTCAACGTTTAAGAAGTATTTAGGTGAGCACTTGAAATGCCAAGGCATAGAAGGCTAAGGGCCATGTACTTGGAAATGGGATTTGTGCAGATAGGTACTTGATGGTTGGCATTGATGTGATGGGCTGAAGGTCCTTTTTCTGTTTATTTGACTCTGATTATATGAACTGCATTCGTCACTTATAAGCATTGTCTTAATGCTTAAAGCAGCATCATGAAAGAATTTGCTGATTTTAGAATAACCAAAGCAGAAACTGCTCATAAACTGGGAGAAACCTTTGGGAGAAAATAAGAAAGGACTGTGTATAAAAGAATGCAAAGCAATGTTCTCCAAAGGCACAAAAGAGCAGACCATTCAACTCTCAAGCTAACACGTGGGAAACAAACTGGTCTGAGCAGAATCAAATGATGTAAAAACCTGCAGTGGCTGGATCCATGCTCACAACTGAACTGGATAGTGTAAAGGTAGATGAGAGAGGTGGGGCTTCAGGTATATGCCATGGTGTTCTCAATTTTGAGCTACAAACGCAGATAATAGGAATTAAGTGCAGAGGGGCAAAAATGATTTATTTAATCTTGAGACAACAGTCATTAGGTAAAATAGCATGCAGAGTAGTAAATTAGATCAAAGAAATCAGCATTGCAACATCCGCAGTCTCATTTACATGTATTGTTAGATTGTAATGATTATATTCAAATTATCCAGATTTTCTGGTGAGATGCGAGGAAGTTGCAAGAGTCTGCAAAAGACCGCAGACAGATTAAGCAGAAAAGAAGGTAGTAAACACAACATAATGAGGGACAGTGTGAAGTCATTCACTTTGGTAGAATGGGAGAGAAAAAAAACACTTTTAAATAACAAACTAGCTTTTGTTCAGAGGGAACTTGTACTGGTTCATGAAAGTCAAAGTTACATTTGGGTATTGGTTTATTATTGTCACATGTACTGAGGTACAGTGAAAAGCTTGTCTTACAAACCGATCGTACAAATCAATTCATTACACAGTGCAGTTACATTGAGTTAGTACAGAGTGCATTGATATAGTACAGGTAAAAGCTAACGGTACAGAGTAACGTGTCACAGCTACAGAGAAAGTGCAGTGCAATAAGGTGCAAGGTCACAACAAGGAAGATCGTGAGGTCATAGTCCATCTCATTGTATAAGGGAACCGTTCAATAGTCTTATCACAGTGGGGTAGAAGCTGTCCTTAAGTCTGGTGGTACGTGCCTTCAGGCTCCTGTATCTTTTACCCGATGGAAGAGAGAAGAGAGAATGTCCCGGGCGGGTGGGGTCTTTGATTATGCTGGCTACTTCACCAAGACAACGAGAGGTAAAGACAGAGTCCAAGGAAGGGAAGCAGTTAGGAAAGCAAATGGTAAGCAGGCTTTCTGCTGAAATTGGGCTGGACCCAATGCATTTGTGTGGTTGTGGTCTCAATAACCAAGGAAAGATGTACTTGGAAACAGTGCAGGAAATTGGGTGCTCTTTGCAGAGAAAGAGAGATGGTTGCATATGAACACTGGGATTATGTATAGTCCCATCTTTCTTGGTGTCTCCAGTGTGAAATATGTAAGATTGATTGAGTCGATGCTTTAGAGGCTGTTCTACCTGTGGAGTTGAGAACCAGCATAATCTCTGGATAAGGAGTTAACTGAACAATGGAGATTAAAGGAAATTTATTTTCTGAGAAGATTTGAAAATCTTTAGACTTTTCTGCTTTAGAGATCTGTGAATGCCCAGTTGTTGGGTTTAATGAGTATTAAAAACTACAAAAACCCTTCGTGGGTCTACTTGGAAAGATAACTTGTAAATGGAAATGGGGCCAAAACAAAAAGTGTATGCAATTACCTGAAAATAAAATGAAGATTCCTTTTAAGTAATAATTAAGTGAAAGTCCAATCTGATCTGTAAATATTCCTGTATTTAATTTGTGGTTAATGGCAAAATCACTTACTGGATTTGAGTACCAATGCAGTACATCTAACAAAATTTCAAAAGAAATCCAGCCTAAACTTCTGGAGCAGCACAAGTGTCACAGACAAACTAACATTAATGAAAGAAGTTGTGAGGAAGAAGCAGGTGCAGGTAATTTATGCAGTGGTGCAATTGGGAACCACGCTGAGCTGTTTGACGGATGCATGGTAGCTGTTTATCCAGCTTCACTGCAACAATTTCCGGAGATTTTCGAGAAATATTTTTGCTTTTGTATCACAGCATGGCATGTACAGTGTATAATAAAGGAAAAAGCCATAATCCTTGAATGCGTTGTAATGTGTGGCAATCCAGCTACAAGTATCTTGTTTATGTTCTATAATAACAAGGACAAAAATGTTGGAATGGCTATCAGTATCCAATTCCGTCACTTTGGCAGCATTACCTGGAACAGTTCTTAACAAATTTAACACCATGCATTTATGGAGTTCGAAAGTTGATGTATTGCCAAACTGAAGTTTTTAAATAATCAGAATTAGGTAACTTTGCAGAAGAATAAAAAATCCCAAAAAACTGCTCCAAGTATTAAAACAGAAAAATTCAAGCCTAATACGTTTTTGGACATTGAGGAAATCAAAGAATATGGGCATCTGTAGGGCAAGTGGAGTTGAAGTATGGGAGTGGCCATGATTTTTATTGAATAACGATCAACAGGCCATTCAGCCTAACGTGTCCATTCTACGGGTAAAGGTGTGTATCGAGTTGTTAAGATCTGGAATCAGTGATAGAGTTTGTTATAGTTGATGGAAAATAGAATACATGCCTAAGAAGGAATATTTGGTGGACTATGACAAAAGAAAGGAGAAAGCTATTAACTGGATATCTCTTTCAGAAAGTCAGCACAGCTGTAATGGAGCAATAAGCAGACTGCTGGAAGAATGCAGTGGGTCAGCCTACATCTGTGGAGGGTAATGGACAATTGACATTTTGGGTCGAGACCCCTCACCTGGACATTTCCCTCCACAGATGCTCCCTGACCTGCTGAGTTCCTCCAGCAATTTGTGTTTTTGCTCCAGATTCCAGTCAGCAGTCTCTTGTGTCTTTACAGACATAATGTCCTCAGTGCTGTGTGGTTCCATGATTAATGGGAAAGGAATAGGTGAAGTTGTGTTTGAGGACTTTACCTTTGCACAAAGGATTGGGAGAAAAGGTGTTTGAGCTCTTTGACTAGAGATGCAGTTACTAAATCTTTTAGTAAATCTGCTCTTGTTCCTGTGTTCCCTGTTTATCCCATAGTAAGACCCAGTTACTGTTAAGTGAGGCAGCTTGTCAAAAAATTCTTAAAATATTCTCCCTCCTTTTGCAGTGCTGGTTCTTTGCTTGCATCTCAAATTGTATTCCCAGTTCTCCTTGGTGTAATGTCCTTTTTGCTTGTTTTGTTGGATTCGATAGATCCAGAACAATGGACAAATATTCCTCTGCTAGTTAAACTCTTCAAGTTGGTGATTGGTGAACTCTCCAGTGTCATGGAAGCAAATATCTCCCGGCAATCCAATGCAGCTGAGTGGAATCAAGGTAGTCTGGACATAAATTCTTTCCATGTACCATGTGGCCCTCCACCATCCAGCCCTCCCTTGCCCTACTGCCCGAGCTTTAATGTTTTCCCCACCTGCCCACTGATGCCCATGGAACTGATGGTTCTTTGTCTTGTATATTTAGATGATGCTAACGATATGTGGGAGGACCAAGATGACAATGATGAAGAGGATGATGATGAAGGGCTAGCTGGACAGCTGTTATCAGACCTGCTCAATACAGGGGGAAGCATTAGATATGGTAAGAAGCTCTGTAAACCATTTCCACTTTGAATCATTGAGTTTTCTCCTTGTTTGATGTGTTGTTTTACTTTCCATGTGATGCTGACAGTAAATTGGTAGCAGGAGTAGGCCCCTCGGCCCATTCAGCCTGTTCTGCCATTCAGTAAAGTCATGGCTGAACTGACTGTAACCTCACCTCCACATTCCTATCTTTCCAATTCTGTCCTAATAATTCAAGGACTCTGCTTACACTGCTATTTGAGAAAGATAGTTCCTAAGAAAGCAACAAAGTTACCCTGTCTTAAGTGGGTGACCCCTTATTTTTAAATACTGACCCTCTGGTTTTAGATTCTTCCTCAAGATGGGATATCAGGATGCTTCAGTCAAAGAACTTCTTACTCTTCTAAACTTCAGTGGATACAAACCTCCCTTTGCTGATAAGACAGCCTATCCATTCCAGGCATAAGCCTAGAAAATCTCTTTACTGCTCCCGATGCATTTACGTCCTTCCTTGAATAGAGAGATCAATCCTGTATGCAGTACTCCAGGTATGGACTCAGCGATGTCCTATGTAACTGAAGCATAACCTCCCTACTTATGTTTTTCCTGTAGGAATAATCAGTAACATTCTGTTGACTTTCCTAATTGGTGTACCTGCATATTAGACTTATGCAAAATGATCCACTATGATGCCCAGAGAGAGTGAGTCAGATAGGAAGAGAGATATAAGCACATTGAGAGGAGAGAAAGGGAGAGAGTGTACGCGTGGTTATCTCTAGAACTTCTCAGGACTCCACAACGCTGGTTACCCTTTCTGTCATCATCTTGTCACACATGATATTATTTTTGCTATGCATGCCACAGCCATTGAGCTCTTGGGCTCCTTCCCTGCCCCCGTCAAAAGGGGTGGTGCCAAACATCTGCACCTTTTTTCACAGGTCTGACCTCAGGAATTAGCCCATAAAAAGTTGCACTACAATGTAGCCAGCAGTCTTTCTACAAAAGGGGACTTGGTTTCTGCAGAATATGAGGATCATGTAACTCTGGCCATGTAGTCCAACTTTTATTTATACTTATACCTAATTCCCTGACTCAGTATTACCACTGATCTTCATGCCATCCGTCACACCTCCAGCTAGGTGTATGTTCTTGTTACAGGCTGAAAAAGGGCAGTTACTGCCCTGAAGTACCACACACCAAGTTAGGGGTGACAGAACAATTCACTACGTATACTGTTGAGTTTTGCAAATTAGGCATGGATTTGATCTGTGTTGGGAAAAGCTTACCTTTGAACACTCTTTAATCTTTAGATTTGTAGAAATCTTTTGAGGAGGGCTGTCTGTAGTTTATTTAAGGGATGATCATGTGCTGTAAGTACAGACTTGTAGATTTAATAAAGCAAAGCAGATGGATGCAGGCCTTGAATTACTGACTTAGTTGTGGTTTGAAACAAAGAACAGGGAACAAATCAAGTGAAGACAAGAGGCTCCATTGTAAGCCCAACTTCAAAATTGGTGAACCTAACAAAAATATAACAAGCTCTCTCCACTTCTGGGTTCCTAGTGCATTGCAGAAATTATGGGTGTTCATCATATCCAGATCAGACCTTGCAGATTCAAGTCTTTCTTGGAGTATAGAGGGTGACGAGGAGTAAAGAAGGAATGATGTGCAGTTTGTCATCTTTGGTTTTCTTGTCTGCCCTGCAGACGCTGTGAATTTTCAACTGATTAGCATTCAAGGCTTGAATTGACGGTGTCGTGGATGTAACCTTCAGCTTATTTTAATTTTCAAGTACAATAAAAAACACTACTTAACGCATTACAAACAATCAAAAAGACACTGAAATTTAGCCTTGACTATTTATTTTCAGGTTGATACTGTCTAAGATTGGAACAAGATAAAATAAGCAGTAATCGGTAGTGTTTGTGTGGTTAACAGGCAGCCTTTTAGAGTTCGCTTATAGACCCTGGTGTCTGAAGCCTCTTGGACGCAGGTGATCTCCTTGTCTGTCCCCCACCTTCCTAACTTCTCATGTGTTCAATGGGCCTCTGTGAATATTTGTCCCATGTGCTTTTTTTATCCTGTATCCTCACACTGGGGCCATTCAAAGTCCACTTGATTTCATTGGCTCTTGTGGTCAAAGATGTTACCACCAGTTAGGACTCTTTTAGTTGTACCCAGACCTGTATTTCGTCCTTTTTTTGTTATCTTACACCGGTACTTCATTTTTAGTTCTGCTGATACAACTGAACAATTTCCCTCATTATCAGACAGCCTTTGGCTGATCCAATCCGCTCTTAGTTACAGTCTAAGCAAACCTCAGCTTTTCACCAAACATGCTTATATTCGCCACTGTTGATGACAAAAGTTTAAGAAGATTGTTCAAAGTAAATTAATTAGGGCTTCTCTCACACAGGATTGTTAATGATGATGGACTTGGAGGTTAATTTTGAGAGATGATTTCCACTGTCACTGGTGTTCAGTAAAACACCTATCCGACTATTTGGAAACTCTGATATTTGGCAACTGTCACACTGGGCCCCCAGCTCCTGCCCTCCCTTTAAACATGCTATGTTCACTGGGAAAATTTATCATGCTAACATCCTTAAAAAGTGAACTAAAAGTGAGTTGAGATATACAAATAACATTCAATAGTCTGGGAAATCTGCTCGTTAGCTACCACCAAAATCCTGAGCATGCTGGATTGGCGTAGTTTTACTGTGTACTGAACCTATCTGCCCTTGGGTTAAGTTACTAATTGTGCGTTGTTTTCAACAGACGATGACTATTATGATGATGACGGTGAAGATGACCCAGACACACTGAAGGATCCCTTGTATCAAGTTGATTTGCAGGTAATTGGGAATCTTTATGAAATGAGGTAGAGTGCAAGTTTAATTTGGAAATTCGCCCAGCAGAATTTATTTAAATTTTATTGTATGGTAATTAGGCAGAATAGGGTTTTTTTTTCTGAAGTGCTAGTTCTCATCTTGAGGGAGCTAATGAGCACTAGGGAGGTTCTCATTGACTGGAGCCATGAAAATAAGGAGCCAAGTCTGGCAGCATAAGCTCTCGGGGCTGATGGTAACTGGGGAATCAATAATCAGGAACAGTGCCTGTAGGAAGATGATAGTAAACTGGCGAAATCTGCTAATGGATAAAATGTCAGTTGAGTGGGAGGTGTCTGACAAAGAATTTGAATTTTTATTTCCCAAGGAGGCAAGTGTTCTTTTTTTCAAAATCCCTCATGGATCACCAAAGACGAAGAGTTAAATAACTCCATTTGGTCATAGAATAATACAGCATGGAAACAGGCCCTTCAGCCTAACTAGCCCATGCCATCTAGATGCCCATCTAAGCTAGTCCCATTTGCAATGATAAACAAGGATAGGATATATAAAAGGCAAAGCCCGATGACTGGGAACTATACCAAGGATGAAAATAATTATAAAACAAATGTTTTAGAAATATTGAGGGAGTTGGGAACAATCTCAGCTCTTGTATGTCGTTGAAAATAAAGACATGATGGTTGAGTTTGGTGATCAATATCTACATTGGAGGATTTACAGTTCACCGGTACCTTGCAGAGCACCCAGATGCTTTCCCAGGAATAAGAGTAGTAAAACAATCAGTGCTGAAAGGGGTCATTACATATAAACGCAGTACTTGCTGCGTTGGGAGTCTTGCATGACGCTCCGGCCCTCCCTGCTCCTGTGTGCTGCTGTGCTGGGTTCCTGGTGTGACGCTTTCCTTCGCTGCTCCTCCCTACTGTGCTGGAATCATCTCATGAACCCCTGCCTCTGCTGGTGCTCCTGCAGCAATGAATCGCCCAGGCTGCCTTTGAGGGCTAGGGCTGGTGTCGTGCAATGCAGCAAGTGGAAGCACCTGCCCCATGTAGCATCCCACTGCAGAACTTGGAGTAGTCTTCATCAAGTCTCCAGACAGCTCTAAGATGTGGGGTTCAGGCCAGCATGGTGAGTGTAGACCGTGGCTGGAACTAGCAGCAATTGCTCCATGTGTTGACAGACTGCCTGGAACCCACCATCACTCTCATCTGTCCCTCTCCAATGTGATGGATGCTGTTCTTTCTCCCTCTGTGTTTGGCTGCATTGCCCTGCCCAGCCCAAACAACCTCACATCAAGACGTGGATAATTAATTTCTGCAGGACATGAGTGGAGAGCAGGGGGTTCACGTCAGATTCCTGGCACAGCAGCAGGGAAGCTAAGAGTTTGTGCCAGATTTCTAGCACAGCAGCTGGCAACCAAAGCGGGCGTCTTTTTGTTTAAAAAGTACAGCGGGGTATGTACCTGTGAGTGTTTTGGACTGGAGGAGCAAGAGCATTATGATGAGTCAGTGCTCTGTGGGGTAGTACTTAGTGTGGTACCAGTGTTTAGACTGAAGGAAGAGAATTTCAGTTATTTAATATCGAATTGGGGATAGGGTTAATCAAAATTAGCCTAAATTAAATGAGAATAATGAAGAAAATAATAGATCAAAATTTGCAGTCAGCATCCAGCCACTTGTGCTTGGTGCTGACCTATAAAAAATTACCTTTCTCACCTTCTGTGGAGACTTGCTGAAGTGTATTCCAGGTTCTGCAGTGAGATGCTGCGTTGGGCAGGACCTTCCACTTGTACATCCATTCACAGGGCAGTGGGGACGAGTCCTACTGACGAAACAGCTGATAAACCAATACGGGGCTCCTGCACGCTGCCCGGCTTTTTCGACAGTTTTGGCTACAAGACCTGTTTCTGCCACTCAAAAGTGTTGCAAAACCATTGAAAAGAAGAAAAAACAGAGTTAGATACTTGGATGCTTAAAAAAACATTAAAGTTATTTATTTTCATATATTTTTAAAGAAAAACAAATGTAAAAATGTGGAGACTTGCCTTAATTTCGTAAGGTTGTTCAATGAAATTAATGTTGGAGGATTCCTGGTCTAACCTGGCACAGGTCCACTGATCCGATTCTCCAGCATAAGTAAATGCTTGAAACATTCAGCAGGTCAGGAATCGTCTGGGAAAAGAGAAAGTTATCGTTTCAGGTCCAAAATTGGAATGGATTTGGTTCTGAGGAAAGATCTCTGATCTGAAGCATTAACTGTTTCTCTTCGCACAGGTGTAGCCTGAAGTCCTGAGTGTTTCCAGCGTGATCTGTTTTAATTTCAGTTTTCCAGCCTCTTCATTCCAGCAGTAAGTGTTGGGGAGTTGTTGCAAACTTGCCTGCTGCTAGATGAAGTGTGAGGAGGCTTCCATTTAAGTGGAGTTGAGCAATTGCTGGCGAGCAGCAGATAACAACTTGATGTTCTCTGTTTGCTCACACACGTGTAGAAATCCCAAATTTGATAGCATTTGGATAAGGAAGTGCTGAAAGTTTGGTACATCGGCCATAGTTCCCCCTGCAAAGTCCATGCTATTGACACTGAGGAGTTTCAGATTTCCAGAACTGTGTGGTTTCTGCACCAGGGGTTTAAAGGAAGTGGGTAAAGCAACACCCAGCCAGATTGGATTTGTCCCACTTTTTGTAGACTGGATGCACCGGAGCAATTGTTCACATTTAAGGGTAGGTGTTGTAGCTGGATTGGAACAGCTTGGGTTGAGGTGCAGCAAGTACTGCTTGCATCAGCCAGGTATTTTCAGTTTACACAGTCACTGTTACATGCTGTGGTCTCAGCCACTTCATGCGGAGTGAATTGAATTGGCTGAAGAAGGGCTTGTGTTGGAGGAAGGAGAGGCGGACTGTCCAGTGGGTGCTCCTAGCTGAAGGTGTTTGAACTGGTTTTAGCCTTGTCTTAGGCTCCTACATGTTGGCTCTGCCATCACTGAGGATGGGAAGGTGCAGGCTGAAATTCAAGGCATGTGTGTACTCAGCATTCCTTATAGACAGAAACATCGAAGCATACAGCACCGAAGTAGGCTCGTCATCCATTCTCACTAAACCTACATCCGTCCCATTTCTTCATTCTCCCCACTTTCTCATCAGATTCTACCACTCACCCGCACACAAAGGACACTTTACAGTGACCAATTAACCTACCAACCTGCGTGTCTTTGGGATGTGGAAATGCATGCAGTCACAAGGAGAACGTGCAAACTCCACACAGACAGGACCTGAGGCCGGGACTGAACGTGGGTCACTGGAGCTGTGAGGCAGCGGCTCTACCAGCTGTGCCACTGTGCTGCCCACATGTAGTTGGATTACAGTTTGTAAACAGAATGTTTCGTGCAGTGCTAACCTTGTGACAGTAATTTTTGGGTACGGAGTGGGAGTGTGGGGTTGGTGCTTGCAGTGGAATGGATCATCAGGAATTATGGTTTAGGCTAAAGTGTTAAATGCTCTTCTTGTGTGTGTGTGCGTGCCCTCATCTTGTCTTTTAATTTCAGGCCTATCTAACTGATTACCTCCGGCAATTTGCGCAACAGCCCTGCTACACACCGTTTTCTGATCACCTTAACGAAAAGGAGAAGAGAGTTTTACGCTCGATAGGCATTTAAGATAAACTGGAAGAGACGTGATTCTCCCGTGTCTGCTGTGTCATTGACTGACACCAAACTCGGTCACCTTATGAAACTTCCTCCTGTGCCAGTTGCTCATTTTATGGGGAGAAAAGATCAGATTTCATCGTAGCCTTTCTTTCATCATGACTCAAAGCAATTGAACGGCAGAGGCCTAACTAAGGACGAGTAGTTTAATTTAATGAAGCACACGAGCCTTTGGGAGTTTCTGCAGCCGTGCTGTTTGGTACTGGAGGAAACCTGTGCTGCAAAGCTCTGCAGTCTCTCTTGTCTCCGTAAAGTCCTGTCATGGGTCAGTACTACTATCTTGGAACCTGTGCGGTTCCTGGGAGCAGGCCTGGTTTAACTCTCTCCTTTTTGCTACAGAACACAAATATCGAGCTACGTGATGCACTTAAAGAAGTAGAATGAAGATTGAAGCTTTTGTGAAACATTTTGTTTTCCAATTGTCCTGGTATTCGGTCTGAGCTTTTCTCACTGAAAGTCGCTCCTGCTCTGAGGGTATATGTCGAGCTGTATCTGATGCATTTCCTGACAGATTCTGAGATGGTTACAGCTGAGTTAGCTGTGGGATGGGCGATGCTGTTTTCCAGGACCCTAGTTTGTTCCTGTTCTGTTAAGGGAAAAGAAATAAGACCTGAGAAAGAGAATAGTGGGAAGAGATGGTGAGACAGGTTCCAGTAGGAGAGGACAGGGTGCAGTGGAGTGAGAGATAGGAGGTTAGAATGTATGATGTGGGAGACAGAAGATGACTCCGGGTGTTTGAGCCTGGGATGGGGTTTGTTGCAGTACATGGATGGGGAGATGGAGCTGGAAGTAGAACCAGATGTGGATAAGAGTAGGGGCAGTGGGAAGACAGTGGGCTGGGGACGTTGCCATGAATGTTTGTGAACTATGGTCCAGCTTTATCTGCATACCATGGGACTATTTTGTAAATCTCATTTTTTTTGTACGGACAGTCTGTGAGGTTCTGCAATTCTTGTGTGGTGGATGTTAAACTTGTCAGTATATTGTGGGCTACATTTCTGTGTAATCATCCAACCCAGTCACTGGAACGAAATGAGTATCTCACACCCAATCCCTGATTAATGGGGGATGTACTGGAATTGGTGATTTCAATACATCATAAACTTGTCCAGTATCTCCTGAGACACAATTGGAAAGCAGTATGTGTGTGTTCGGGTAGTCTTAGAAGTATTCACTTCGGTGATCCTGCTTCCTACATTTTAACCTTGATACAGCCTTTTCTGGATGTGACTGCATTAAAAGACCCAACTAACTGCCTGTGCCTGAGTTGTTAAATGCTTCTGTTCGCAACCAAAAGAAACCAGAGACTGCCAGGTGTGTGCAAGGAGTTTATTGGTTGTTGGGAAAGACTAATGTGTTGCTTACTTGCTATCTATACAAAATTGTGTTCAACTCATCAGCATTTTAAGAACACAAAATAGATGCAGGAACGGGTCAGTTGGCATCTCAAGCCCTCTCTACCTTTGAATAAAACCATGGCCGATCTTCATTTTCTCCCCAGTGTCCGATATCTTTGTTTCACTATCAATCCCAGTCTTGAATCTATGCAATCACGGAGCAGCCAAAGCACACCTAGAATAAAGAATAAAAGATTTGTATTCCTGAAAATAATTTTCTCCTCACCTTGCGCCTAAGACCAAGATCAGATGAAACAGACCATTCAGCCCCTTGAGGTGAGCTGCTATCCAATCAGATAATTCGTCTCAACACCACTTTCCCATGCTCTCCCTGTACCCCTAATCTACTTTGTAGTTTAAATGTCTATCTCCACCTTACAGTCGTAGTTATACAGCACACAAACTGGCTCTTTGGTCCACCATGTCCATGCTGCTCATTGTACCCACCTACACTAATCCCATTTACCCCCATTAGGTCTATTGCTGCCTTTGTCTTGGCAATTCAAGTACTTGTCTAGATGCTTCTTAAATGTTCTGAGGATATCTGCCTCTACCACCTCTTCAGGCAGCAACTCCCCCTCTAAACCTCCTAACTCTCACCTTAAAATGTCTTAGATTCTTACTATCTACCCCCTCATAATTTTGTCTATTCTGTCAGGTCACCCTTGAGCCCCCTCTATCCCATAGAAAATTCAGCCTATCCAGACTCTCCTTATAACTGAAATGCACCAATCCACACAACATAATAGTGAACCTGCTCTGCACCCTCTCCAGATCAATCACATCCTTGAATATACAGTGGCATGCAAAAGTTTGGGCACCCCTGGTCAAAATTTCTGTTACTGTGAATAGTTAAGTGAGTAGAAGATGAACTGACCTCCAAAAGTCATAAAATTAAAGATGAAACATTCTTTTCAACATTTTAAGCAAGATCAGTGTATTATTTTTGTTTTGTACAATTTTAGAGTGAAAAAAGGAAAGGAGCATCATGCGAAAGTTTGGGCACCCCAAGAGATTTGAGCTCTCAGATAACTTTTACCAAGGTCTCAGACCTTCATTAGCTTGTTAGGGCTATGGCTTGTTCACAGTCATTGTTAGGAAAGGCCAGGTGATGCAAATTTCAAAGCTTTATAAATACCCTGACTCCTCAAACCTTGTCCCAACAATCAGCAGCCATGGGCTCCTCTAAGCAGCTGCCTAGCACTGAAACTTAAAATAAATGATGCCCGCAAAGCAGGAGAAGGCTATAAGAAGATAGCAAAGCGTTTTCAGGTAGCCGTTTCCTCGGTTCGTAATGTAATTAAGAAATGGCAGTTAACAGGAATGGTGGAGGTCAAGTTGAGGTCTGGAAGACCAAGAAAACTTTCTGAGAGAACTGCTTATAGGATTGCTAGAAAGGAAATCAAAACCCCTGTTTGCAAAAGACCTTCAGGAAGATTGAGCAGACTCTGGAGTGGTGGTGCCCTGTTCTACTGTGCAGTGACACCTGCACAAATATGACCTTCACGAAAGAGTCATCAGAAGAAAACCTTTCCTGTGTCCTCACCACAAAATTCAGCGTCAGAAGTTTGCAAAGGAACATCTAAACAAGCATTTTGGAAACAAGTTCTGTGGACTGATGAAGTTAAAATAGAACTTTTTGGCAGCAATGAGCAAAGGTATGTTTGGAGAAAAAAGGGTGCAGAATTTCATGAAAAGAACACCTCTCCAACTGTTAAGCACGGGGGTGGATCGATCATGCTTTGGGCTTGTGTTGCAGCCAGTAGCACGGGGAACATTTCACTGGTAGGGGGAAGAATGAATTCAATTAAATACCAGCAGATTCTGGAAGCAAATATCACACCGTCTGTATAAAAAGATGAAAAGAGGATGGCTTCTACATCAGGATAACGATCCTAAACACACGTCAAAATCCACAATGGACTACCTCAAGAGGCACAAGTTGAAGGTTTTGTCACAGCCTCACAGTCCCCGACCTAAACATCATCAAAAATCTGTGGATAGACCTCAAGAGCAGTGCATGCAAGATGGCCCAAGAATCTCACAGAACTAGAAGCCTTTTGCAAGGAAGAATGGGCAAAAATCCCCAAACAAGAATTGAAAGACTGTTAGCTGGCTACAGAAAGCATTTACAAGCTCTGATACTTGCCAAACGGGGATTTGCTCAGTACTGACCATGCAGGGTGCCCAAACTTTTGCTTTGGGCCCTTTTCCTTATTTGTTATATTGAAACTGTAAAAGTTAGAAATAAAAAAGTAATCTTGCTTAAAATATTGAAGGGATGTGTCATCTTTAACTTTATGCATTTTGGAAATCAGGTCATCTTTTACTCACTTAGCTATTCACAGTAACAGAAATTTTGACCAGGGGTGCCCAAACTTTTGTATGCCACTGTATTTTCGGTGACTGCCTCCACAGCTCTCTGGGGTAGTGAGTTCAAAGAAAGAGCTATAGTGATGGGGGATTCAACTGTAAGGGGAATGCAAGTGTTTCTGTGGCTACAAACGTGACTCCAGAATGGTATCTTGCCTCTCAGGTCTGAGGGTTATGAATTTCATAGGGAGCATTCTCAAGGGAAGGGTGAACAGCTGGTAGTCATGGTACAGAGTAACAATGACCATGAGCTTTTTCTAAAGAGGTCCTCCAAGATGAATTTAAGCAGCTAGGAGATGAGTTGTAAAGTTATACCTCAAAGGGTCTGATTTACTCTGTTTTAGTTCGTGTCAAATGCCTGCGTGGCTGGAGGGAGGGGGTTTAGATTCTTGGGATATTGGAACTGGTTCCGGGGAAGGTGGGATGTGTGCAAATGGGACAAGTTTCATCCGGATAAAACAGTGATTGATGTCCTGCAGAGTTTGCTGGGGCTGTTGAGGCTTTAAACTAAAATGGCAGGGGGATGGGAACCAATGCAGGGAGACGCTGGAAGGGGAAACTAGGATAGAAACAATGGGGAAAAGCAGAAGTGGAGGCAGAAATCAAGGGAGCAAAACAAAGCAGGCTGCCGTGTGGAAATAATACTGGATGGGTTAATGAAGCTCAAAAGCCGAGCCTAAAGTGTGTGTGTGTGTGTGTGTGGAGAGTTCACAATAAGGTGGATGAATTAACTGCAAATAGATGGGTATGATTGGAATCGTAGGCAGTAAAGATGGGATCTGAAGTTCCAGTGATGTGTATTTAGGAAGGATGAGCAAAAAGGAAAAGGAGGTGGCATGGATTTACGGGTCTGAGATGAAAGCAATAGTAAGGGAGGGTGTTGTGAAATCCATGGGTAGAGGTAAGATGCACCAAGGGGCAGATAAAAGCTGGTAGTTGCATACAGATTTCCAAACAGTGGTTTTGGGGATAGAGTTAAACAGGGAATAGTTGTGTATAGAAGAGTACAACTATAATCATAGATGATTATAATCTACACAGGTTGGGCTAAGCAAATTAGTAACAATATTGTGGAGGAATCCCTGGAAAGTATATGGGATGTTTTCTGGACTAATGCGAACAAACTAGAGAGCAGGCAATCTGAGACCGGATCATGCATTATATAGTCAGAGCATTTTGTTTTACGCTAATCTTATGCTAACCAGTTTTATTTTCTGTACATTCCCATCCCCACCCCGCCCCCTAGATTTTACCACTCATCTACACATTAGGAGCAATTTATAGTTGTCAATTTAACATACCAACCAGCACAGCTTTGGGGTGTGAGGAACCCATTCGGTCATAAGGAGAATGTGCTAACCCCACAGCACCAGAGGGCAGGAGTGAACCTGAGTCACCGGCACTGTGAGATTATGTCGCCCATGAGAAGCAATTAATTAGCAGTTTGTTGTATAACTCCCCTTGGGGAGGGAGAGCTACAGGACCATGTTCTTCACTAAGACTTAGTCTCAGAATCCACTGCTTCACTCTAAGGTCCTGAGTGTAAATGAAGCAAACTATAATGATGTGAGAGCTGGCTAAGATTGGAGAACAGTACTTCCAGGGTTGATGGTGCATCAGCAATGGCAAACATCTAAGGAGCATGAAACTGAAGGCTAATAAATCCCCAGGACCTTGTCTGCATCCTAAGGAAGTGGTTCCAGAAATAATGGATGGATTGGTCATTATCCAACATCTTTTGGATTCTGAATCAATTCCTATGAGATAGTGGCTAATGTGATCCAATTATTTAAAATGGAAGGAAAAACACACCTACACATGGGGCAATTTACAGTGGTCATGTAACCTACCAATCACACTGCTTTAGGATGTGGGTTGGAAGGTTCAGTGACCACTGTAAATTGGGATGTGGAGCGAAGCCGGAGCACCAGGAGGAAACCCACACAGACACGCCGGAGGTTGGGATCAAACCCAGGTCTCTGGAACTGTGAGGCAGTGCCTCTACCAGCTGCACCACTGCCACACGTAACAACTGGACTGCCCTGAGATCCATCATGATTGGCACCTATGAGGAGACGCTCGTCTTTACCAGAAAGCATTGGGACTGGTTTGATGCGAATAACCAGGAGATTCACGTGCTAATTTGACTTCATATTCCAGGCGTACTTGAATTGGAACCTCACCAGGCTTCAAGGGAAAAGCAAGTGCTCTTTGGGCACCTGAAGCCTGAGGTCCAACAGAAAACCCATGACCTAAAGAGATGGGTGGAAAGAGCTCAGAATGTCCAGAAACTCCCTGATAACCGGGACAAGTACAGATTTTTCAGTGCTGTCAAAGTCACCTTTGGCCCCGCCTCACTGAGAGCCAAGAACAGAGAAGGCTTACAGGTCAGGGAGGCAGTCAGCACCCACTGGAAGAAGCAACTCAAAGAATTCTTTAACCATGAATCTGGCCTTTACTCCATCCCTAGATCGACAAAAAGATCTTTCTGGAACTCGCTGCCCGAAAGGGAGATGGAGGCAAAAACCTTCACCACATTTAAAAGTACCAGAAAAAGCTTCTAGAAAAACCCTAACGCACTGAACTACAGGCTAAGAATGGGGAACTGTGACTCATAAGGTCTATTTTTGCCCACTATGGACATGATGGGCCAAATGGCCTCCTCCTGTTGTGGAGTACCGAAACAGGCTCTTCAGCCCACCTCATTCATGCCGATCAAGTACCCACCTATACTAATTCCATTAACCAGCACTTGGTTTGTAGCCTTTTATGCATTAGTGATTTAAGTGCTCATCTGAGCTGTAAATTCCTGTGATTCTGCGCTTGTGAAACAATTCTTTGATTTTTGAATGTAGCACTAATGATATTTTAGCTTTTATTAGGGAGCTCTCTGTCAGAAATTGCAGCAATGCATGAAGTCTGAACAGTAGGTTTTAATTCTATGATCAGCTTTGAAAGTACAGCAATCAGTGAAGAAGCATCACAAAACTATTGACAGGGAAATAATGCTTTGAAGTTGGCAGTCTGGTATGTGCCTGAGAAAGTGGTTCCCTACAAGTCACTAAGGTAAGAGTTGAGGTACCAAGCCTTGAGAGAAAATTTTGGTTGCACTGATATATTGTTACTGCTGCAAAAGTTATATTAATTGTCTATAAATTTTGTTTAGTTTTAGTATTTTGATTCGCACAGTCATATTTCCATAAGTTTGGTTAACTAAATCTACTTATCCTGAAAAGCTGGTGTTCGAGTGAAGGAACTTTTCGTATTTTTCACATTCTCTGAATACTCAAAACATTTTAGAGTTAATGACGTACTTTCAAAATGTAGTTCCTGTTGTAAAAGAGAACATGGGGCAGCCCACTAGTGCTCTGTGAGATCCCACAAAGGGATATTGACCAGATTTAGTCTGTCTCAGTGACACTGGTTGATGTACAAATATTGACAGAATGACTGTATATTGGATTGTAGGATCCCTCACTAGAAAACCACTGCATTCCTGGTGCCTCTCTCCATTTCACCCACAATATTGTAGATAGGAAGCAATTTCCAGGCTCAAATATTTAAAGGAAATTCTGGGAATTGTTCTACTGAGCTGAGCCTGAGGTGATTATGCTCCAGTTCACCCAGATTCCCCCAGTGTCTCTCACATTTTGCTCATTCAGTGCCTCAAACCCAGTGTGAATCACCCAGTATCTCTCACCAGTCACTCACTCACGGTATTTCAGGCTCACTATTATCTCTCACCCCAGTATCTCAGTGTTATCAGTCTTTTTCCCACTCCAACACACCTAATGTCGTGCTGTATCTCTCATGCAGTGTCTGACACCAATTTCCCCCTCCCAGATTCATTCTCACTCTCACATCCCTTCACCTGGTTTCTCTCACCCAATGTCACTTGCCCAAAGTCATTCACCAGCGTACACCAAGTCCTTGTTCAGAGGCAGGACTTGTAAATAACAAAAAAACAGTTGTACCACTGAGGCCCTCTCCTTTTCACTCAATACACTGCCTCCCAAATAAATATAAATATGCCCAAAAATGTTCTAAAAACATTAACATGCATTAATAAACATTTTGATGTTTCAGTACCTAAAAGGGTATGATATCAGCCAACAGACTACTTCCATTGAAACTTACAAGCAATGATCAGTCTTGAAATCCCAGCTGTATAAACAAAGACTGCCCTCTATTAGACCAACATACAACAGGGAGCCATTTGACACAAGTGGTTTGGAAACTGATTGCCAGATTCATACACACAATGATTGGTTGCTCAGTGTGTACCTGTATATAGATACATTTGGAGGGAAATATTTGAGATGGGTCCTGGGGCTGACCTCACAATTATGTGGATCCAGAGATGGCAAATCAGCAGATACTGAGGAGTGAGTCCATGTCACACTGTCTCAGTCAGTAACTTCAGCCAAAAGACCTGTCTCCAAAAGAGTACACGTACGTCCCAGGTTGTGCCAGTACGTGTTTTACGCTGCAGCCTGTGACATTTGGTCTGAAACATCTAATTTTCAGCAAAATGCCAAAGTGCTCGGGTGCATCAAGTACAGTACAGTACACTCAGCCACAGGGAATGGGAGGGTACCAGTTACATGTGAGTTGCTCAAAAAAATCATTACTGTACATCCCACGCTATTCTATGCATAAACCTTTAAATTACTTGCTGAACTATATGTCACCTTACCTCTTAAATAACAATGTTTTCCCCTACAATTCTGTATTCTAAGGCTGAGCAGTATTAATGTAAAACACAGCAATAATAAGTCAAATGAATGGCTGTACTCACCATCACGTGCCTAATCTTCAAGGACGATGTTGCTGTCAATCAGCCTATGGCTCTAGAGCCCTTGTGTACAAATGTAAATAAATAGTCTTTCACACTTCACGTAACACTTAGAAACATAGAAAACCTACAGCACAATTCAGGCCCTTCGACCCACAAAGCTGTGCCGAACATGTCCCTACCTTAGAAATTACTAGGCTTACCCATAGCCCTCTATCTTTCTCAGCTCCATGTACCTATCCCAAAGTCTCTTGAAAGACCCTATCATGTCCGCTTCCACCACCATTGCCGGCAGCGCATTCCACGCATTCACCACTCTCTGAGTAAAAAACTTACCCCTGACATCTCGTCTATACCTACTCCCCAGCACCTTAAACCTATGTCCTCTTGTGGCCATCATTTTAGCCCTGGGGAAAAGCCTCTGACTACCTACCCAATCGACCCCCCTCATCCTCCGTCGCTCCAAGGAGAAAAGGCTGATTTCCCTCAACCTGCTTTCATAATGCATGCTCCACATTCCTGGCAGCATCCTTGTAAATCTCCTCTGCACCCTTTCTATGGCTTCCACATCCTTCCTGTAGTGAGGTGACCAGAACTGAGCACAGTACTCCAAGTGGGGTCTGACCAGGCTCCTATATAACTGCAACAATACCTCTCGGCTCCTAAATTCAATTCCATGATTGATGAAGGACAATACACCATACACTTGAATACACCAATACACTTAAAATAAAATTCACTCTTTGAGCTCATTTTCATAAGATCAAAACAATCTTGTGCAGGCTATGCATAGACTTGTATGCGTGGGCTAGGCTACCACAAACTAAAATCACTTAATTCTAAATGTCAGATGGGCAGTGCAATTTATTTGCTGTATACTGGACACTCTAATGGTATTTCATCAGGGTCAACAGAACTTTTGTTTGTCGAAGTCCGAGGCTGAGATTTAGGTTTTACTATCCTTAATGATTAGATCCCTGAAGTCTGCCTGCATCCCAGCCTTTTCTCTTACACTAAGTGTGAATGAAGAAGGTAAAACATTACATTTGAGCAGAAAAGCGATTTTGTCGCTCCACAAGTTTCAATACATTTTCAAATCCTTTGCAGCAATTTTCCAAGGGACCTATTTCTCTGGACCCCTTTATCACCACTTTCTTCTTCTTTAGGTTTGTTACAATTCAGAGAACATAGAACATTACAGCACATTACAGGCTCTTCAGCCCACGATGTTGTGCCGACGTTTTATCCTGCTCTAAGATCTATCGAACCCTTCCCTCCCACATAGCCTTCCATTTCTCTATCATTCACGTGTCCACGTAAGAGTCTCTTAAATGTCCCTAATGTATCTGCCCCCACAACCTCTGCTGGCAGTGCGTTCCATGCACCCACCACTCTGTAAAAAAAAACTTACCCCTGACATACCCCTTACATCTTCCTCCAATCACCTTAAAATTATGTCCCCTTGTGTTAGCCATTGTCGTGCTGGGAAAAAGTCTCTGACTATCCACTCAGTCTATGCCTCTTATCATCTTGTACATGTCTACCAAGTCACCTCTCATCCTTCTCTCCAAGGAGAAAAGCCCTAGCTCACTCAACCTATTCAAAACATTTTCTATGATTTCATCAGTATTTAATGTCACTGTAACAGGAGCATTCTTGTCAATTTCCAGCCACCGATCTAGTTCATTTCTTGGATGTATTTTCACTGGGTGAGTATTCTGGATGCATAAATACTAGGTAAACGAGAGTTTTCTGTATGTCTTATTTGGTAAGTGTTAACGGCTAAACTTATTCTCAATTTATTAACTCCTCCCAGATGAAGCATTTTGTGAGTTGGTTCCTTTCATGAGAAGGACAAGACTGCATTGTTTAAAATGACCTACAATTTTGGTTCGTGTTCTTATTGAGAATATAGTATAGACATGTCCATGATGAAAGCATAGCTGACTGTCAATGAGAAAACACTCCCTTGTAGTATTTCCTAGCTTCCACCTAATCAATTGATTTGTAGTTTTGTAGACTGTGTGGATTCATGTACAGAGTAGTCCTGTTTCATCTGAGAAATGTTATCACATTGCAAGATGTTTTTATGGTCATTGGAATCTTAATTCATCTGGTGGGAACTGATGGCTTCTCTACCACCAGCTTTTCTCAATGTTTGAATCCCTCTCAAAATGAAGCAGTTTGCAGTGTGAGGGATTCTTAACAGCTTCATTTAAATCAAGAGCAAAGCTGCATCCTTTATAAATTTCATCACAATCAAAGATGTTGCTTTGGTCAGGACGTTCAAAAAGTGGTAGAAAGTACTCCTCTCCTTTGGAACTAATGAAGCATCAACACTACCTCAGAATGGAAGGTGGTGAGTGCCACTGGATGAGTGTAGGTATCAGAATGCAAGTGATGGCCACTGGCTTGCCCTGCACTCAGTAGTGTGGGTGAAGTGCAATCCCTAAACAGAGTGGTGTAAATTCTGTGCTTTTGGTGAACCAGCAATGGTTAACTAAAGTATTGGTGGAGAGAGAGAGAGAGAAAATGGAATATGAGAGTGAGAACGCAAGGCAAGTAACCAGTGGAGCTTAGGATCCAGGGAGGCCTGAATTCAGTGGGCCCAAGTGCACCTTCCTGGAGCAGGTCAGGCTCGTGTGTGGCCACTTCTGGGACCAGATGGAGAAGTGCGTTGGGCAATTATTAAAGTAGTTTTGTTTTTTCATAATGATGACAGATGTGATTACAATGTTACAAATTAATGCAGTAATTTTAATTGCATAGCCCTTTCTCTCTGTCTGGTCATAGACATAACATAGAACAGTATAGCACAGGCCCTTCGGCCCACCATGTCTGTGCCGACCATGATACCAATCTAAACTAATCCCATCTGTCTGCATGTGGTCAGTATCCCTCTATTCCCTGCCTGTTCATGTACCTCTCTGTGTCTCTTAAGCAATGCTGTCACATCTGCTTCTACTACCTCCCCTGGCAGTGCGTCCTAGGCACCCACCACTCTCCGTGTACAAAAAAACACCTTGGCTCGCAAATCTCCTTTAAACTTTTCCCTCTCATCTTAAACCAGTGCTCTCTAGTATTTGACATTTCCACCCTGGGGGTGGGGGCGGTGGTAACTCATAATTTTATAAACTTCTATCAGGTCACCCTCAGCCTTCAACACTCCAGAGAAAACAATCCAAGTTTGTCCAACTTTTCCTAATAGCTAATACACTCCAATGCAGGCAACATCCTGGTGAACCTCTCCAAAGCTTCCACACCTTCCCTATAGGGTGGCAACCAGAACTGCGCACAATACTCCCAAATGAAGCCCAACCAAACATGTACAGCTGCAACATGACTTCCCAGCTTTTATACTAAATGCCCCAACTGATGAAGGCAAGCATGCCGTACACCTTTACCGGCCTATCCACTTGTGTTGCAGTGTTCAGGGAGCTATAGACTTTTACCCCAAGATCCCTCTGTACATCAATGCTCCTGGGCATCCTGTCATTTACTATACACTTTTCCCTTGCATTTGACCTCCCAAAATGCACCCTCTCACACTTATCCAGATTGAACTTCCTCTGCCATTTCTCCAAAATTTTCAACTGGTCTACATCCTGCTGTATCCTTTGACAACCTTTCTCATCCCAGTCAGAAAAGCACCCCTCCACCGCCATCCTCTGTTTTCTATGGCCTAACCAATTGTGGATCCAACGTACTAACTCACTGTAGATTCCATGTGACTTAATCTTCTGGATCAGCCTACCCTGAGGGACCTTGTCAAATGCTTTACTGAAGTCCATGTTGACAACACCCACTGCCTTACCCTCAACAATCATCTTCCTCTTCAAAAAAACTCAAATCAAATTTGTGAGTCCTCAGTTTATTGCCCTCGTGCTGTCTTGTCCCATAGACATCACACTCTCTGTGCTCATGTCCCTATATGTTGCCCTCTCTCTGTCTTGTTCACTACATTTTAACCTCTCTTTCTCTAATCCCCTATACATCATGCTCTCCCTGTATCTGGTTTCTTCTCTCTCTGTGCTCTCCCCTGTACGTGCTGTCTTTGTGTTCAGTTCCCTATGCATTGCTCTCTGTATGTAATTACCTCCTATGTTGCTCTCACGCTATGTCCAGTCCCTTCTACGTTGCCCTCTTTCTGTGCCTGGTTCCTTGTATATTGCCTTCTCTTGGGTCCAGACCCTTGTACCTTGGCATCTCTCTATGTTTACATTCCTGTGCACTTCCCTCTCTCTCTGTCCAGCCTCTGTACATTGCCCTCTTTCTGTGTCTACCCCCAGTACCTTTTTCTCTATCTGTCCAGCTTTACATTGTACTCTGTCTGTGCATAGTCCTTTGTACAGTGTCTGTTTCCCTGTGTAATGCCCTCTCTCTGTATCTTGTGATCGAGTACATTATGGGTCTTGTACCTCAGTGTATCGTCTGATTTCTCTTTTTAGCTCCCTGTATGTTGCTATCTCTGTATCCTATAACTTGTTAACCGTCCTCTTTTTCTGTTTATTTCTGTACACTGCTCTCTCAATATCTTGAACCCTAGTGTGTTGCTCTCTCTCTGTCTATTCCCTTATACTGTATATTACCTCCTGCTTCTAATATCCCTCAATGACAGCAAGAATGAGAAAGGTAGAGGTTGTATATTCTCAGCTGCCTGCTCTCTCCCTCAGTAGAACATTGCTAATCCTCTACCTCCCATTTTCCCAGCTGATTCCCAAATCCTGTTATTCCATCCATGCCCAAATTCTGTTCCTCCCGGTTTTTGAATGTTCTCAAAGACTAATCATCCACAGCCTCTGGGGTAGAGAATTTGAAAGATTTACCACCTTCTATGTAAAGGAATTTCTCTGTGTCTTAATCCGAAATTGCAGCCAATTGTCCTCAGACTTGCCACTTCCACCAGTTACCAGTTACAGACTCTGATTGAAGGTCACGTTGAGAATTGGATTAAATGACAAAAGAGATGGTTATGGAAAATCCTCTTTGCAATGGCTCTCGCCTCTATTTTTAACATTTCCTGTTTCTATAAGAGGTTTCAGTAACTGAGGCACTTGTGTAGTCCTGTCTCTATCAGTTTTCCTTGCACTGTTTAGTCTGTTGCACCTTGTCCTCTGTGTCTATTCCCCTCTTTTCTTTTCTGCTGTTTACAGTTTCATCTGTAATGTTTAGTAGATGTAAGGGCATTGAGTTATGTTGAAACACTTTTTAAAATGTGTGACTTGATCTGCTGATCCTTTAAACTCAAGCGTCAATTTTCCGTACCTGAGTATTACTTACAGTAGGCGATACATCAGCATCACACATCTCCCCACAGCTTTTAAATATTTTACTGCTCCTGATGGCGGGCTCTTGCTTGCTTTCACTTGTACAGCTCTTTATTCTCAGAGCATTTCTGACTATCAGGTTTGCTGTGGAAGTACCGCTGACACATTGAGAACCAGTTCCAATGCTCTGTTTCCCCTCATCTTGACGTTAGATTTGATTACCAAATTAGATATAGAATCTCAGACTTAATGTTTAGGCTTAGATGAAGCAAAGGGCAATCAACCTGTGATACTCACGCTGTACGTCCAACTCCGCTCCAATTCCAGATTTGTTCTCTGACATCCGAGTGGATACCTTACGAAAGGTTTCATTGAATGATGCAGTGGTTGGAAGGATTGATCTTATGACTGCCCTGAATGAGTATACCAGTGGAAAATTACAGAAGGTTTCAACTTCTTGTAAACTGACCTGTGTTTCCAAAAGGTAACCGAGGCCTCCCAGACTCAAAGTGGGATTCACAACCAATACCGAGGCTGTTACTTCTATTCTGACTGCTGTCATGTGGTTCTTGTGTTAAGTGAGTGTGGGTCAGTTCAATGCCCCAGTCCCCCTTCTGGTGGCTGACCTGCATCCAGCCCCATGGAATACAGACATCCATTCTTCTCGCATGCCACGTGCACAGTCTCCCTCCCTGGTCACTGATTCTGAATACCTCCTCGAGACAATCTCACCAGTTCACTGAATATTTCACTCTTCCTGACCATCTCCCTCTCTGGCCATCAGCTCCACCCGTTGACTTACCCACCAACTCCGTCACTGTATGCAGCTTCAGTCCGTCTCCCCTAACATTGACAGCTCCTGCCTCTCTGGCCATTAAATCTTTTATCTTGACCATGTCCTTCATGGTCAAACTCAGTCCATCTCCCTGTCGCTGCTCCTTTCCTCTCCCTGGCTTCAGACACCATGCCTTTCCTTAACCATTGGCAATAGCTCCCTCCCTGCCCACTGGATCTGAGGCTTGCTTGCTTGCTTGAATTGCCCCTGAGAAGGTAGTGTGAAATGCCTTCTGGAGAAGGTTTCCCACAGAGCTGTTGGGAAGGGAGTCCAAGAATTTGGTTCCAGTGATGAGGAAGGATTCGGGGATATATTTCCAAATCAAGATGGTGTGTGGCTTAGAACCTGCAAGTGATGGCGCTCCTGTGGCCTTCTTGGTGGCAGAGGTCATGGGCTTGGGAGGTCATTGGGACTGTTTCTGGGGCAGCCAGGGAGCACAACAGGAAGGCTTTTGGAGAACACTTAAACCAGATCAGCAAGTGGGTGGGAACTTGAGAGGGAGTTCAGGAAGGAGAGACACGAAGTGGGAAAGGGAAGTTGGAAAAATAGGAAGTCAAATAAATAGGCAAAGGAAATGGGTCAATGTGTAGAAAAATGTTAAAAGAACAAAATTAAAGGCGCACTGCTTTAGCAGCAAGCTAGATGAATTAATGGAAGTAAACAAATATGATCTGATTGCCATTATGGAAACATGGCTGCAGGTAGACCAGAGCTGGGAGCTGAATATTTGAGGGTATTCAACATTTAGGAAGGACGGGCAAAAAAGAAGTGAAGTCATGCTATTAATAAGGGAGGAGATCAGTGCGAAATGACCTTGGCTCAGCAGATCATGATGTAGAATCAGAATCAGTTTGTATGGAGCTAAGAAATAGCAAGGGGTAGAAAATATTGTTGGGATTTATTTAGAGGCCACCAAATAGTAGCATGGTATAAATGGGAATTAGAGGTGTGTGTAACAGGGTAATACAATAATTGTGGGTGACAATATATAGATTGGACACATCAAATTGGCAGTAATAGGGTGGAGAATGAATCCATGGAATGTATTCACGATGCATTTCTTGATCAATATATTGAGGAACCAGCTGAGGACTGGATTATTTTGGATTGTGTGTTTTGCAGTGAGAAATAGTTAATAATCTTGTTGTAAAGGGGTTTTTAGGGAAGAGTGTTCATAATATGATAGAATTTTACATTGAATTTGGAAGTGATGTACTTCAATCCTAAACTATGGAAATGCTGATGGTATGAGGGTTCACAGTGGTAGACTGAGAAAAGGTATTACAGTGGATAGCAGTTAAAGAAATAAGATTTGTAAAAAAATAACATCCTTTAAACCATAAAACCTAACAGAACAAGTTGCCAACAAGATGGTGTTAACTCGAAGAAAGTTGATAGGTTAAAGGAATATATGAGAGTAGAGTGGTGAGAAACATCAAAACTGACTGGAAGAGCTTCTCTAGGTTTGTAAAAAGGACAAGTCTAGGGCAAGTGTGGGTCCCTTACGGACAGAGTTGAGAGAAATAATAATGGGGAATAGGTTAAATGGAAGAGAAGTAAACCAACACTGTGTGTCTGTCTGAACAGAAGAAGGTGCTGCCAGAAATGCTGGAGAATCAAGGGTCTAATGAGAGTATTCATTCAAAAATATTAGTAGAGAAGTTGTTGAGACTGAACGCTAACAAATCCCAAGGACCTTGTGATCTACATCCCAGAGTTTTGCAGGAGTTTTAGCTCTAGGGATGGTTGATGCATTGGTTATCAGCTTCCAAAATTCCATAAAATCTGGAATGGTTCCTGCGAATTGGACAGAAGTAAATAATTAAGGAAGGTGAGGGAGAGGAAACGGGGAACTACCAACCTGTTATCCTAGATGGAAGTTGAGAAGTGCTAGAATCCATAACGAAGGATATAACAATATATCACTGAGAAAATAATAAGGTTGAGCAGAGTCAGCGTGGACTTATGAACGGGATGTCATGTTTGGGTATTGGTATTGGTTTATTATTGTCACTTGTACCGTGGTACAGTGAAAAACTTGTCTTACAAACCGATGGTACAGGTCAATTCGCTACACAGTGCAGTTACATTGAGTTAGTACAAAGTGCATTGATGTAGTACAGGTAACAACAATAACAGTACAGAGTAAAGTGTCACAGTTACAGGTAAAGTGCAGTGCAATAAGGTGCAAGGTCACAACAAGGTAGATTGTGAGGTCAGAGTCCATCTCATTGTATAAAGGAACCATTCAATAGTCTTATCACAGTGGGGTAGAAGCTGTCCTTAAGTCTGGTGGTATCTTCTACCCAATGGAAGAGGAGAGAAGAGAGAATGTCCTGGTTGGGTGAGGTCTTTGATTATGCTGGCTGCTTCACCAAGACAACGAGAGGTAAAGACAGAGTCCAAGGAGGGGAGGCTGGTGTCTGTGATGCGCTGGGCTGTGTCCACAACTCTCTGCAGTTTCTTGCGATCCTGGGCAGAGCAGTTGCTGTACCAAGCCATGATACATCCAGATAGGATGCTTTCTATGGTGCATCTGTAAAAGTTGGTGAGAGTCAAAGGGGACAAACCAAATTTCTTTAGCCTCCTGAGGACGTAGAGGCGCTGGTGAGCTTTCTTGGCCGTGGCATCTACGTGATTTGACCAGGACAGGCTGTTGGTGATGTTCACTCCCAGGAACTTGAAGCTCTCAACCCTCTTGACCTTAGCACCATTGATGTCTTGCTAATCTATTGGAGACAACTTACAATGGTCAAGGGGAAGAATGGACAGTGGTCAGCTGGAGGAACGAGAGTCAGTGGCCTGGTGAGGAGAGAGCTGGAGTGGGCGACTAGATCAGATCTGTCATCCACAACCAGGGAGAATAACAGTGCTGGTGGTTGGGTGGATGAAGCCAGTGCCCAATTCTGGTTAGCATGGCCAGTTTGAAGGGATAGTTGGTGGAATCATTTCCCAGTGGCCTGGATGGAGTCAGTAGCCAAAGAGTGGGGTGGGGTGAATTAACAGGATGGGAGATGATGTCACTGGTCAGGGAGACTTGGAGGGTCAATGGTCAGGGAAAGATATGGATTCAGTGGACAGGGATGAGTGTTGGAGTCAGAGGAGAGGGAGGATGTTGGCGGCAGTGGTCCAGGACAGAGATCTCGGTGGCCAGGAGTTGGTCGACACTGAGGGAGTCGGTGAGCGAAGGAGTTACTGATCGGGAAGCGAAAGATCGTCTGCGGTGAGGGAGAGGGATGGACTCAGTGATCAGTTCAGTGAGGTAGAATGTGTCAATGGTTAGCAAGAAGGACGAAGTTAGTACTCAGTGAGAGGTTGCATCAATGGGCAGGGAGGTGATGGAGTCTCTCATCAGTGAGAGAGAGAGGTGTTTCATGGCCAGTGAGAGAAAATAAGACCCTCCAAGTCTCCCTGACCAGTGACATCATCTCCCTTCCTATTAATTGGCCTCACCCCAATCTTTAGCCATCCAGACCATTGGGAAATGAATTCACCAACTACCCCTTCAATCTGGTCATTCTCACTACAATTGGTAAAGGGAGCTTGCGTCATGGTCTGGGAGGGATGGAGCCTTTGAGCAGACTTATTTCCTCTTGCTGGCCATTAACATATCTCTCTCTCTCGCTGATGAGAGAGTCCATCGCCTCTGGGTGGAGTTTGCGTGTTCTTCCTGCGACAGTGTGGGTTTCTCCTAGGTGCTCCGGTTTCCTCCTATATCCCAAAGATGTGGAGTTTGTTAGGTTAATTGGCCGCAATAAATTCTCCCGAGTGTGTGGGTAAGTGGTAGAATCTGGGGAATCCTGCTAGAACTGTGTAAAATGCTCATTGGGCCACAACAAGGGGACTGTGTGTAGTTCTGGTCATCAGGATGTGACACAAGTAGAGGGGACACAGAGGATGTTCAGAAGGATGTAGCTGAGGTTGCAGAATTAGAGTTCTGAGGAGGAACTGTCTTTTTGGGGATACTGAGAGGAGATTTGATCAAGGTGATAAAATTATGGGGAGGCTAGACGGGGACTGTTTGCCTCGGCTGAAAGATTCGTAACTAAGGGATATGGGTTTTAGTTAACTGTCCAAAGGATTAGAAGGAAACTAAGAAAATATTAAATAACTTGGGTAGTTCAGGCTCAGAATGCTCTGCCTGAAAGCATAGTTCAGAAGGCCTCATCACATGTAAAAACGAGTTAGCTGACTTTATGAAACGCAGGGTTCTGGTCCAAGGGCTGGGAAGTGGGTTTGGTCATTTTTGGCTGGCGTGAACTCGACGTGTCCTTCTGTGCTGTAGGTTTGTTTGATTCTATGATCTCTACGGTTGCCAGGCTGTGTTGGAGGTCAGTGTGTTCCAGCAAGCCGCAGTCTGGGGAGTAGATTGGAATGATCCATCAACTTGCCCATTTGCCACACTCTATGAGAATGGTGTGGTTCACCACGCCTTTCAGCACCAGGCTGTGTGTGACCTGAATGATGTATCATTAACCCACTTGCTGGACTGGTCGGTGATCAGTGATCTACCTCCATGCTTTGTGGGAGATCAGAGGGATCTACAAAATTGCTGGTCAGAGTGTAAGGTCAGTGTGATCTACTATCCTCCCCCTACTTGGCTGAATATTAGACGAGAGAGATCCAACATCCTGCTCATCGCTAGGAAGCTTATCAGATTTGGGTAATCCATCTCATTCCCAATGGCCAGCTGTGTATTAGATCAAAGTGATCCATCATGATCTGTGGGCCATGTGAGAGACCAGACTAATCCATTCATATCACTACATGTTGCAAGGTGATCCACTAACATCTGTACTGGTGGTCATTCATCAAATCAGTGTGATCCTTCAACCTCCCCATCACTCAGCATAATTCCCATTGCCTGGCTATTAGCACAGAATGTTTCAACCTATCCACTGGCAGCAAGAAACAAACTGCTGGAGGAACTCAGTGGGTTGAGCAGCATCTGTGGAGGCAAAGGGATAGATCAAGACCCTGCAGTGTCTCTTGTGTTTACCCTTTGCCAGGTTGAGTGGGAGAGCAGAATAATGCAACACTGCACCCATCACTGGGCTATTAGATCAGAGTGATCCTTCACCCTCACATCAGTAGGCGAGTGGGAGACTTCAGTGACTTATCAGCCGTCTTATCCCAGACTGAATATTAGATCACTGTGATCTTTTTCCATCAGTAGATCAGAAGGATTCACCAATTTCCCCATCACTAGGGACTAGATTGGTATTGGTTTATTATTGTCACTTGTACTGAGGTACAGTGAAAAACTTGTCTTGCATACCGATCGTACAGGTCAATTCATTACACAGTGAAGTTACACTGAGTTAGTACAGAGTGCATTGATGTAGTACAGGTAAAAACAATAACAGTACAGAGTAAAGTGTCATAGCTACAGAGAACGTGCAGTGCAGGTAGACAGTAAGGTGCAAGGTCACAAGGTAGATTGTGAGGTCAGAGTCCATCTCATCGTATAAGGGAACCGTTCAACAGTCTTATCACCATGGGGTAGAGGCTGTCCTTAAGCCCGGTGGTACGTGCCCTCAGGCTCCTGTATCTTCTACCTGATGGGAGAGGAGAGAAGAGGAGATCAGCATAAATCACCAATGCCTGCATTGCCAGTCTGATTCGAAGATCACCCCGTGTCATCAGGCTGTACATTATATCAGAGTAATCCCTATCACCAGGCTGTTTCAGATCTGAGTGATCCAAGCAGGAGACAGACAACGTAATGGATAGCTTGCTGGCTGAAGGCAGGGAGTAGGGGTAAGGAGCAGCCATTTGGGTTATTCAGGGGTTCATAACTTGTATTAACAATTTAGATTAGATTAGATTTCTTTATTAGTCACATGTACATCAAAACACACAGTGAAATACATCTTTTGCGTACAGTGTTCTGGGGGCAGCCCGCAAGTGTCGCCACTCTTCCAGTGCCAATGTAGTATGCCCACAACTTCCTAACCCGTACGTCTTTTGAGTGTGGGAGGAAACCAGTGCACCCAGAGGAAACTCATGCAGTCACGGGGAGAATGTACAAACTCCTTACAGACAGCGGCCAGAATTGAACGTGGATCGCTGGCACTGTAGTAGCGTTACGCTAACCACTACACTACAGTGCCTGCCCCCAAAGTCCAAAATTTAGACTTTGGAATCAAAAGCACAAATGCTCAACGGACAATACTGAGACTTAGCTGGACCCCAAGGGGTGAATTGTGAGGAGATATTACCCAATCTGGAGTTGCATTTCTTGGAATTTAAAAGATGTAAATTTTCAAGATATTATGGCGAAATGCTGAGATATAGTCCTGTTGCTGGTTTGAGATCCCAGCATTAGAGGATAAAGCCTGAAAATGAGAGCCAGGCATTAAAAGAGGTTAATTTCTATTCCTGAAGGGTGATTGAAGTCCGGAACTCTTTTCTGAAAATGACAGTTGTTATTAGGTCATTTATTAATATTGAATCTGAGATGGTTTGATCTTTATTAAGCAATGGTATTAAGGGATGTGGTGGAAGGTGGGTACCAGAGTTGGGTCACTGATCAACCATTTTCTCATTGGCTGGTAGAACAGGCTCAAGGGCCCTAATCCCACCCCTCACCCTGCAGCCAGCCGTGATATCTTGGAGGAATTGTTTAACCATGGCTCATATATTAAACTCTGTATTCTTGATGTATACCATGATAGGTGGTAACATCTTAAGGTAGACCATAAGATATAAGAGCATAATTAGGCCATTCAGCCCATCAGGTCTGCTCTGCCATTCAATCATAGCTGATTTTTTTTCAACCCCATTCTTCCGCCTTCTCCCCGTAACCCTTAACCCCCTTACCAATCAAGAACCTAGCAATCTCTGCCTTAATACACCCAATGACTTGGCCTTCACAGCCATCTGTGGCAATGAATTCCACACATTCACCACTCTCTGGCTGAAGAAATTCCTCCTTATCTCAGTTCTGAAGGGACATCCCTTCATTCTGAGGCTGTGCCCTCGAATCCTAGTCTCTCCTGCTAATGGAAACATCCTCTCCACATCCACTCTATCCAGGCCTTTCAGTATCCGGTAGGTTTCAATGAGATCCCCCCTCATCCTTCTGAACTCCATTGAGTACAGGCCTGTAGACATCAAACACTCCTCATATGTAAGCCTATCATTCTTGTGAACCTCCTCTGGACCCTCTCCAGGGCCAGCACATCCTTTCTTCAATAAGGAGGCCATTTGTTGTTGCACTACAACTGAAGATGGGTAAATGAAATCATCTGGTTGCTGAGCTGTTGCTTACTTAGGCAATTAATTTCATGTTGGCATTCAGCCAGAGAGAGAATGCATGTCCACCCCTGGGGTAAAAATACAGCCGTAATCCATAATACAGTATTGTGGTTTGCTTGGTGTTGCCTCTCTCAAATTAGGTTCCATTTAATGCTCATGACTGCAGTGATTAAGAGCAGAGAGATCATGGCACAACTTTATAAACCACTGATCAGGCCACAGCTGGATACTGTCTGGGATTCTGGTTGCAGTATAAGAAGGACATGACTCCTTGGAGAGGGTGCAGAGGAGCTTCACCAGGACATCGGCTGGGATGGAGCATTTTGGATGTAAGGAGAGACAGGATAGGCTAGGTTTGGTTGCCCTGAAGCAGGGTGAGGCTGAGTGACAACCTGATAGAGGTACACAAATTAATGAGGGGCACAGATGGAGTAAACAGTAGGAAACATGTCCCCATAATGGTGTCCAAAACTAGAGGGCACATGTTGAGGGGAAAGGGATAAGAGGTTTAGAGGGGATTTGAGGAAGAACGTTTTCACCCAGAGGGTGATTAAATCTGGAGCGCCCTGCCAGAGGGGGTGGTGGAGGCAGAGACTCACGTCATTTGGAACGTATCCAGGCAAGTGCTTGAATCGCCAAGGCATAGACGGCTGCGGGCCAAGTACTGGCAAATGGGGTTAGTATAGAGAGGTACTCGATGGTCAGCATGGACGTGGCGGGCAGAGGGGCCTGATTCTCCACTGTATAACTCTCTGAATTATTGTGATGTTTTGACCGATATTATCAAGATCGATGCTGGATTTCAACCTGAAACAGGCGACAATTCCTTTCCCCCCACAGACACTGCTCGACCCGCTGAGCTCCTCCAGCGGATCGTTTTGTTGCCGCTCCTTAGTTCAATGGGATCGTGGCTGACCTTTTACCTCAGCAACACTTCCCTGCGCAAACCATGTACCCCTTAGTATCTACAAACACGTTGATCTTGGTCTTAAATATAGCCAGTGACTGAGCTTCTACACCTCCCTTGGGTAGAGAATTAAATGATTCACCACCATTTGAATGAAGAAATTTCTTCTCCTCTCTGTCCTGGATGACTGTACCATAAGACCATAAGACAAAGGAGCAGAAGTCGGCCATTCGGCCCATCGAGTCTGCTCCGCCATTCTATCATGAGCTGATCCATTCTCCCATTTAGCCCCACTCCCCCACCTTCTCACCATAACCTTTGATGCCCTGGCTACTCAGATACCTATCAATCTCTGCCTTAAATACACCCAATGACTTTGCCTCCATAGCTGTCCATGGCAACAAATTCCACAGATTCACCACTCTCTGGCGAAAGAAACTTCTCCACATGTCCGTTCTGAATGGGCGCCCTTCAATCCTGAAGTCTGGCCCTCTTGTACTAGACTCCCCTACCATGGGAAACAACTTTGCCACATCTACTCTGTCCAGGCCTTTTACCATTCGAAATGTTTCTATGAGGTACCCCCTCATTCTTCCGAACTCCAAGGAGTCCAACCAAAGAGCCGTCAAACGTTCCTCATATCTTATCGAGTCTGTGAGCCCTGATTCTGACACCTCAGCCAGGGGAACCGTCAACTCCACCTCTACTATGTGAAACCTCTTAAGACTTCTATACATTTCGATGAGATCACCTCTCATTCTTCCAAACTCTAGAGAGTGCAGGCCTTAATCCCTCCTCACACCACAAACCCACCTTCCCAGGAATCGATCTGGTGGACCCTGGCGGCACTCCCTCTATTGCAAGGGTCTCCTGCCTCTGGTGGGAGAACAGAGTAGGGCGCGATATTCCAGATCTCACCAGCACCCAGTGTAACTGCAGCAAGGTGCCTCTACTCTTGTACTCAAGCCTGCTAGCAGTAAAGGCCATTTGCCTTCCTAATTGCTTGCTGAACTTAGAGTCAGAGGGTCACACAGCACTGAAACAGGCCCTTTGGCCCACCCCATCCATGCTGATCTATTTGCCCACCTACCCTAATCCCATTTACCTGCAATAGGACTGTCTCCTCCGGGCCTTGCCATTTGAAGTGTCTGTCTAAATGCCTGTTAAGCACAGTGATTGTATCTGACTGCACCTTCTCTTCTGGCAGTGCATTCCAGATATCTACCACTCTGTGTAGAAATAAGTTTAAGATTTCTTTATTAGTCACATGTACATTGAAACACACAGTGAAATGCATCTTTTTACGTAGAGTGTTCTGGGGGCAGCCCACAAGTGTTGCCATGCTTCCGGCGCCAACATAGCATGCCCACAACTTCCTAACCCGTACGTCTTTGGAATGTGGGAGGAAACCGGAGCACCCAGAGGAAACCCACACGGACACAGGGAGGACGTACAAACTCCTTACAGACAGCAGCAGGAATTGAACCTGCATTGCTGGCGCTGTTATAGTGTTATGCTAACTGCTACACTACCATGCCTGCCCTTGAACCCCCTTGAAAATTCTTTCCTCTCCCCCTTAAACCTACGCCCTCTTGTTTTTGTTACCCCCTACCATGGGGAAAAATATTTTGACGATCTACCTTATCTATGCCTCTCATTATCTTATGTATCCCTATCAGGTCACCCCCTCAGCCTCCTTCGCTCCAGGGAAAACAAGCCCAGCCTCTCCAATCTCTCCCCAGAACTAAAGTGCTCCAATCCAGGCAACATCCTGGTGAATCTCCTCTGCACTGCCTTCAGTGAAGTCACATCCTTCCCACAGTGTGGTGACCAGAACTGCAGGTATGGCCTAAACAGTATTTTGCAAAGTTCCAACATGATGTCCCAACTGTTATATTCTATGTCCTGGCCTATGAAGGCAAGCATGTCGTATGCCTTCTTCACGACTCTATCGACGTCAGGAAATTATGGACTTGGATTTCTCGGTCTCTCTGTTCATCAACATTCCTTCATGCTCCACCATGTGTGCTACCCCTATGCATCATCTTGCCCTTGCATGTTAACTTTCAGGGGTTTGTGTACAAGGGAACGCAGGTTTGTATGAACACTAACACACTTCAATCTCTTGTGTTTAAAAAATACCTTTTTTTTTAACTTTTCTGGGATAATGAATGACTTCATTTTCCCACAGTGTATCCTGGCTGTCACACCCATTCAGTAAACCTGTCTGTGTCCCACTGGTGTAGGGTCCTGGACCTGAATCATTCCACAGATGCTGCCTGGGTCACAGGGTGTTTCCAGCATTTGCAGATTTCAGATCCCACGGAAATCTCCCTGCTGCTCCCTCACTGCTCACACAGAGAGCCCAGTGTTCATTCTTGTTTAATGCTGCAACTAACAAATGGCCTTAAAGGGTTTATTTCTCGTTGTTACCTGTCCGGTAACAAATCTTTCATTGATGCTAATGTATATCACGCATTGGCTACTCTGCGCTACTGGTTAGAGTTGTAACGATCACCCTCACCTGGATGGCACAGTGGCAGAACGTACAGAACCTCTGGCTCACAGTGCCAGAGACCTGGTGCTGTCTGTGTGGAATCTGCATGTTCTTCCTGTGACCACGTGGGTTTCCTCCGGATGCTCCGGTTTTCTTCCGCATCCCAAAGATGTGCGAGTTGGTAGGTTAATTGGTCACTATAAATTGTCCCCAGTGTGTAGGTGAGGGGTAGAACCATATCCCCTGGACACTGTGCCTGAGAGTGAGGTGAAGTTAATAAGGATGTGGGTGGGAAATAAAACAAAATGGGATTAATGTAGAATTAAACTAAATGGGTGGTTGATGGTCAGCACAGACTCGGAGGGCCGAAGGGCCTGTTTCTGTGCTGTGTGCCTCTTTGACTCTCTGACCTGCAGAGTATCTTGCAGTTGCTTGGTCTTCTTTGATCCAGCACTTATGACGTTCCTTTCAGCCTTCAAATGCTATCTGTTACCTGCAGTGTTGGGTTACTGTGATGCAATCTGGTAGCAGTAATTCATCCTAATCTACATTAACAGTCCTTGATCATTCCAACGCAAGGAGCTCTCATGGGAGCATGGCAATGATAGGTAAGTTACGGCATCATGAAAAGTGAGATGTGGTTGTCCTTGAGAGATGAGGTGCAGGGTCCAGGACACCCACAACTGCGACACCCACAATAGGTGAGGGGTGTTGTCCAGGATGGGGTGAGGTGCAGGGTCCAGGACAGAGCTGCGACATCCACAACAGGTGAGGGGTGTTGTCCAGGATGGGGTGAGGTGCAGGGTCCAGGACAGAGCCGCGACATCCACAACAGGTGAGACGAGGTGGCCGGGACAGGAGAGGGGAGATGTACGGGACGGGTGAGCCACTGCATCTATGAGAGGTGAAGCACAGCGTCCGGGATGGGTGAGGTTCTCTGTCCAGACGGGTGTCATTGCCTCCGTGACTGCTGCACTGTAGTGGGTGAGATACTGTGCCCAGGACGTGGGATATTGTGCCCAGGATGGGTGAATCCCCGTTGCCAGAAGGGGTGAACTGATGTTTCCACAACAGGTAAGGTGCAGTGTTCAGGAGGGGTGAAATGACTCACAGGGCAGGTGAAGCATGCACATGAGAACAGGTGAACCGCTGGGTGAGGAGGAGATGTGGTGTCAAGGAGAGGTGTTGTGCTCAGGGATGTGAGTGGCAGTGTCCAGGGCAGGTGAGGGGTTCTGTCCAGGGCAGATCAGCTGCTGTGTCCAGGTGAGGGGCTGTGTGCAGGGTGGGTGAGATGTTACAACCAGGTGAAGTGCAATGTCCTGGGAATGTGAGTGGAGTCTCCAGGAACGGTGAGGTGCTCTGTCATGTCCAATGCAGGTCAGCCATTGCTTCCAGAACAGGTGAGGGTCTGCGTCCAGAATAAGTTAAGGTGCTGAGAGCAGGATATTGTGAGGAGCTGGGTCTAGAACAGGGGAGATGTGGTGACAAGGGATAGGTATGGAGTCCAAGAGATATGAGGGTCTTTGTTCAAGGCTGGTCAGAACTTGTGTCCCTGGGAAGAAAGATCAAACGCTGTTTCTACGACAGGTGCGGTGTAAAAGCCCACAATGGGTGAGGCAATTCATCCGCCACAGGTGAGTTATTGGGTCCAGAATGCATCAAGTATTGTCTGAAGATACAAGAGAAGAGTTTCCAGGATGGGTGAATAACTGTGTCCATGAAAATCAAAAAAAAAATTACAGGTGCTGGAAATCTCAAAATACTGGAGCCAATTAGCAGTTCAGGCACTGTCTGTGAGTGTCTGTGGAAAGAAGCAGTTAACATCCCAGTAAGTGGGGAAGAGTGGGCCACGCAGTGGCGTAGCTGGTAGAGCCACGGCCTCGCAGTGCCAGAGACCCGGGTGCTGTCTGTTTGGAGTTTGCATGTTCTCCTTCCTCCCACGTCCCACAGATGTTTAGTTTGTTAGGTTAATTAGCCGCTGTAAATTACCCCTGGTGTGTAGGTGAGCGGTAGAGTCCAGGGGGATTGCAGTGAATATGGAGAGAATAAAATGGGATTAGTGTGAATGGGTGGTCAGTGAGGACTCTGGACTGAAAGGCCTGTTTCTAATCTGTATGAAACTATAACTCTAGGACTTTAAGTTAGTTTTCAGTTGTAGAGTGGTTTGGGGCAGGGATGGATAGGATAAAGGGAATATCTCTTAAAGAGTGAGGCCAGGGTTTGTGTGGGGTTAGGCTGCAGATGGAGTCGTCCAGTTGATGGGTTAATGAGTGTAGTTACAGAGAGGGAGAACACAAATAAATGTAAACGCTGGAATATGGAACACCAGCAGGTTCGGTGGTAAAAGAAAGCTGAGCCTGAGATCGTTCTCTTTCCATTGATACCGTCTGACCTGTTGGGTGTTTCCAACATTGACTGATATTGTTGTGTCCGTGACAGGCGCAGTGTGTAGGAGAAGGCCAATGAGCCCTTCAAACCCGCTCTACCATCCAATACGATCATGACTGATTATCTTTCTCAATACCAAATTCCTGTGCTCTCCTTGAGAACTTTAGGAGTTCTTAAGGTCCAGAAATTTTTCTGTCTCCTTCTTTAAAACTATTCAGTGATGTGGTCTCAACAACTCTCTGTGGTAGAAAATTCCACAGCTTCACTGCTCTGAGTGAGCAAATTTCTACTCATCCCAGTCCTAAGTCTCTGCACTGTAACTTTAGACTGTGACCCTTTGTTGTCCATTCCCGAGCCAGGGATGGGTTCTCCACACATCCAGTCCGTCTCACCCTGTCAGATTCTTGTAATCTCAGTGAGATCATCTCTCATTCTTTTCAATCTGGTCAACTTAATCTCTCCTCGTGACGGTTCCACCATCCCATGAATCGGTTTGGTAAATCTTTGCACTCCCTCAGTGGGAAGTATATCCATTCTTTAGGTAAGGAGACCAAAACTGCACACAATACCCTAAGCCACTGAGTCATAGAGTCACTCTAGAACTAGTTAACATTAAGAAGGAAGAGATATTATATGTCTTTGGAGGCGTAAAGGTGGATAAACCCCCAGGGCCTGATCAGGTGTATTGCAGGCTGCTGTGGGAGCTGGTGGAAGAAATTACTGGGGGTCTGACAGAGATTTTGAAATCTTTGCTCACCACGGGTGAGGTTTCGGATGATTGGAGGACAGCAAACGCTGTACCTTTACTCAGAAAAGGGCAGCGAAGGTAAGCCGGGTAATTACAGCTCAATGAGTCTGATGTCAGTGGTAGGGAAGTTATCGATAAAAATTCTGGCACTTAGAATTAATCTACCCTTGAATAGACAGGAGGATAATCAAAGGTAGGCAGAATGGTTTTGTTCGGGGAGATTGTGTCCAACCAATGTGGTTGAATTTGTCAAAGAGGTAATTAAGTGTATTGGTAAGGGCAGGGAGGCTGATGTATTCTACATGAACCAGTTGGGAGAGTGGTCCAGAGGTATAGACATCATGGGAATGCAGACAAGTTGGCAATTGGCTCGGTAATGAGAGGCAGATGGTGATGGCGACTGTTTTTTGTGACTTAGCCTGTTACCAGTGGTGCACCATGGGAATCAGTACTGGCACTCTTACAGTTGTTATATACAGTAACAATTTGGATGTTAATGTGGGAGGTGTGATCCGTAAGTCTGCAGATGACATGAAAATTAAGTGTGGATTAACTAGTTGTTGATAGTGAGGAGGACGGTCAACTCTAGTCTGATACTGATGGGTTGGTAAGATGGAGCGTAATCCTGATAAGTACGATGGATGCATCTTTGCAGGACTCATAAGACTTGAACATACATGTTGAATGGCCGGGCCTTGGCAAGTATTGAGGAACTTTGCTGCACAAGTTCAAGGATCCCTGAAGATGGCAGCACAAGTAGATACTGCGGTAAGGAAGGTATCTGGATATCTTGTTGTTGAATTAGCTGGGGCTCAGAATGTAAGGGCAGGGAGGTTATGGTACAACTTTATAAAAGATTGGTTAGGCCAGAGCTGCAGTACTGTGTACAGTTCTGGCCAGCACACTGTAGTAAGGGTTTGGCTGCACCACAGACGAGGTTTGCCAGGATCTTGCCTGGGATGGAGCGTTTCAGTTATGAGGAGAGATTGGAGAGGCTGTGTCTGATTTCCTTGGAGTTAAAGTTAAGACAGGCGAGTTCCAGAATAGGAAAGGTGCTGCATCCAGGGTAGCAGAGGTACTGTTCTGAACAGGTGAGGTGCAGTTTCCAAGGCAGGGGATGTGTTTTGTCTAAAGCAGGTCAGGGGCTGTGCTCAAGATGTGAAGGACAATGCCCAGGACATTAGGGCAGATGAACCGAGAAAGGGTGAGGCGGTGGTGTCCCAGGACAGGGTGAGGGGCGGTGTCCGCGATGGGTGAAGCATGTGGTCGAGAATAGGTGAACCTCTGTAACCAGGACTAGGAGAAATGCTGTGCCCAGGAGAGGTGTCAAGGGCAGGTCAGAGGCTGTATCCATGGCAGGCAGGTGTGGCCCAGGAGAGGTGAGGTGCATTATCCAGGTGCACCATTGCAAGGACAAGGATGGGATGGATGATAATTGAGACAAGGAAGGAGAGATGTTGTGTCCAGGACAACACTGCTACCCCCTCATCCTTTCACTCCTCAAACGCTTTGTATCCAGGAATATTTGATGCCCAGTCCTGCCCCTTCTAGTCTCTGTTATCACAACCAGTTCATATCCTCACTGGGCTATCTTTGCCTGTAGTTCATCCACCTTATTTACCTTAAAGGGCATAGCTTTAAGGTGACGGGGGGAAGTTTAAAGCACAGTACATCTTGGACAGTGTTGTAGCTTTTTCCACAACGAGTGAGATATTGTATCCAGGAGCAAAATGAGACCAAGTCTGCACAGAAAGGGAATGATTTGCTTATCTACAATTCAAAATGTCATTGCTATTTAGTGTTTGTATTCTCTCTTTATTTTGATCGGAGTAGAACTCTCAAACAAAACGTAGCACTTGATACAAAACATTTTCCCCGCCCAATGCCTACGTATTTCACTAATTTGTCTGTTCCTTCCCTGAAATCTGTTTGCTGTCAACTATATTTCCAAGGTTTCCACTATCAGCTGTTCGTATCCAGCTCACTTATTGACCTGGTGTAACCACCAGCCGACCTTCTCCCCTTCCCACTCTTCCTTTTAGCGTATCTTAGTCACAGAGTCGGGGAGCTCAGAAACAGGCCCTTCAGCCCATCGTGTCCATGCCAGCCCTTTTGCTCATCTTTACTAATCCCCCTTGCCTACATGAGGACAATATCCTTCTATCCTTGCCGATTTACGCATCTGTCTAAATGCCTCTTACATGTTGTAATTATGTCTGATTCCGCCACCTCCTCGGGCACTGCCTTCCAGACGTCAACCACTCTCTGCATAAAAAAAAACTTACCCCTCAGGTCCCCTTTACAACTCCATCCCCTCGCCTTAAACCTACGCCCTCTTGTTTTTGATACCCGTGGGAAAAAGATTTTGACTATCGAAGCTATCTCATAATCTTGTATACTTCTAGTGGGTCACCCCTCAGCCTCCTTCGCTCCAGGGAAAACAAGCCCAGCCTCTCCAATCTCTCCCCAGAATTAAAGTCCTTCAATCCAGCCAACATCCTGGTGAATCTCCTCTGCACCCTCTCTAGTACAGTCACATCCTTCCTACAGTGTGGTGACCTGAACTGCACACAATACTCCAAGTGCAGCCTGACCAGTGTTTTGTAAAGTTGCAACATAATGTCCCATCTCTTATATTCTATGTCCCAACCTATGAAGGCAAGCAAGCCACATGCCTTCTTCACCATTCTATCTCCCTACATTGCTGCTTTCAGGGAACTATAGACTTGGACTCCTAGTTCTCTCTGTTCATCAACATTCCTTAGTGACCTACCATTTACTGTAAATGCCCTACCCCTATTTGACAGCCCAAAATCCATCAAGTGATAATGTGTAATAAAAGTCAGCTCCAATCCGTTCAGTGAAGCCCTTGACAATGGAGGCCCTTGTGCACACAAATGGCATTATGCGGCTGTACCTGAACGAGCTCCATCCACAGAAACACTCGCCCATTTCCCCAGGCTTGGCAACATGAGTGATCGTGAATGTCAGCAATAGCGAGAAGCATTCAATAACTATTAGAAATAATCATGACACTTAAAGATTTTAAACATGATTAAAATGGTCTTAAAAGTAAAAAAATATTTAAAATACTAAAGCACTTTACAAAATTTAAAAACAAATAATTTTAAGTTCACTCAAACAAACAATTGTAAATATCTGAAACTTGCCCATCTCCCTCACAGCCGTTCCTCCCCAGTGAAATGCACGGAGCTGATGAAGGTGCAGAGCTGCAGATTTCCCAGTGCAACTACTGCATCACTGCAGAAAGCTGGTGCTGCCGGATGGCGTGAGGAGACCAGCTTTTGGGCACCGGCATCACATCAACGAGCACCGGTTAGAAAGTTTGGAGCTGCCAGCATTTTTCAGGAAAGTCCGGTCTTTCATGAGGAACAGCCCTAACCTGACACCTACACCCGGTTCCTCCTACACCCAGCCCAGCCCCCGATCACCCTGTTTCTTTCCCCTCCTCCACCCACTCCAGCTGCCCACACACTCCTCCCACTGATTACCCTCCCTGCCACTGTTCCCACCTGCCCTCCCCACCTCCCTCACTTGACTCCTTGTTCCCCCTTCCTTTCCCATCAAACTCCACCATCTGCAGCCCTCCGTCAGCTCCACCTGTCACCTCCCAGCCTCTGTCGCTACTCCCTCTCTCCCCTCCTCCATCTGCCTATCGCCCCTCCTCACCTGGATCCACGTATCGCCTGCCAGCTCCTGCCAACCCCCCCCCCCCCCACTGCTTTATACTGGCTACCTCCCCCTCCACCTTTCAGTCCAGATGAAGGGTCTCGACCCAAAACATGGACGGTCCATTTCCCTCCACAGATGCTGCCCGACCCGCTGAGTCCCTCCAGCATCTTGCTTTTTTCCCCTCAGGGCATTATACTTGCCAGTACTTCGGCCTTCTCTTTCCCCCACCTCCTCCCCATTGCCCCCCTCGCTGGCAAATCTTTCACCTTCCTTGTCTCTCCTTCCTCTGGTGATGTCTCCTCTCCATCTCTGCCCACTGTTCAATGCACTCCACTCCGAACCACTCCACCTGCTCTTTCACCCTGTTCCTCTAGCTTCTCCCTCTCTTTCTGCTCCTCTCTACCGATCTCCCGCTCTCCCTCCATCTCCCCTTCAGCTTAACCCTGTTACTGTTTTGTTTTTCCGTGTGTAACAGCACAGTGTTGGTGTTCTGTCCCTGTGCTTATCCCTAGCTCCCTGACGGCGTGTGCGGTTCCAAAGTCGAGGACTCCCTGATGCCCACGCGTGAAATGGAGTTGGCTCTGGTGAGTTTCGAGGACGTCGACGACAGCGATTTCCACGGCAGTCGGCCGAAGCTCCACGACACCTGCGCGAATATGCTGTGGAGGTGGAGAAACCTGCTGGGCTGCGACATCCTCACGGACAAGCTGCTGAGCCAGGTGGCCTGGCAGCATCAGCAGGAGATGGAACAGCTGCTGCAGCAGGAGGGCAGTCAGAGGGTGATCATCAACGTGGCTGGCTTGAAGTTTGAGACCCACCTGAAGACCCTCGCCCAGTTTCCAGACACGCTGCTGGGGAACCCTGCCCGTTGCCTGCCCTACTTCGATCCCCTGACCAACCAGTACTTCTTCGACAGGAACCGGCCCAGTTTCGACGCGATTCTGTATTACTACCAGTCAGGGGGAAGGGTGCGAAGACCCGCCAATGTCCCCTTGGATGTCTTCACCGATGAGATCATCTTCTACCAGCTGGGCTCCGAGGCCATGGAGCAGTTCAGAGAGCAGGAGGGCTTCATCAAGGACGTGGAGGTGCAGTTGCCGGTGCAGGAGAACTTTCGGCAGCTCTGGCTGCTGTTTGAGTACCCCGAGAGCTCGGCAGCGGCCAGGGCAGTGGCCATGGTCTCGGTCTTTGTCATTGTCATCTCCATTGTCATCTTTTGTCTGGAGACACTGCCGGAATTCCGAGAAGATCTGGACCTGGGCCCCTTCAGCCCTCCAGCTCAACACAACCAGAGCACCGAACCCGCCCCCAGTTCCTTCACCGACCCCTTCTTTCTCGTCGAAACGGCGTGCATGTTCTGGTTTTCCTTTGAGCTGCTGGTCAGGGCCATGGCCTGTCCCAGTAAACCCGACTTCTTCAGGAACGTGTTGAACATGATCGACGTGATTTCCATCATCCCGTACTTTGTGACTCTGGTCACTGAGGTGGTCAAGCAACGGCAGGCCCCGCAGCCGGGCAACGGGCAGCAACAGGGGCAGCAGACCATGTCCCTGGCCATCCTGCGCATCATCCGGCTGGTCAGGGTCTTCAGAATATTCAAGCTCTCCAGGCACTCCAAGGGCCTGCAGATCCTCGGGCAGACTCTGAAGGCCAGCATGAGGGAGCTGGGGCTCCTCATCTTCTTTCTCTTCATCGGAGTCATCCTCTTCTCCAGCGCCGTCTACTTCGTTGAGGTGGACGAGCCCCAAACCCAGTTCTCCAGCATCCCCGACGCCTTCTGGTGGGCTGTTGTTACCATGACAACGGTTGGGTACGGGGACATGTGCCCTGTCACCATCGGCGGCAAGGTGGTGGGGACTTTGTGCGCCATCGCCGGGGTGCTGACCATCGCGCTGCCCGTGCCCGTCATAGTCTCCAACTTCAACTACTTCTACCACCGGGAGACGGAGAACGAGAAGCAGAGCATCCCCAGCACAACCGAGGGGAAGGGGCTGATCACGGCCAGATCTGTCCCGCGGGACTGCATCGCTTCCATTAACAAAACCAAAGCATCCTGAACCACGGAGGGAGAAGCAGCTGGGAGCAATGACCCCCTTCCCCTCACCAGGAACGTAATCTTCCATACACGCAAACCTGACTCAACACACATGTCCCTATTGTTATTAGGAAGCAGCCCTCCCCAGTCCCATCCTGCCTCTTGTTCTGCCATGAAATAGCTGCCCTGCATTCTATGGAGAACGGTCAGGGTCCGGTTATGGTGTGCTCGGGAGGATTTAACTTGCATTGTATCTGTGAATGATGGTCTTTGGTCAGATCAAGAGGTGCAGTCACGTCTGTAGGTAATAGATGCCAGGGGTTTAAAGTAGCAGTTGGTTTATTATTGTCACATGTATCGAGATACAGTGAAACGTTTTAGTTCGCGTGCCATCCAGACAGGTAATTCCTTAAGTACATTGAGGCAGTGCGAAAGGAAAACGATAACAGAATGCAGATTATAGTATTACAGTTACAGAGAAAGTGCAGTGCAGGTGGACAATGTGCAAGGGCCACGACAAGGTGGGTCGAGAGATCAAGAGTTCATCTTTATTGGCTAAGAGGTCCGTTCACGAGTCTTGTAACAGTGGGTTAGAAGCTGTCCCTGAGCCCGCTGGTACGTGTTCGGCGTGGTACGAGAATTGTGATGGGAGCCGCGCCGCTCTGGCGTTTGAGATGCTGCCTCAGGTCAGGACAACGGGTGGGTCATGGACTGGAACCGCATCTGAGAGGGGTCTAGTCTGTGGGGTGTCGGGGACGGGTTTGTGAATTTTAGGTTTGGTCTCGTATTATCAGCAATCAGACTTCATTGTGTGTGGAGATGGGGATCTGGGTCAAGAAGGGGGTTTGGGATTCAAGGTAGGGATTAAGTGAGGGTCGTTGTCAGAGTTAGGGACAGGTTCAGATCCCCCTCTATGCGAAGGTTGGTGGGTTAGTTTCAAATCATAGTGTGGGACTGGCCATCACAGGCTGTAGAAAGGATCGTGGTTTTTTCTGCATGGATCAGTGAGGTTGGGGATCAGGACTCCGATAACTGATGAGGCATCTCACTGGGGCTGTGAGAGGTAAAGGCATAGCGGGTGGGACAAATGATCGGAGACCTTCGGCAGCCTGCTCCAGGATGCTTTGTGGCATTTGTTCTATGATCTGTGATCCTCTGTGCCATTTGGAGAAACTCTTACTCTGTGACCTGGTGACACTCTGTAATGCACTGAGACCCTCTTGCACTGTGGTGGTCTGTGACCTCAGAGACCATTGTAACTGTATGTAGTTATTGAGCTTTATGAATATCAACCAATGTGCCAGAGAGTATAAAGCATCAGAGAACATGTCTGTCACAGAGGACTGGAATGTCACAGAGCACTGCAGATCATATATGTGCTATGTCTCTGCAGCATAGCCTGGTCTCCAATTGTCTTGGACCCCTTGCCATTGAAGCAAAACCTCGCTTGGTCAAGGTCATGAGTTGGCTGGTGTGTAATGGCCATTGCATGTTAAAATAACTTGTGCACAATTATCTTCCCAGTCATCAGAACTGCAGTGGAACCCAGACACCCTCAATCCCAGGGAGGTATTCAAGAAGGGAAACAATGCTGCACCAGAGAGTAAGAGGTCACAAAGAACTAAACAGGCTCCCAAAGTAAGAATGTTATGGGCCATACCACAGTGGCAGAGATCTTCACAGTGCATTACATAGCAAGTGTGTAACAAACACATTTGTTTACTTATACTCTTCCACATTGTTCTCATTTGCATCTCTGTGAAAGCAGCATACACTTTTGTTCTAAGTTTTATGTAGTTACTTTGTTTTACTTCAAATAAAAGTCAATTTCTCTTTGGAACAAACTCTGGTTTGCTGAGTGTTAGAGCAGTTCACTGCATGGCCATGGCAAGTGGAAGTATTTGCTTAAAGCAATTTTCATTTTATTTCGGTGAACATCCTGGAGATGATCATGCTGCTTGAAGGTTATTCAAGACCTTAACAGTGTGCACGTCCCCTTTCAGTAGTGTCCCCTCACCACCACCTCAGGGTCTCAAAGTACATGTTGAAAAGGTTGCATGTAAATGAAAGATATTTGAGTTAGCTTGACAAAGCCATGCTGGGTTAGTGGAGCTGGAACAGAACATGGAACACTTCCCGGTAGGATTCATCCCATGATAAGGATGGGGTGTTTATTCCACTTAGACAGACTGGGCAAAACGGGAATAATTATTAGTGTGTGTGTTGAGAAACGTGTCTGTGTAATGACGACTCCAAACAACATTTCCTTCAGGAGGTCTACATTTAACAGAAGGCAATTATTTGATGTGCAGGAGTGATGTGAAAACTCACCAGAAGTTCAGTTTCAAGCAATTACTTTGGAAATTGCAGACCCAAAGGTGCTTATACGAACTAGCTTTACATTAAAGAAAACAGATGAGATTTCTACTGCAGGAGCATGAGAGGTTATTCAACTTGAAGTAATCAGTGAGTCAATAGGACAGAGTGTGAGTGATCTAAACGTAAGAAAATCTCCAAGAGTGACAGGAAAGCACTTCAAGATAATGACTGAAGCAATGAAAGGGACTCTTGTGTGTTGGAAGCGTGAGTTCCACAGGACAGAAGTGTCCTGCTTTTGGTGACATCTGTAACAAATGTGGAAAGAGAAATCAAAGAAATGCTTTGAAAGAATCAACTGCACCAAACTGAAAGAATAATTGAAAAGGAGCAGAAACAACATATTGTTTGTGGTCAATGTGCATTTGGTTTGTTGGAGAGGAGTTGTTTCCCTTAAAGTGAGTCAGGCAATTACCTGGGATTTCAAATAAATACAGGAATCCGATGTAGAACATAGAACAGTGCAACACAGGAACAGGCCCCTTGGCCCACAATGTTGTGCCAAACTAATTAAATTAGTAATCAAATGCCCAGCTGAACTAATCCCTTCTGCCTACACAATGTCCATATTCCTCCATTTCCCACACATTTGTGTGCCTATCTAAGAGCCTCTTGAACGCCCCTATTGTATTTGCCTGCACCACCACTCCCGGCAGTGCATTCCAGGCACCCATCACTCTCTGTGTTTAAACAAAACTTGCCCCGCACATCTCCTTTGAACTTACCCCCTCTCACCTTAAATGCATGTCCTCTGATATTAGACATTTCAACCCTGGGAAAAAGGTACTGGCTGTCTCCTCCATCTATGCCTCTCATAACCTTATAAACTTCCATCAGATCTCCCCTCAGTCCCCGCTGCTGCAGAGAAAACAACACAGGTTTGTCCAACCTCTCCTTATAGCACATGCCCTCTATTCCAGGCAGCATCCTGGTAAACCTTTTCTGCACCTTCTCCAAAGCCTCCACATCCTTCCTGTAATGGGGCGACTAGAAGTGAATGCAATACTCCAGATGCGGCCAAACTAGAGTTTTATAAAGCTGCAGCATAACTTTCTGACTGTTGAACTCAGTGCCTCGACTAATAAAGGCAAACACGTCATATGCCTTCTTTACCACCCTACCAACCTGTGGAACCACTTTCAGGGAGCTATGGACTTGGACCCCAAGATCCCTCTGCTCATTAACAGTGTATTGTCTATTTATATTTGATCTCCCAAACTGCAAATTGGCCGGGTTAAATTCTGTTTCACTCATGTAAGAAAGTAGCCAAGGATTTTAAACTTGCAAAGTTGGATCCATTTAATCTGCAATATGGTGCAGACTGTTGGAGGACAGGTAGAGCTGTTGGTTCAGTGTAAATGAGAATGAAGAAACAGATGCTGGAAATCTGAGATAAAAATAAAATGATAGAAATACTCAGCAGGTCAGGCAGCATCCGCAGAAAGAGAAACAAAGTCAAACTTGCAGGTTGAAGACCCTTCGTCGAAACTGAGAAAGAAAGAAAACAAAGTTAGTTTTAAGTTGCCGAGAGGATGGGGAAGGACAGAGGAGATCATTTGCTAGGGTGAGGCCAGGGTTGCTGTGGGGTTAAGCTGTTGATGAAGCCATGTGGTTGATAGGTTTACAAAGGTAGTGGGTGAAAAGAAGAACATGCAAAAGCTGTAAATGCCAGAAATGCCCAGCAGATTAGGAACGTCAGAGAGAGAAAAACTTTGTTAATATTACAGATGGATAACCCCCAGCAGAACCAGCTAGTTCTCATGCAGAGAAAGAGAGTTATCTAAAATTGTTGAATTCAATATCTAGTTCAGTAGGCTGCAACATGCCCGGACGACTGTAGGACTCTGTGGGCGAGTAATGGATGTTTGTTGCTGACCTATCCCCTGAGGCAGAGCCAAGGAAGGGAAGAGTCTAAGATGGAGCACATGGTGGTGGGAATTGGCAGCAAAAGTAATGAATGCAGGAAGCATTGCTATGCAGTTATTCATATACGGAGAAAGAATTGAGGCCGAGGGCCTGAACAGGAGAGAAACAAAGACTGTTCCATGTGTCCCACTGAAGGTCAGCTGTAGCTTGGGCCCATGGGAGTGCCCATAGCTGCAACTTTGATCTGGCAAACGTGAGTGGAGTCGAAGAAATGTGATAACGAATTCGGTCTAGTGGATGAGTATGTTGGTGGAGTGCTACTGGCTTGTACCTTGTTCAAGGAAGGATCAGAGGGCCCTCGGGGTATCCTGGTGTGGGAGGGAGTTTACATCAACGGTAAAGATGAGCTGATTGGGAACAGGAAATCGGAAACTGTCAAAGTGTCTTTAGATCTTGTGGTTGCCATGAATGTAAAGTCTTCTGCTGAACAGATGTGCATGTTTGAGCTGGGATGTTACCAAGTGTAATGGTAATGAAGCAATTAATAGAACTGCATCTGCTGAAGTCGTGAGCAACTCAGTAAAGGATATAAGCCAGTAACCATAAAGTGTTTAGCATTGAAACTAGACAAGCTAAAAAGCAGAGTACTGAATCAGGTTTGATGAAACAATAAATCACACTGCTGTTTGCTACAAGGGATAAGCTGAACGGAAGGCTACATGGCGTAGTCTGAAAAGATATCCCAGTTTTCAATAAATGCTTGAGTCAGTTCAATGGCAGTAGTATGTCAGATAGATTGGCAATGAGTATATTCTTAGTTTCTAAAGGTTTGGATAAACCCACCTTATCTACTGCCAATGATTGAAGATGTAACTGCACCTACATAATGCTACTTGATTATTGATGTTCAAATTGTTTTTAGGCACATGAGTTTAGAAGAACAATTATCATACTTATGTAGTGGTTGCTACCGCGGAATAAAACAAGACTCTACTCGGAGGATTGCCAAACAGAACTGGTTTATTTTCCCGCCTTGCGCGGGCCCTTTAAGGGAGAATGTTCCCGCCCAAAACAACCGGCAATGACGTAAGTCCTACGTCATCAGGACTTTCCCGCGCACGGGTTCTCCCCGTCGCTCGGAAAGACGAGGCTCGCCGCTATCTTGGGCCTCGTCACTCCGACGCCGTGCGACCCGACTGCCGAGCCGGTTCGCCCGACTAGACGGTGAGTCACCACACAATCCCCCCCAGAACCGGCGAGACAGTCCCCAAGGTCCGTGGGCTGTGCCAGCTGCCGCTTAGGGGGGCAGCCTCTGCGTCGCGGCGTGGCAACCTCGACAGGCTGTTGCAGATCCAAATGGGCTGGTTTGAGGCGGTCCGCCGTGAAAACCTGTTCCCTGCCTCCAATGTCCAAAATAAAAGTGGATCCATTATTCCGTATGACTCGGAACGGTCCCTCATATGGTCGTTTCAATGGCGCCCGAGGTGTGCCCCTGCGAACGAAAACAAACTTACAGTCCCGTAGTTCCTTGGGCTGGCAGGATGGGGCTTGACTGTGCCGTGAGGTGGGAATCGGGGCTAAGGCACCAAGCTTCTCGCGCAGTCTTTGTAGGACTGCTGGGGGTTGTTCCCCTTGGTCCCGAAGGGCAGGTATGAAATCCCCGGGGACAACTAGTGGCGACCCGTATACAAGCTCAGCTGACGAAGTGCGGAGGTCTTCTTTGGGGGCAGTGTGTATGCCGAGCAGGACCCAAGGCAGCTCGTCAACCCAGTTAGGACCCTTCAGGCGGGCCATCAAGGCCGATTTCAGATGGCGGTGAAAACGTTCCACCAACCCGTTTGATTGAGGATGGTAGGCCGTGGTGGTGTGCAGCTGCGTCCCAAGCAGGTTCGCTAATGCAGCCCAGAGACTGGAAGTGAATTGGGTGCCTCTGTCTGAAGTGATGTGGGCCGGAACGCCAAAACGTGAGACCCAAGTTGTGAGCAGCGCCCGGGCGCAGGAATCAGTTGTGATGTCAGTCAGGGGGGTTGCCTCAGGCCACCTCGTGAACCGGTCCACGATGGTAAGGAGGTACCGGGCTCCTCTTGAAACCGGCAGAGGGCCCACGAGGTCGACGTGTATGTGGTCGAACCTCCTACGGGTAGGCTCGAACTGCTGTGGTGGGACCTTGGTGTGTCGCTGGATTTTTGACGTCTGGCAGTGCGGACAAGTCCTGGCCCACTCACTGACCTGTTTGCGCAGGCCATGCCAGACAAACTTGCTGGCGACCAGTCGGACAGTAGATCTGATGGACGGGTGCGCCAACCCATGTACTGAGTCAAAAACGCGTCTCCGCCAGGCTGCAGGGACTATAGGGCGGGGCTGACCAGTCGCAACGTCGCAAAGTAGGGTCCGCTGACCTGGACCAACCAAGAAATCTCGGAGCTGCAGACCCGAGACTGTGGTTCTGTAGCTGGGCAGTTCGTCGTCAGCTTGCTGTGCGTCAGCTAGGGCCGTGTAGTCGACACCCAAGGATAGGTTGTGGATGGTTGGTCTGGAAAGTGCATCAGCAACGACATTATCCTTTCCGGAGACATGTTGGATGTCAGTTGTGAACTCGGAAATGTAGGATAAATGTCTCTGCTGACGAGCTGACCAGGGATCGGAGACTTTGGAGAAGGCAAAGGACAGAGGCTTATGATCGGTGAAAGCGGTGAAAGGCCTGCCTTCTAGAAAGTATCGGAAATGCCGGACTGCCAGATACAGCGCTAGAAGTTCCCGATTAAAAGCGCTGTACTTCAGTTCGGGCGGTCTAAGGTGCTTGCTGAAAAATGCCAAGAGTTGCCAGCGGCCTTCGAGTAGCTGTTCCAGTACCCCACCCACCGCGGTGTTGGACGCGTCTACCGTGAGGGCAGTCGGGACGTCAGTCCTGGGGTGTACCAGCATCATGGCGTCTGCCAGGGCGTCTTTGGCCTTAATGAAAGCAGCCGCAGCCTCGTCATTCCAGGTGATGTCCTTGCCCTTACCAGCCAGCAGCGAGAACAGAGGGCGCATGATACGGGTTGCTGCAGGGATGAAACGATGGTAAAAGTTGACCAGCCCAAGGAATTCCTGTAGGCCTTTGACTGTGTCGGGGCAGGCAAAATGGCGGATAGCATCCACCTTGGCGGGTAGGGGTGTTGCCCTGTCGCTGGCGATTTTGTGGCCAAGGAAATCGATAGTCAAGTCTGAATTGGCACTTGGACGGGTTAATCGTGAGGCCGAAATCGCGGAGGCGGGAATACAGCTGGCGGAGGTCGGAAAGGTGTTCCTGGCGGTTACGGCTGGCGATCAGTATGTCGTCCAAGTAAATGAACACGAAGTCCAGGTCTCGGCCTACCGCGTCCATCAGCCGCTGGAAGGTCTGCGCAGCGTTCTTAAGGCCGAATGGCATCCGAAGGAATTCGAACAGGCCGAATGGGGTGATAATCGCAGTTTTGGGGACGTCATCCGGATGGACCGGGATTTGGTGGTATCCCCTAACGAGGTCCACTTTGGAAAAGATGCAGGCCCCGTGTAAGTTCGCTGCGAAGTCCTGGATGTGAGGGATGGGATAGCGGTCTGGGGTGGTGGCGTCATTCAGCCTGCGGTAGTCGCCGCAGGGCCTCCACCCTCCGGTGGCTTTGGGGACCATGTGCAGGGGGGAGGCCCAGGGGCTGTCTGACCTGCGAACAATCCCCAGCTCCTCCATGTGACGGAACTCTTCCTTTGCCAGGCGGAGCTTGTCTGGAGGTAATTGTCGTGCTCGGGCATGAAGGGGTGGCCCTGTGGTAATGATGTGGTGTCGTACCCCGTGTGTGGGCCTAGAATTTGTAAACGAAGGTGCCAAAATCGATGGGAATTCGGCTAGGAGCTTGGCGAAATCGTCGCCAGAAAGGGAAATGGAGTCCAGGCGCGGGGCTGGTGGGCTGATTTCTCCCAGGGGATAGGTCCGGAGGGTGCTAGAGTGGACTAACCGCTTCCTTCGCAGGTCGACTAACAGGTTGTGGGCCCGAAGGAAATCGGCTCCTAGGAGTGGTCGGCTGACGGTGGCAAGGGTAAAGGTCCAGGTAAAACGGCTGCCGCCAAAGTGTAATTGAAGCGTACGGGTGCCGAAAGACCGTATCGTTGTACCGTTGGCGGCATTGAGTAGAGGACCTGGTGGCCTGTCACGAGTGTCGCGGCCTGTCGGGGGCAAAATACTGACCTCCGCATCAGTATCAATGAGGAAACGCTGTCCAGATTTCTTGTCCTGAACGAAGAGGAGGCTCTGTCGGCGGCCAGCCGCCGTAGCCATCAGCGGCGGCTGGCCCTGGCGTTTCCCTGAAACTTGCAGGGTGGGCAGCATTGACAGGCCTCCGCACCCCACCTCTGATGGTAGAAGCACAGCTGGTCACCCGTGTCGTCGTCTGCGTTCCTGGGGCGTGGCTGCTCGGTTGCTGGGGCCGGGCGAGGTGGGCGTTGGGCTCGCGGCCTGGTGATTTGACTGACGGACGAACCGCTCTCGCGCTTGGCCCTCCACAGGACATCTGCCCAGGCGGCCACCTCACGGGGGTTGCTGAAGTCGGCGTCAGCTAACAACAAGTGGATGTCATCGGGGAGCTGTTCGAGGAAGGCCTGTTCGAACATCAGGCAGGGCTTGTGTCCCTCGGCCAATGCCAGCATCTCATTCATTAGGGCGGATGGGGATCTGTCCCCCAGGCCATCCAGATGAAGCAGGCGGGCGGCGCGCTCACGACGGGAGAGGCCGAAGGTCCGGATCAAAAGGTCTTTGAAAGCCGGGTACTTATCTTCCTCCGGAGGCGACTGGATGAAGTCTCCAACCTGGGCGGCTGTCTCCTGGTCCAGAGAGCTAACCACATGGTAGTACTTCGTGGAGTCGGAGGTGATCTGCCGAAGGTGGAATTACGCTTTGGCCTGGTCAAACCAGACGCTGGGCCGAAGTGTCCAAAAGGTGGGCAGCTTGAGGGCCACTGCGTTGGCTGCTGCGCTGTCGTCCATTTCGTGGGTCCAAAAGCCATTTGGACCGTCGAGGTCACCAATGTAGCGGTTGCTACCGCGGAATAAAACAAGACTCTACTCGGAGGATTGCCAAACAGAACTGGTTTATTTTCCCGCCTTGCGTGGGCCCTTTAAGGGAGAATGTTCCCACCCAAAACAACCGGCAATGACGTAAGTCCTACGTCATCAGGACTTTCCCGCGCGCAGGTTCTCCCCGTCGCTCGGAAAGACGAGGCCCGCCGCCATCTTGGGCCTCGTCGCTCCGACGCCGCGCGACCCGACTGCTGAGCCGGTTCGCCCGACTAGACGGTGAGTCGCCACACTTAACTCTTTTCCGTACTCTTTTTGGGATCATTTCTGCACCAGATGTTTTCCAAAGGATGAGTTGGTGGATGACTTTAGGGACTTGACGTTGATTTTGTGGCTGTAGGTTTCAGAAAATGGCTACAGAAAGCAAGTAGTAGTGAAAGTTTAGAGCCTTTTTGTTTGGATGTGTGGTTATGGACTAGGAACTTTGTATAGATTCAGTTAAACGTTTAGAGATACCAACAGTGATGGATGTGGCAGGGATCCACTGTTTCTCCTTCAGTATAAGAAATGGTGAAGCTGTTCGGGGATCTAACAAGGAAAGATGCAGTGCATTTCTGGGGAAAATCCCAAGAAATGATGTAAAAACTTAGTGTAGCAGTGAATTGCACATCTGTTCTTGGACTTTTCATCTTAAGGAGGAGGTAACTTTACAATGTGAGGCAAATTGGTGTAGACTTCAACAAAAATGATGCAGAATTATGCATCTAGGGCACAGAGAAGAGTTATATAGGAACATGGCAGATGGAACATGGCAGAGGAAAAAAAATAATCTATTCACTTTATGACACAAAAAATAGGGAAGCAGAACATTTTCTTAATGGTGAGAGATTGGCTCCATGTTTCCTTGTACAAAAGAGATTGAAAGCAAACATGCAGATTCAGTAAGCAATTGCAAAGGGAAATGGTATATTGGACTTCACTTCAAGATGATTTCCGTACAAGAGTGAAGATGTCTTACTGCACTTACTTAGTGAGATTGTGAGACCACACCTGGAGTATTTCTTTCCTTATCTGACAAAAGATGTACTTGTCATAGAGGGAATGCAGTGAAGTTCATTTGACTCATTCCACGAATGATGAGTTTGCAGGATGAGAAGAGAGTGAGCAGACTAGGCAGGTTTAGGTTAAGAGTTGAGGAGATCTCATTGAAAGTTACAAAATCCTTAATATGTCTCATCTGGCTGGATGCAGGGAGATTATTTCCTCTGGCTGAGGAGCTAGAACCTAGTGCTCAGAGTAAGGGGTAGGCTTTTTAGGACATAGAATCACAGAAAAGAGGCTGATCATCAATCGCTGGCAAAGGATGTGCGCATGGGGCAGTTGGACTTGCAGCTCTCAGTGACACCTCTATGGAACATTGCATCTTTCTTTAACGCTCTGTAGCTCCCAGTGACACCTTGCGGATTTGTGTTATTCTGTGCCACGCTTTGATATGCTCTGCAAATCTCTGTGACAGTTTGTGCTTCCCCCGGCACTCTTCAGCTTTAGCTGTGTGGATTTATGTGACACTCTGCCACTCTCTGGAACATTCTGTAGCTCTCTGACATTATTGGTCTCTGTTACAGTCTGCTAACACTCTGCGTCTGTGAAATTGGACTCTCTATGACACCCTATTGCTCTCTGTTACTTACAGTGACACTCTGCAGCTCTTTATTACATTCCATGGTTCTCTGTGACACTTTCTGGTGCTCGGTGACACCCTGCAGTTTCTGTGACACTCATTTCTCTTTATTAAGCCCTCTGGATTTCTGTTATACTCTGTAGCTTTGTTACACTCTGCACCTCTCCTTCCTTAAGACATTAGGGGCTATTGAGTCTGTACCAACTCTCAGAGCAATCGCTTCAACTCCTTCCCCCGCTTTCCTCGAAAACACTGCTTTCTCACATGTCCATCAACAACCCCCCCCCCAAAAGTTTCCTGCCCCTTACCAACTCTCAGGCTAACAACAGCCAATAAGCACTGATGTTTGGTTCCACTCCCTCTGCTCCAATCTTCAACCCACCAGAAAGCAGAGAACTGATTGGCCCATAGATGTTCCCGGGACTGGGCAGCTTGAGCTATAAGGAGAGGCGGCTCAGGCTGGGGCTGTTTTCCCTGGAGTGAAGGAGGCTGAGGGGTGACCTTATGGAGGTTTATACTATTATGAGGGGTGAGAATAAGGTGGATGGTCACAGGCTTTTTCCCAGGGTAGGGGAGTCTACAACTGGAGGTCACAGATTAAAGGTGAGAGATTTAAAGGGGACCTGAGGGGCACGTTCGTCACACTGAGGGTGGTCAGTACATGGAATGAGCTGCCAGAGGAAGTGTTAGAGGCGGGTACAATCATAACATTCAAAAGACAGACAGGTCCATGGATAGGAAAGCTTTAGAGGGATATGGGCCAAACACGGGCAAATCGGACTGGCTCAGGAAGACACCTTGGTCAGCATGGACCAATTGGGCCGAAGGGTCTGTTTCTGTGCTGTATTGGTATTAGGTTATTATTGTCACTTGTACCGAGGTACAGTGAAAAGTTTGTCTTGCATACCAATTGTACAGATCAATTCATTACACAGTGCAGTTACATTGAGTTAGTACAGAGTGCATTGAGGTAGTACAGGTAAAAACAGTAACAGTACAGAGTGAAGTGTCATGGCTACAGAGAAAGTGCAGTGCAGGTAGACAATAAGGTGCAAGGTTACAATGAGGTGGATTGTGAGGTCAGAGTCCATCTCATCGTATAAGGGAACCATTCGATAGTCTTATCACAGTGGGATAGAAGCTGTCCTTAAGCCTGGTGGTATGTGCCCTCAGGCTCCTAATTCTTCTACCTGATGGGAGAGGGGAGAAGAGAGAATGACCCGGGTGGGTGGGGTCTTTGATTATGCTGGCTGCTTCACCAAGGCAATGAAAGGTATAGACAGAGTCCAAGGAGGGGAGGCTGGTTTCTTTGACGTGCTGGGCTGTGTCCACAATTCTCTGCAGTTTCTTGCGGTCCTGGGTAAAGCAGTTGCCGTACCAAGCCGTGGTGCATCCAGTTAGGATGCTTTCTATGGTGCATCGATAAATGTTGGTGAGTGTCAAATTTCTTAAGCCTCCTGAGGAAGTAGAGGCACTGGTGAGCTTTCTTGGCCATGGCATCTTCATGATTTGACCAGGACAGGCTGTTGGTGATGTTCACTCCCAGGAACTTGAAGCTCTCAACCCTCTCGACCTCAGCACTACTGATGTAGAGAGGAACATGTACATCACCCCCTTTCCTGAAGTCAATGACCAGTTTTGTTGACATTGAGGGAAAGGTTGTTGTCAACACACCATGCCACTAAGCTCTCTATCTCCTTCCTGTACCCCGACTCATTGTTGTTTGAGATACAGCCTACTACAGTGGTATCATCTGCAAACTTGTAGATGGAGTTGGAGCAGAATCTGGCCACAAAGTCATGAGTATATACGAAGTAGAGGGCTGAGGATGCAGCCTTGTGGGGCACCAGTGTTGAGAATAACTGTGACATTGCGGTTTATGGGAGCTTGCTGTTTGTAAATTGTCTGGCAGGTACTTACTGTTACAGTGGGCCTCCTCCCTTTGACATGACGGATCAGGGAATCTGTCAGCACATTGAATTGGTCATCACTCCTGCCTGCCCACCCACCCCCGATCACACAAGATATAGCCAAACTCCCAATGATCCCTGATCTCATTGTTTGGAAATCCCGACAGTTTGGCACCCTGTTCACCTGTTTTGCACGCTCCCTTTGAACTCGCTGGGGTCACGGGAACATTTATTGTTCCATCATGTAACAGCTCTTTGAAACAAAAAAGTGAATTAAAAGTTTGTACTCATAGGAGCACCATCCAATAGACCGAACACAGGATTTTGGGACAATTTGGGTGGGCATCATGGTCAGTATGGACTGGTTGGGCCGAAGGGCCTGCATCCTTGCTGTATTGCTCTATGAGTTTATAACACAGCAACAAGTCTTGAGATGTGGGGGGAAACCAGAGCACCCTGTGATACTGTGGGGCTCTCTGTCACACTTGGGCTCTTTATTCACTCTGCAGTCTCTGTGACATTGTTATAATCTGAATTTCTGTTCTAGTTTGACACTGCTGTCTATGACACTAATTGCCATGATTAAATCCTCTGGCTCTCCATTACACTCTGAAGCTTCTGCAGCTCTCTGTGGCACTCTATTTCATTGTTACAGGCTGCAGCTTCCTTTTGCAATCTATGATGTTGTGCACTCTCTGTGGCTCACTGTTATACTCTGCTTCTCCGTTACGGTCTGCAGATCTGTTTGTTATACTAAGTCTCTGTGTTACTCTCTCTAAACCTCTCTGCTGCTCTCTGTGATGCCCTATTGCTCTGTTACGACATGCATCTCCCTTTAGTACTCTGTACTTCCCAGCGATACAGCGTCCTTCTGCGTCCCTCTGCAGCTCTCTTCAACGTGCAGCGAATCTAACGCTTGGCAGCTGTGTTACACTCTTCCTGTCTCTCTGACTCTCTCTGGCACTCTTTTGCCCTCAGTTGCTCTTTTTTTCATTATTATACGTTGTCTCCATGATACCATGAGATCGCTGAGGTCCTATGTTCTCCACCTCTTGTAGTCAGAGAACCTCTCTGACATTCTGCGTCTCTGTAAATGTCTGCAATCCTCTCCGACTCTGTTCTCAGTGACACTTTACAGCTCCACAGCCTCTGTGACACACTTGTTCACTATTACAGTCTGTGGCTCTGTACAACTCTGTGACACCTGCAGTCTCTGTGACAGTACATTCCCTTTTTAAGTCCTTCAGCTTTGTGTTATACTGCGTGGCTTTGTCACCCTCTGCACCTTTCTCATAGTTCCTTACGACATAGGCCATTCACCCCATTGAGTCTATGCCAGCTCTTAGAGCAATTCCATCAAGTCTTTCCATCACATTTTTCCATAATTCATTCTCTCTCACCTATCCATTAACTCCCAGTTGTTTCTTCTACTATTCACCAACACCAGGGACAATTTACCAAGCAGCATGTTTTTGGGACATTGGGGGGGTGGAGGGAAGCAGAGCACCACTTGTAATACTATGCGACTCTCTGTGGCACTCTATTGTTCACTCACTGTTACTGTCTGCAGCTTTGTGCGACTCTCCAAGGTTGCATATAACATCCTGCAGTTCTCTGTTGCAGTCTGCAGACTTCTCTGTTGTACTCTGAGCCTCTGGGTTGAAGGCTGTAGCTCTTAGTAGCAGTGCGCACGTCTCTATCAAATTGTGACAATTTATTGCTCCCTTTTAAACTGTTTATACTCTGGACCTCAGAGTTAAACTCTTTGGCTCTCTGAGATTATTCTGCAGCTGTGTAACATACTGCGCCTCGCTGTGACATCGTTGCTACACTCTGCAGCTTTGTGTTGTACACTCCAGTTCTCTGCGGCTGTATAACACTCTATGCCTCTCTGTGAAATGATGTGGTTCGCCGTTACACTCTGCGGCTCTGTCAGACCGTTGTTCTATTGTGCGGCACTCAGTGACCCTCTATTGTTCTCTGCATATTCTGCAGACTCCGTCGGACTTGGCTTGCGTTTTACTCTGAAGCTCTGAGCGGTATCTGTCTCCCAGCAGTGCTCCACGGACGTTAGTAGCATTTCCAGTGGTCTACATTACACACTGTGGTTCTGTATGCACACAGGTAAGCCATATGTCTATACACAAACAGACAGACAGTTCTCTCCCCTAAGCAAAGACACAGAGGCACCTGATCTCACTCTTACCCCAAACACTCGCCTCCAAGGGTATGCCACCTATACAAAGGCAAAGAATGAGATCTGCACACGTGTGTACACACATGCACATTCTGATGTCTCACACACACACACACACACACCCCCCCATCCTATGCAAACACATGCACGTCTCTCTGCTACGGACACATATTGGATATCTCTCCTATACAAAGACAAGACACGTAGACACCTGAGCTCACTCTTTCCCAACAACACAGCTCCACACGTATGCCTTGTATACATAGCGAGGTGCATGCACCCGTATCTACGAACACAGAATTCAACTTCAAACTTGTACGGTTCAATGAGTTCCTGTGGTCATGATGGAAAATCGGTGTAGAAGAGATGGGGAGTTGTCTATAGGATGTGAGATGTTAGACTAAACTCCAAGTGAAGGGTGCAACAAATGCTTCTGATGTTAGAACGAAGAAGTTACCAGAGGTGTGTTGGAGTATTGTGTTCAGTTTTGGTTGCCCTGCTACAGGAAAGATGTCAGTAAACTGGAAAAAAGTGCAGGAAAGATTTACAAGGATGTTGCCGGGACTTGTAGAAATGTTTAAAATTATGAGAGGCATAGATAATGTGGACAGTAACAGTCTTTTTTCCAGCGTAGGGGAGTCCAAAACTAGGGGGCATCGGTTTAGGGTGAGAGGGGAAAGATTTAAAAGGGACCTGAGGGGCAACTTTTTCACGCAGAGGATGGTGAGTATATGGAACGAGCTGCCAGAGGAAGCGGTTGAAGCAGGTGCAATAGTATCATTTAAGAAGCACTTGGATAGGTGCATAGAGGGCGGGGCTTTAGAGGGATTTGGGCCGAATGCAGGAAATTGGGACTAGCTGGGCGGGCACCGTGGTCGGCCTGGTCTCATTGGGCCGAAGGACCTGTATCCGTGCTGTATTGCTCTACGACTCTAGAACTGAGTTACAGGGAGACGTTGGACGGGTTAGGTCTTTATTCCTGGGAGCGCAGGAGACTCAGGTGATCGTGTAGAGGTGTATAAGATCACAAGGGGCATAAATAGGGTGAATGTACTCAGTATTTTCCCAGGGTTGGGGAATCGAGAACTAGAAGGCATAGGTTTAAGGTGGGAGGGGAAAGATTTAATGGGAACTTGAGGGGTATTTTTTTTAGATACACAAAGGGTGGTATCTATGTGGAATGAGCTGTGGTTGAGGCAGTTGGACAGGTACATGGATGGCAAGATTTAGAAGGTTATGGGCCAAACACTGGCAAATGGGGCATTTTGGTCAGCATGGATGAGTTGGGCCGAAGAACTTGTTTCAGTGCTGTATAACTCTATCCTGGAACTACTGAACACTTGGGCTCCATTAATGGAATGAGGAACAGGCGTATGACCTTTCGTTGCAACTGATGAAAGGACTTCAATCTAAAAAGGTAACAATTTTTCTCACCAAAGATGTGCTTAATGTTTTTGATGAAGCTCATTTCTCACATAAAATCTACACTTCCATCAGGTTTCTGAATTGGCTGTTAATGTGTGACGCTCTGGAGGTCCACTGGCAGCACTTTCCACACAATACTTATAAAAAAAACATGACACTGGTGGAAAAAAGTATGAATTAATAATTTATGTAAAGACATACAAGTAAAATTTGAGCTTATTGTAATGCAGTATAATGAAGGGCATAATCTGAATATCAAAGTACAACTTCCATAAACAAGGAATCTACAGCAATCAATTAAGGGCTCTAGGTCAACAATGAATCTGCAATGATAAATCAAGGATTTGGGACAGTCAGTCGAGGAATCTACTGCGATCAAACAAGGAATCCAAGGCAAACATGCTTATGTCAGCAAACAGGCCTGTCACCAGCTAATTGCACATTGAATGAATGGAAATTGTACCAGAAAACGTGCAGCAGCCCCTCTTCATAATGGCTGTGACTAGGACGGTGGAGAAGCTGCAAAAAATAAGTCAGGTATTTCAGATTCATCTTGAACACAGCAGTGTAGATAACAAGATGACATCCAGGAAATCCCCAGACACACACAGATTGACCTTGAGGCAAACTCCCAAATGTCTCCAGTCTAACTCTCTTCTCCTCTACAACAACGCTCTGTCTCCTCTACATCAATTTTACATCAACACGTTGAAACGTTCACACTGACTTCAAGTCTCGGTTACACTGATTCCCTAACTGTGGGCTTCCAAGCTGTCTGCAGCTGAATGTGGAATCCCAGCCTACTAATAAATCATTTTGGCTATTAAACAAATCAATCAATGCTGCCCCTCATATTCTACTCATTTTGTTCCCACTGCAAAGAAAATTAGGATACTTTAACATTACCTTACATTTTCAGCTGTTTTTTGTCTTCATTCATGGGAGGTGGAAGTCACAGGAGATGCCAGCTGTTATTGTCCATCCTTAAAGGCATCTTAACTCTATTGAACAGATGGGCTATAGATCCCAGGCTGCCTTTCCCGAAGAACTTTAGTGAAGCAGATGGATTTTTATAGCAATCAGGAAGTTTCACTGTTAACTATTCCTGATTTTCTTAAAAAAAATTCCAGACCTATTAAATGATTTGAAACTCCCCCCAGCTCTAGTGGGAATCGACCCCAGGTCCCTGAACTCTGGATACTAATCCAGTAACTTGCTAACCCCACTTGTGTTCATTCTCATTTACAGCCCTGGCAAGAGTTTTCTCATTGCTTGTACGACTAATTAGGACTTACTTGCAGCACTGTAAGCTGGAGCTGTCGGGTGCGGAGCATACGGTCCAGGAGGCATGTTAGGTGGGTATGCTGGGTTCATTGGGTAGCTGTGATACTCCCTTCCTGGGCCTAGGAGAAAAACAACCACACTTTAAAACAAACTATAAAGAATGCAATTTTGCTTTATATTTGAAAGTGTCCAACTCAGTCTGGCACCTATCGTTACAAACTTGGGTCGTTTGTGATGAATTTGATATTATGTATGGGAAGGAGATGGTTAAATCACCAACCAAGATTTTAAATTTATATCAGGCTATATCTGGTGAAACAGGAGTTAATACTATAAACCAGTTAGGACTATTAGTGGGACATTATTATAATAGCAGTTGGTAGAGTAAAGGCTAGTATATAACTATACTGGTGCAAATAAACGATTATTGTGTAATATGTAATTAAATAATCTGGTTAATGGGGGAAGTGGGAGATAGTATAAAGTGGAAAGCATAGAACATAGTGGTAGAAAGCAGAGGGTAACGTTTGAAGGGAATTTTAGTGACTGGAGGGATGTATACAGTGGTTCCACATGGCTCAAGACTAGGCCCACTGCTTGTCACGAAACGCATAAGTGATTTGCACTCGAGTGTGGGAACCACAATGATGAAGTCTGAAAATTTGGAATTCCTTCCAAAGAGATGTTAGGTAACGCGTCAAGAAAGGACAAACAAGGCAGGACAGGGAGCTAAGGTTAATGGGAAACATTCTTTTATTATTTGGAGTCACACAGTGTGGAAAGGGGCCCTTCAGCCCACCAAGTCCACACTATCCCATATTTTTAATTATCTCCAAATTGCCATAAACACTATCCAGATTCTACCTCTCACCTACACACTAGGAACAGTTTACCTACCAGCCCACACGTTTGGAACGTTGGAGGGAACTGGAGCACCCGGGGGAAACCCACGCAGTCACAGGGAGAACGTGGAAACTCCACATTGACAGCACCAGAAATCAGAAAGCGACCTGGGTTACTGGTGCTGGGAGGCAGTGACTCCACTAGCTGTGCCACAGTGCCACTGACTGTGGAGGCACAGACTATAATAATCCTTGTTTTACATCTGTTCACTATAACATCATTGACTATAAAGTTAACAAAGTTACTTTTGCCACACTCTGCATAGAAATACCATCTCTCTCTCTCTCACATATTTAATACCAAACTCATCGCAAACCATATGCCCATGCTGAATTTTGCCCTGCCTTTTTGAGTTATGAAATTTTGCTTAAAACATTCAAGAGATGTATCCCCTTCAGCAAACTGAGGAACGATAAGGATCTCATGCAAGTATGGTGTATAACATTAGTTAGGCCACAGCTGCAGGACCAAGTACAATTCTGGTCACAGTGCAGGCATGATGTGGTAGTACTGTGGATGGTGTACAGGAGATTTATGAAGCTGTTGGTAGGGCTGGAGAATTATATTGGGGGAAGAAACTGTCTACACTGGGTTTGCTTTTTGTTTAAAAAGAAGAAAGGAGACCAAGGGGAGTTTTAATTGAAGGGTATAAAAAAAATGAGAGTTCGAGGGAGGGGAAACAGAAGTTCTATTTCTCTTAGCAGAGAGGCAAGTAATTGGGGAACCTAGACTTGAGTTAATTGGTAAAAGGATCACAGAGAAATTGAGGGAAATAATTTTACTTAAGGAGTGATGCGCCTGAGAAGATGTAGTGGAGGCAGAAACCCTCATTGCATTTAAGTAGTACCTGAATGAACCATAACCCGCAAGCCTGTGGACCAAGAATGGGTAGTGGGATGAACTTAAATCCACTTTAGGCCAGCAATTTTGTTCTGTATATTATGATGATTCTATGAAAGAAGGAGCCTACAGAAAATGGAGAACATAGAGATTCCGCAGACTTTGAGAAATACAAGGAACAGCAAGAGAATATGAAGTAAATATTAAAAGCTGCACAAAAGAAATATGAGATGAGTCTCTGACCTGAAACGTTAACTGTTTCCACAGATTAGGCCTGACCTGTTGAGTATTTTGAACATTGTCTGTTTTTGTATTAAATGAGAAGAAGCTTGCAATGGATATTATGGACAAGACTGAAGGGTTTCACGAGTTTTGAGAACAAAAACGGTAAAAATTAAGGGTATCATGAAAGGTACAGTTGATTTTGAAATTGAAATCAAGGAAAGGGTAGACTAGTATAGTACAAAATTTGTACTGGTCTTCATCTTGGAGAATAGGAAAGCGATCTATGTCGAAGTAAAAATAAGTGAAGGCAAATAACTTGCCTCCTTTACTCTCCTTCACAAAGTCTACCTTTTACATTGGTGACAATATCCATCACACTGAAGGGCAGGGTGGGAGGAATAGGAGGGGCAACACCACATAGCTCACCCACAAAGGGAGAAGAAAGAGGGAGTATTCTTGGAACTCCTTCCAAGTGGATCTCAAAGAGAGTGAGCTCTGTCTCCAGAACCGCCAGCCTTAATTCTAACAGTCTTTAACGTGTGATCTCAAGCTTTGAACAGAATTTAATGCCACCTTCATTTCACAAAGAAGCATCTCAAATGTCAGAAAATAGGAGAGCGTGTAACATTGGACCACATCGTCTGATAACGCAGACGTAAGAACACAGGAAACAAAAGCAGATGTGGGCCTTTCAGCCCCTCTGCCTTTCCCCCATTCAGCAAGATCAAAGCTGACCTTGACTGCGATGCCACCTTCATGCACTGACTACATATCCCCCTCTCCCCCACCCCGATTCCCTTAATATCTATAGATCCATTTAGCTTTGTCTTGTTCATGTGTAGGGATGTCCATAAGTCGAGTGTCTGTAACCTAGAGATGGCCTGTAATCAATTTTTGCTTTAAGTTTAAAAGGCAGATTGCTATTATCTGTAATGGAACAAATGCCTGGTTTAGAGAGTATGCATTATGAGGAGAGACTAAGGGAGCGAGGGCTTTACTCTTTGGAGAGAAGGAGGATGAGGGGAGACATGATAGAGGTGTACAAAATATTAAGAGGAATTGATAGAGTGGACACCAATTGCACCAATTTCCCAGGGCACCAATACTCAATACAAGAGGGCATGGCTTTAAAGTAATGGGTGGGAAGTTCAAGGGAGATATCAGAGGGAGGTTTTTTACTCAGAGAATGGTTGGGGCATGGAATGCGCTGCCTGGGGTGGTGGTGGAGGCAGGTACGTTGGTCAAATTCAAGAGATTGCTAGATAAGCATATGGAGGAATTTAAAATAGAGTGATATGTGGGAGGAAGGGGTTAGATAGTCTTAAGCGAGGTTTCAAGGTCAGCACAACATTGTGGGCCAAAGGGCCTGTATTGTGCTGTACTGTTCTTTGATTCTATGATAATTCAGCCTATGTTACGATCACCATGCACGATCGACATTTCACTCACTACAGGAGGGCATTGATTATAATTTGTGTTGGCAATCCACTTGTTACAATATAGCCACTTTAAGATGACATTTTTGGGAGGTGGCCACGGGCAAGTCAGGAGAGTCACAGGTCACGTTCCATCGTTCTCCATGCCCTGGATGTTGTCTGCTTAATTCATTAGAAGCCAGATTCATAAAGGATCTGTTCCATAAATGGAGATGATTTGGAACACTCTGCAGACTGTGGGCAGCAAGCAGAGTTTCTTGGTATGGGAGGCAGATCAGGAGACAACAACAATCACCCTCATTGCTATCCTGATTCAAATGGTTTGGCAGAAACTGTGAAAGAACTTGTTCCGAAGAAAGTCACGTTGACTAAAGAAATGGCAGTGGTAGTGCAGAGGGAGCAGGAATAGGTGCAACCAAAGTCTGCCCCAATTACTACACTGCTAAAAGCAATACCATATGGAAACAGGCCCTTTGGCCCACTGATCAAGCACCCATTTACACTGTTCCCATTTTATTCTCCCCTCATTCCCATCAACAACCCCACTCCCCCAGATTCTACCACTCACCTACATTGGAGGCAATTTACAGTGGTCGACTAACCCAGCAACCCACATACCTTTGGAATATGGGAGGAAACTAGAGCACCTGGAGGAAACCCATGTGGCCACAAGAAGAACATGCAAATCTCACACACACAGCACTGGAGGTCAAAATTAAACCTGGGTCACTGGAGCTGTGAGGAAGCAGTTCTACCAGTGGGTCACTGTGCCACTTTGTGCTCCATGGAGTGACCTCAGCTGAATCTAAATGAAAAGAAATATTCTAAGTAACAATGAGTGCAAGCGATTCAGGGAAACTACAGATTGTCATAGAACTTTTTGCAGAACTCAATGTGCTCATCTGTGAATCACTCACTTATACATCCCTTTTGCCAAGGCTGGAAATGCAGTTGAAGTTCAGTCCTATAACCATTGCAGCTACTCCTCAATAATAGTGTAACTTTGCCCATTCTTGAGACTACAAAAATGCCAAGTCTTTTCTTCACAGTTTTGCACATACAGTAACAGTAATGAGAATTTACTTGCAGCACTGTAGGCTGGAGCAGTCGGATATGGAGCATGCATTCCTGGTGGCACGTTTGTTGGATAAGCTGGCTGCATTGGATAGCTGTGAACCACCTCTCTTGGACCTAGAGAAGATATACAATTAATACACAGAAATGCAAATTTCATGTTCATTTAAGGAATGAACATTCATTAACACATGCATGCATACACTAACATGTCACTCTGCACAACTGGATCAGCTCAATTGCCCAAGTGATGCATAAAGTTAATAACAGAGAAACAATGACACTGGCTACAATAAATATACAGTACAACTCCGATAATCCGCTTTCAGTTTGGAAATCCCGTTCAGCATCTGACTCACCAGGTGATGCTTTCTCTTTTAAACTCATCAGGCCCCACTTTCTGCACACCCTTTAAACTCACCAGACTACATTTTCCATACTCTCTTTAAACTCACTGGGGCCCTGATTGCCATGCCTCTTTAAGCTTACTTGGTTCACTGGAAAATGTATTATGATACTGTTTAATGTGAAAAAATTAACTAAAAGTACACTGGGGTATTAACATGAATAATATCCAACAATCTGGATGTCCACCCGTCTGACACCACCCAAGTCCCAAGTGTGCCAGACTATCAGAGCTTTACTGTATTGCTCTTCACCCAAAAGCAAGCAGATTTTTCTATTCCTTGCACATGACAGCAGGAAATTAAGTTTACCAGATGTGTGCATTCACAAAATTCCTCAGAAATAATTTGAACGAGGATTCTTCTCTGCAGAATTCATTCTGATTGGCTCAATCTTCTCAAAAGGGTGTGTTGTGATTGGCTCAATAACATTTGACAGGTTAGCTCACTGATGTTCCAAAGGAATGCACTTTTGACTCACTGACCCATGGACAGCATTGTTTTTAATTCTGTCTTGAGACATAGGCATTGCTAGCACGCTCAGCATTAACTTCCTCCCATCATGGTAAGCTACCTCGAAACACTCCAGTCCATGTAGTAATTCAGTCCTACAGTTCTGATTTGCTCATTGCGTGTTATTGGTACTTTCTGATAGGCTCGCTGAGATGAATAGCAAACTCTGATTGGTTCACTGACCTGTGAAGTGCTCCCTCAGCTGGTGTCGGCGTCGATACAGATAGCAGCAGGAACACAGGAAACAGCAAATGATAATTCCGATGATAACAATAAATAGAAAGATAGCAGAGGCAATCCCAGCAATAGTGGTAGGACTAGTTAAAGACAAAAGCAGAAACGTTGTGTCAAAAACTTGCGGTGTCCAACACATAACAGCTGTTTCAATTTCCTTGCTCCTAAATTTTGCAAGGTTTCTAACACTGCACGCTGCATGCTGCATATTTTTCCCCAATGAATAAACTCGGAGTTTCATCTACTATATGATCAGTGCCATGGCAGAAGGAAGTTGAAAGGCGGCTGAAAAGAAGTTAAGGCTGCTATCACAAAAGAACATGTCATCTTAAGGAAGTGGTAACAAGGCATTTAGAATAAGAATGATTGGGTACAATCAACATAGATGAATGAAAGAAAAATCATGTTTGAGAAACCTTTTAAAGACTTTTTAGGTTGTAATTAGTAGAATGGACACAGTGGAACCAGAGCATGTGGTGTATCTGAACATACAGTAAGTCTTCGAGAGAATGCCACACAAGAGAATATTAAACAAAATTTGAGCCCATGGGATTGGGGGTAATATACGGGAATGGATTGAGGGTTGGCTAATGGACAGAAACAGTAGTTCCCAACAGAGAAGAGGATTATTGAGATGGGAGGCTGGGAATGGTACAGCCCACTGCCCTCCCCCTTCCCCCACCCCACCATCCATCTATCTCAATTTATGAGATATCTTCTAATGAATAGAGATAGCCCAGGAAAGGGAGACAATGATTTGTTGTCCCCATTCCCAAAGGGCTACAATGTTAATCACTGCACAACCAAAACTCTCAGTTGTATCCCCAAATGAGTTCACTCTTTTCACAGAAGTCTCCTGGCCAAATGCAGATAATGCATGTAAAATGCCCTGTACAAGGAGAACATGGTGAATAGCACATTTCTGGAAAGTATGCAGAAAGCCCACACTGTCATTGGTATTACATAGTGTATAGGCAGCCATTGCAACCTACAATGGACAACTGGGCAACTCAAAGTGACACAGCAGGCAGTGTTGCTGCCTCACAGCTCCAGCGACCAGGACTCAAACCTGTCCACCTTGTGCTTCTGTGTGGAGTTTGCACATTTCTTTAGGTTTCCCCGGATGCTGTGGTTTCTTCCCACGTCGCAAAGATGTGCTAGGTGGTAAGTTAAATCGTTACTTTAATTTACCTTTAGTCTGACAGAGGAATGGGATTGTCTTAGAATTGACATAAACTCAATGGACCGGATGGCCTCCTTCTATATTGTATGAAGATGGTATTAGGATGAAATTAATGGCAAAGTACTTGAGGTGCACAGTCCATACTAACAATGGTACTGGTGATTGTGCAGAATACTACAATTGTGGTTGATATCTGGAATGCACTGCCAGGAAATGGTGGAATCAGATACAATTACTAACTTAAGAGACATTTAGACAGGAACGTAAACAGGCAAGGCATTGGTATTGAAGGCAGTTTGGATAGCCATTCAGTCAAATGAGTGGACAGTGCTGAAGAATCTGTTGGACTGACCATACCAATAATAAAAACCATTCCAATAATACAAAACAGAAAATGCTGGAAAACTCAGCAGGTCAAACAGCATCTGTGGAAAGAGAAAGGTTTCACATCAGGACCTTCATCAGAATTGAGAAAGAGGAAATCAAGTTAGTCTGGGTAGCAGAGAAGCTGCGGGAAGGCAATGGGTTGAACAAAGGGAATTTCTCTGACAGGGTGAAATAATGTGGGCAGTGCGACCTGCTGAAATATTGCCGATTTCCAGCATTTGCAGTTTTGTTTTTGATTTTCACCAAATTCCAATAATGGTTTTGAAGGATAATAGCCCATACCTGGTGTGGGCTTAGAGTTTCTGGTTTTGGAGAGAAACCCATCTAGTTAATAGTATTTTGGAGAGCAGGTGTTCCCCATTGACTCAACAATGTTGGAGCGTTTGGTGAGCAGCCCATTCTGTCAACAGTGTGTGGACAATCAATGCAGTCAACAGTATTAGATTTGCTGTCAATAGTATTATGTTGTACAACCAAAATACTCAAAGTGGTGTTGGAAAGCATGGACATTGGTATTGGAGATGGTCTGGGCAGCCCATATAGTCAATGGCATTGCAGAAGGTGTACAGAGTGAGTGGTACTGGAGTGAGTGTGGGCAGCCCATGCAACAAATGGTATTGAACAGAGTGTTGGACAACTCATTCATGAATGGTATTGAAAAATATGCAACAGTCCAGAGTCAATGGCTTTGGACAAACTGTGGGTAGCTACTCTGTCAACATGCAGCCTGCCCTTACTGCCTGTCGTATTATGCTTGCTGTGACAGTTACAGGAGCCTGAGGGCACATACCACCAGGCTCAAGGACAGCTTCTATCCCACTGTGATAAGACTATTGAATGGTTCCCTTATGAGATGGAGTTTTGACCTCACAATCTACCCTGTTATGACCTTGCACCTTATTGTGTACCTGCAATGCACTTCCTTGTAGCTGTGACACTACTCTGTATTCTGTTATTGTTTTTACCCTGTACTACCTCAATGTACTGTGTAATGAATTGATCTGTACGAACGGTATGCAAGACAAGATTTTCACTGTACCTCGGTACAAGTGACAATAATAAATAATAAGGAGACAATAATCAGTGGTATCGGACAGTGTGTTAGGTAGGTCATGCAAACAATGGTATTAGAGAGCATGTACACAGATCATTTAAGGCAATGGTATTGGAGGATATGGGATCAGTCCACATAGCCAAAGTAACCAAAGGGAGCAGTGAATAGACCATGCAGTGGTATTGGAGAAAGTGGTGGGCAGACAATGCAGTTAATGGTACCTTGCAGAGTTGTGGTCAGGCATACATTCACTACAGTATGCAGTGTGTGGTGAAGAGCCCAAATTGTCACTTATGTAGGAATGCGGAGGGTAAACTCACAGTCAATGATGACATTGAATATGACGGCCCATAAATTCACTGGGATTGGAGTGCGTGTTGAAAAACCATTGATCAAAAGGAGACTGTGATACGAAAAGCAGAAGGGAGGGGGAAATAGGAGGGACAAGGAAGACAGAGCGGGGAGAGCAAGGTGAAGAGTGCTAGTGCTGGGTAGAAGGCCCCCTTCTCTCTTCCCCTGTTCTCTCTCCATCACCCTCTCCCTCTTCAGCCGTGTCTCTCTTTTCAATCCACATCTCTCTCTCTCCCATTTGCCCATCTCCCACTCTTTCTTTCTCCTCACTTGAAGTCCGTTGATTTCTCTGCAGTCAACAAACTTCTCCCATCACTTTGCATTTCAAGACAGAGAAGGGCGGAAGTTTGTCCATGATCCTGCAGCAGAGGGCGAGAGTCTCTGGACTGACAACGCAATTGTCATATTGAGCTGGAGGGCTGAGGTCCGACAGCGTGACTGTGGCACCACTGATGACATTGGGTGGTGCTGGGGCAGGTGGTTCTGGTAAGGGAGGGGTGGTGTGTTGGAGGGCTTGGTGAAGTCCAGGGTTTGATAGTAATGAAGAGGGTTCCCTGGTGGCGTCCATTGGGAGGGTTGTGATGGTAGTGGTGGTGCAGTGGCTGTGGTAGGGCTGTGTGGTGACAGTGATGGTTGGAGGTTTTGGTGGGTCTGGGGTGTCCGGTGCTGGGAGGCTGTGGTGACAGAGGGAGTGATGGAGGGAGAGGGTTGAGGATGTAGTGGTGAGACTGATGATGCTGGGTGAAGAGGTGGTCTGCTGATTTTCATAGTGATGGGTCAGCACAATGCAGGTTTGTGGTCTGATTCCAGCTCTTTTCCAGTTTGCATGTACAATTTGACCATATTAATTATGCACATTAACAGTGATTAATTGACAGTCCTGATAAAAATGACATTTTGGAAATTCTTAACAGGTAAATTGGCTTGTCAGTGTAATCTTTGATACAAGCTCCTCCCTTTCTTTCAATCCTTTCTTTCTGAATACTTTATAGCCTGAATGTTCAGCTCCCCACACTCTCCAAGTCAATGGCCTGTCACATTATGCCACACTTTAAAATGATTTCTGTCTCCAGCTCAACATCTTTATTTTGTATTTACAAGTCTGATCTGCTACTCATCTTATCCCACCCCTTTTCATCTGACAGTTCATTCCCTTACAAGGCTTGGTGTCAAGGGCTGGTCAACTGAGCGCCAATCAAATTTACTGCCATTAATGACATGAAGCCATTTTGACCTAGAAGCCTGTGAAATCTCCCAAGGAAAAAGAGCAAAACCCCACTCTACCACATGATGATGCAGTGGGCAACCCAAGGGGAAAGGGGAAACACTGCATGAGAACAGGAAAAGGCCAGCCAGCCAGGAGAGAATCTGTGAATGCAGGAGAAGGCAAGCTGAATGGGAAACAACACAAGATGAGAACCAACACAAGCAGAGTCTGTGACAGCAAGGGCAATGTCAGAGCACAAGCTGAACATGGAAAACTGAGAGAGCAATTCAAAAGTGACAGCACTGCTGCAGAGGGGGTGTAGGTTTATGGATAGCAACATTTTGGCAGTCAGTGCTTCAGCTATCACTCAAAGTCTCTGAGTACAGGACAGAAACAGAGAAAGGGGCCCAAATGTTAATGCTAGAGCACAGAGAGGGGGAAAATTATCTAGAAATTCAATTGTTGCTTAATAGGAATGTTAAAACAGCTTGTGCAGCTCACCTGCACTGATACAGAGTGGTGAATTGAGGTGGTGGTTTTCAACTGTGATCCAGGTATATTTCTGAACTGAGTCCCATTATGTTATGCATAGCTGCTGAAACTTTGACATGCAACTTGTATATCAGGGATCCAGTCCTTAAAGAGACCTTATCCAGAGGCCACATCACTGCGGCAGCAAAAAAAATCCTTACACATGTAACTCAAATTCCCTTACAATGAAGTCTAATATAATATTTAACTTCCGACCTGCTTGCTGCATCTGAACACCTGCTTTCAGTGACCGGTGTACAAAGACATCCAGGTGCTGCTGCACCTCCTCCTTTCCTAATCTATCATCTTTCAGATAATTATCCACAGTTGCATTTATCCACATTATACTACATCTGCCATTTTTCTGCCCACTCACCCAACACGTCTAAATCACATTGGAACCTCTTTGCATCCTTCGCACAGCTCACACTCCTCCTCGGTTCTGTACGTCTGCAAATTTGGAAATGTTACATTTAGTTCCTCCATCCAATCATTGTGCACAGTTGGGGTCCAAGCACCAGTCCCTGCATCGTCCTACTAATCACTACATCCCACCTAGACAAAGGCATCTTTATTCCTACTCTCCATTTTCTGTCAACCAATTCCCAATCATGCCAGTATGTTACCACAAGCCCATGTGTTTAAACTTTGCGCATGAATCTCTTACATGGGACCTTATCAAAAGCCTTCTGAAAGTCCAAATACATCACATCCACTGTTTCTCCTTTACTTATTTTCTCATTACATCCTCAAAAAACCCTAGTAGATTTGTTAATTATAATTTCTTAACATAATTCATAACATGATTCTGTGCTGTACAACTCTAAGGCTTCCCTTTCATAAACCCATGATGCAGGAGGTATCCTAGATTTCACTTAAGGCACAGGAGGTGTATTTAACTGGACTAGCACTACTTAGACTTAAAAACCCAATCACCAGAAAAAATGCTGTGCTCCTCACCTTCTTGCTGAGTAGAGATGTCATTTTAATTTTCTTTCAAATCTTGGAACAATCACAGTTTTGTTCCCACAATCAGGTATCTCTACTTTTTGGAAGCATCAAACACCTTCTCTATATCAAATTCCTACATTCAAGAATTCTACATCTAGCTCAAGTTGTACTCTGTGTTTCAATACTTAGTGAATAGCAAGCCACCCCCCAATCACTGTTCTCCTACCCTGCACTTACTTCCTATTGGCAACTCTATTTCCCAGAGCTTTAAGCTAATTAGTTGGGGGGGGGGGGAGCACCCTGGTAATGTACAGTTTAATAAATCAAACAGAAATGAGACAACAGCAACACAAGATAGTGAAGAGAAGAATCAAAGTGTGACAGAAAGGGGCAGAAAATATCGGCAAAGGTGCGAATCAAGAGAACATAAAAATTCGAAGTTTGAGGCTCTTTATCCGAATGCATGCAGAATTTGTTACAAGTTAGATGAGTTGATGGCACAAATAGAAGCAAATGAATTTGATTTAATGGCAATTATAGAGATATGGTTGCAGGGTGACCAGGACTGGGAACTCAATATTCTAGGTTAGTGGATGTTCCAAAAGAACCAATGAAGTAGGCAGCATTGCTAATCAAAGAAGGTCTGAGTGCAGTGGTGAGTAGTGATATACAGTAGATGCAGAATCAGCTTAGGTAGAAAGAAGGAACAGCAGGGGAAGGAAGACAAGAGTGGGAGTAGTCTACAGGCCTCCCCAAACTGTTGCCTCTCAATAGCACCTTAGGATGGACAAATCCCCTGGGCCTGACAGAATTTATCCCGGAAGCAAGGGAGGAGATTGCTGGGGCTCTGATGGAGATTTTTGTATCTGCATTAGCCATGGGTGAGGTGCCAAAAGACTGGAGAATAGCTAATATTATCCCTAATGCATTTTTTGAATGAGGGAAGCCCAGAAACTACAGACCAGTGAGCCTTATATTAATGGTGAGGAAATTATTGAAGATTCCAGGGGACAGGATTTATGTTCACTGGGAAAAGCAAGGAGATATTAGGAGAAATCAACATAGCTTCGTCCAGGGAGATTATGCCTCACCAATCTGATCGAGTTTTTTGAGAAGGTAATTAAAATTTTGATGAAGGGAGAGCAGTAGATGTGGTTTACAGCAATGCCTTTGACAAGGTCCCCCATGATAGGTTTGTCCAGAACCTTAAGCACAAGGGATCGGCATGAGAATATAGATGGTCTGATTAGTAAGTTTGCAGATGACGTGAACATTGGTGGAGCCCTAGACTGCAAGGAAGGTCTGAGGATACAGGGGCACATAGGACAGCTGGAAAGAAGGGTGAAGTGGTGGCAGACGGAACTTAATCCAGACAAGTGTGAGGTAATGCTCTCTGGGATGTCAAATTCTGCTTAAGACAAAGTAAAATGGCAGGGAACTTAGAACGCTGATGCGCAGAGGGACCTTGGGATACAAGTCCATAGTTCATTGAAAGTAGCGACACAGGTGGATAGGGTAGGGAAGAAGGCATTTGGTATGCTTTCATAGATTGAGGTATAAGAGTTGGGACATCATGTTGCAGCTGTATAAAACATTGGTTACACTGCACCTGGAATATTGTTCACAATTCTGGTCACCATACAGGAAGGATGTGGTAGCAATAGAGAGAGCGCATTCATCAGGATGCTGCCTGGAATGGAAGGCTGTAGTAATAAGGAAAGATTGGACAGGTTGGGTTTGTTCTCACTGGAATGTAGAAGGCTGAAGGGGTGCCCTTATAGAGGTCAAGAAATCATGAGGGGCATTGATAGGGAGTCTTTTTCCCTGGGTAGTGGAGTGCAGAACTGGAGGGCACAGGTTTAAGGTGAGAGGGGAGAAATTTAAAGGACATCTGAGGGGCAAGTTCTTCCACAGAGGGTAGTGGTTACCTGGAACAAGCTGCCAGAGGACGTGCTAGAGGCAGAAACAATTATAACATTTAATAGGACATGAAGGGCATAGAGGGATACAGGCCTGAGAGAGGCAAATGGAATTAACATAAATAGACATCATGGTCTGCACAAATGAGGTGGCTCAAGGGAGCATGTTTCTATGTTGTACGATTCTATGACTCTACAAAGACAAAGCATACATCCAGAAATATCAAAGGCATGCAAATGGGTTACTGCGATTTCCATGATTTTATTTTGCATTTTGAATTCACTAATCATACTGACAAGGGTACTACGGAAGAGGAATTTGTGGAGTGCATAAAGACTTATTTCTTAGAGCATTGTGTTATAGGATCGACCCAGGAACATGCTGTTTCAGAACTGATGTGTGACAAGCTTAGGGACCTTGTAGTTAGGGATTAATTCCCGATACAGTTTGAGGATGAACAGCTTAGGTCCAAAACCAGTGTCCTCAACTTAAATAAAGGCAAATGCTAAAGTATGAAGGAAACATTTCCTAGAGTGGACTGGGAAAATAGACTAAAGGAAAGGTCAGTAGATGAGCAGCAGCAAATATTTAAGCAGCTATTTCGCAGTGCTCAGCAAGAATGTATTACAATTAGAATGAGGAACTCGATGAGAAACATGAGAAAGAGCTTTAGAAAAATAATAAATCAAAAAGTAAAGCAGAGTGGCAAATGCTAGTGGTAGACTATAGGACTGGGGATTTTTTCAGGAATCGGCAGCAAGACACTAAAAAGTTAATAAGGAGAGAGAAAATTGATTATGAGGGGAAACTGGCAAGAAACAAACAGCAAGAACGTTCATAGATACATAAAAAGAGAGTCAGTAAGGTGTGTGTGGGAGCCTTGCAAGGCAAGATAATTAATAACAGGAAATAAGGAAATGGCAGATACTTTAAACAAATACTTTGCATCAGTCTTCACAGAGGACATTTGCAAATACCTCAAAGATAAAACATACTATTTAGTTTCACAGGATGGAAGAACTTGTAACAATCCCTATTATAAGGGACAAGGTAATGGGATTAAAGGTATAGAAGTCACCAGAATCTAATGGCCTACATCCAAAGGAAATGACGACAGACTCCGTAGATGCTCAGATTGGACCTTTTCAAAGCTCACTGAATTCCGGGAGGGTGCCAGTGGATAGGAAAACCTTAAATGTCATTGCCTTGTACAAGAAGGGAGGGAGACAAAACACAGAAAACTGTAGGACAGTGAGCTTAACATCTGTTGTTGGCAAGATGCTGGAGTCTATAATCAAGGAAATAATAGCTAGTTATTTAGAGAAGCTTAATGTAATCAGGCTAAGTCAACATAATTTTATAAAAGAAAATTATGTTTAACAAATTTGTGAGAGTTCTTTGAGGATGTAACAAGCAGAAGTGATAAAGGGGAATTTGTAGATACAGTGTATTTGGAATTCCAGAATTTGTTAAGGTGCCACATGAAAAGCTGGTGCACAAGATAAGAGCTCACAGTTTGGGGGAAATATGTTTACATTGACTGAAGACTGGTTAGCATACAAAAACCAGAGAGTCAGAATAAATGAGTCTTTTTCAGGCTGTAAGGATGTAACTCGTGGAGCACTACAACAATCAGTTTGTGGCCCTCAATTATTTACCATCCATTGAAATGGCTTGGAGGAGGGGACAGAGTGTAAGGTATCAGAGTTTGTTGACATGAAAACAGATGTGAGGGCATGCTGCAATGAGAATATTTGGACTCTTTAACAGGATAGATTGAGTGAGTGGGCAGATGAAAGCTTTGTAGAACTTGGGCACACAATAGCGCAGGTAACAGAACTGCTGCCTCACAGCTCCAGTGACCCAGGTTCAATCCTGACCTCTGGTGCTGCCAGTGTTGAGTCTGTATTTTGTCCCTGTGACTGCAGATGTTTCCTCTGGGTGCTCCAGCTTCCTCCCACATCTGAAAGACATGCATGTTGGTAGGTTGACTGACAACTGTAAGTTGCCTCTAGTGTAAGTAGATGGTAAAATATGTGGGGTGGGTGTTATGGGGGAATTGAGGGAAATATGGGGAGAACGGGTTACAGGGAAGATCACAGGGGGAGCAAGATTGCATGGCATAGTCTCAATGGGTCAAATAGCCTCCTTCATTGTCATGAGCACATTTGAATGCAGAAAAATGTGAGGTCATGCACTTAGTATGAGGAATCAAAAGGCAGACTTTACCTAAATGGAAAGAAATGATTGGAGTATAGAGGAATCTAGGTGCTCTTGTACATGAAACATGAAAAGTTACCATGCAACTGCTACAAGTAGTTTAGGAAGGCAAATTGCATACTGGCCTCAATGGAAGGAGGGTGGAGTTTAGAAATTGTTGCAATTCTCCAGTGTTGGTGAGGCTGCTCTTGGAGAACTCTGTACAGTTATGGTCCTCTTATTTAAGAAAGGATATACCTGAATTTAAGGCAGCCCAGAAGAGATTTACCATGCTACTTCCTGGGATGAGAGGGTTGTTTATCACAAGCAGCCAAAAAAAAGGTTAGATCTATGTTCTTTGCAGTTTAGAGGAATGGTAGTTGAACTTACTGAAACATGCAAGATCCTAAAGGAGCATGACAGGGTGGATGTTAACATGTTTCCACTAGTGAGAAGGCCTTGAATAAGGGGACAAAGTTACAGGATAAGGACTGTAGTCATTTAAAACTGAGGTGATTAGGAATTTCTTCTTGCAGAAGGTGGTGAATTTCTCTGCCTTGGAGGGTTATGGAGGATGGATCATTGGCGGTATTTAAAGAGAAGGTAGATACATCTTTGAAAGAAAGATCTGGGGATTGAGGACTATGTGGAGCTGGCACAGAGGAGGAGTTGAGGCCTGCAGCAGATCAGCTGTGACCACATTGAATGGTGGGTCAGGCTTGAGGAGCCAGGTGGTCTATTCCTGCTTCTGGGTTCCTGTGTAAAGCAAGACCCTAATTTGGAACACAGAACCTACCTCCCTATAAATGACTATCACTACTTCCAAGACTTAGGATACTTGCTTAAGCCAAGCTCCCAGGAGCGACAACCTCTGAAGTCACATTCTCCTTCTGTCTCCTTGCTAAAACACCAATATCAAAATAACTTTTTTTGCCAATATTTGTGATTTTATAGTCTCTGTTCCTTAGTTGTCCTATTTCTATTCTGACTTTGCTTTTTTTTTGTGATATGCTTGTAGAATATTTTTATTTTGCATTCTTTGGTCATTTTTAAATCAAAGCTACACTTTTTCTTCCTAATATTTTTTCTGACCACTCCAACGTTCTTTACCTTTCTGATGATGCTCACCTCTGTCAAGAGCTTAAAACAGTGGGAGAGTTTAAAGCAATAAGAGACCAACAAAGAATTTAAAGTGCTAAACAAATTGGACTGAAAGTTGAATGCAGCGAGAGAGTGGACCAAGAGTATAAAACTGCTGAGGGAGCAGATGAAATGTTCAATACAACAAGACAGTGGTTTGGAAGTTTAATGTTATAAGAGGGCAGCTGAGAATTTCAAGTAGCAAGAGGTGGGGTGAGAATTTAAAACAGGGAGAACTTGGGCCAAGAGTTAAATGTGGTAAGGTTGCAATGAATGAGTGGACTGACAGTGTAATGGAATAAAAGAGGCAAATGTTTAAACCAGTGAGGGAGTAATTGAGACACTGACTGAGAAAATAATGTTCCCAGAGTTTAAAACCTCAAGAGAGCTGGCTGATCACTGCTAGCGACAAGAGTTTAGACCAAGTATTTAAAGAAGAGAGGCTGTGGGCTGGGAGTCAAAAGCTGTGGGAGAGCAAGAGAGCAGGCTGAGAATTATAAAAAGCAAGAGCATGGGCCAAGTGTGCAAAGCACTGAGAGAACATGTGGGTTGAGAGTTTAAAGATTAGTGGCCTGGAATTTAAAACAGGAACGTGGGTCGAGAGTTTAACACAGCAGGTGAGCAGCCAAGAATCAGAATCAGCAGCGCGAGAGTGGGCAGAGAGCACAAAACAACAAGAGCATAGGTTGAGTGCTTTAACAAAGTCACATTCAAACATATTTAAAACAGCAAAAAAAAACAGGCTGAGAATTTTAAGCAGTCTGATCACAGTCATGCATTTAATGCATCATGAGGGCTGAAAAGATACCGTGAAGCAGTTAGAAAGAGCTGAGAATTATAAAAGGTGAGGGTGTTGTCAATTGGTCAAAACCTTCTGAGTGGGCTAATAACTTAAAACAGGGAGAGGCAAGAGCTTAGGCCGCCAGAGAGAGTCAGCCAAGCGAGCAAGAGACAATAGCACAAGTTTAAAACAAGAGACGCAAGCTGCAAGTTTAAAGCAGCAAAATAATGGAATGAAAATTTAACCGTGAGCAAGCATTGAGAATTTAAGGCAATAAGACATTCCCAAAGAGCAAGTTTAAAGCAGCAAGAAGGCAGATGATGGTTTAAAGCTTAGCGGGCAGAGATCAGAGTTTAAAGCAGACTGAACGAATTCAGTGCTTAAAGCAGCGCAACAGCCGAAGCAAATAAGTGGGCCGTGAATTTAATGGAGTGATTAGGAGGTTGATATAGCAAGAGAGTGAACAGAGTGCCTAAAGCACTGAGAGAGCAAGACAGTGGCCCAAACAGCTGAGAGCTTAAAGTAGCAATAAAACCAAAGAGAAAGGCCAAAGAGTGCGAAACAGCAAGAGTGCAGCCGGAGAATGCAGGGAAGCTAAGAGTTTAATGTGGAGAAAGAGAGTGGAAGAAAAACAAAAAAAAGAAAAAGCAAAAAAAAAGAGAAAGCCAACAACTGGGGTGTAGGGTGGGCAAGTGGTTTACGTGGCTGAAGCGGTGGGGTGGGGGAGGGAGTGGAATCCGAGAACTTAACACAACTATTGTGGAGGGGAGAGTGCAATCAGAGTTTAAAGCAATGAAGGATTCATACCAGAATTTAAGAGAGCAAGTGGAAAGTTTTCATGTGGCAAGAGACTAAGTTAAGTATTTGCAGTGTTGGGAGAGAAATCCAGGAGTGTCACACTGTGAGAAAGTGGGCGAGTGCTTAGAGCACCACAAAAGCAAAGGAGGAATCTTTGACAGCTAAGGGTGCAACCCAATTACCAAAAACAGCAAGTGACAAGAAATTAAGGCAGTATGACAATGGAGCAAAAGTTTAATGCAGTGAAAAGTTGGGCCAATTATTTACAGCAGTGTGGGAATAGACTGGACGTTTAAAGCAGCCAGAGAGCCTGAAACAGCAGGCCACAAGTCTAAACCAGTGAGATTGCTGGCCTGGAATTTAAAGCAGTGAGACAGTGACCTTGGGAATTATGCAGCAAAAAGTGCAAATCAGTGAGGGGGCAGGAGAGTGAGTAAGTAGTGTGATCAAATCTGGGAGGTAGGGAGGGAGCAGGTCAAGAGTTCACAGCTGCGAGATAGCAAGCCAGTGGCCCGAGATATTAGAACAATGATGAGAGTTAAATCAGTAATTCTCTGGCTGAGAATTTAAAATGGTTGAGAAATTGGGCCACAAGCTTATGGTAGTGAGAGAGCAGGTCCAGGGTATAATACTAGCCTGGACCAGTAGTTTAAAATGGTAAGGGAGCAGACTGGGAATTATGTAGCAAGATAGCTTGTGGACAGACTTTGCATTAAAAGCAATGACAGAACAAGGGAATAAGCTGAGAGTTTAAAGATAATATGAAAGCAAGAAAGCCAGCAGAGGTAATTAAATAAGTGACAGAGTGAGAGCCAGACAGGAGTTTAAAACAGTGAGAAAGCAAAACAGTAGCCAAGATATCAGTGATGGAGCAGGGTGAGTGATTATAACAGTGAGGGAGCAAGTCAAGTTTAAAACAGCTGAGTGGTCTGAGAGTTTAAAGCAACAACAAACTAAGAACTTTATACACTCAGAGCAGACCAAAGAGTTATGCAGCAAGGGAGCAAACATGGACTGTGTACTTAAAGTAGTGAGAGCACAAGAGAACAGGCCGAGTACTTAAAGAAAGCAAACAGCAGAGTGACTACAACAGTGAAAGAATGAAAGGTGGTCAAGATTTTAAAGCAGCAAGAAATTGAACCTTCACTACACTCCCTTGATCGCAAGAATTCCTTCAGAAAACCAGACCCTAGGACCCTGTATAATTAGAACTAGATGCCTTTTAAGAAATCGCTTGCCTTTCTAATGGTTGGAAAATCTGCATTTTAACTTCCAGTGATTTATGTGCCATCCAAACACCAACCTCACACTTTCCCACATTATATTCTATCTGCCCTGCCCTGGCCCACTTATTTAGCCTGTCTATATCCCTCTGAAGAACACTGTATATAGGTCTGGCCTGCATCCTTCTTATAGCCCACCAAGCTCAGCACCATCAACAAAATGGACACTTGATCACCTCATCCACATCACTGATATAGACTGTGAACAGCTGAACCCCAAACACTAATCCCCATGGTTTTCCACTGTTCACAGTCTTATGACCTGAAAATGAATCATTTATTCCCACACTCCGCTTTCTTTCCATTAACGAATCAATCTGCACCAGTATATTACCATGACTACCAATTGCTGCAAGTGTGCCTTCAACAATGTTTTCACTAAGAAATGCAGAGAATGTTAAAATGTAGGGCTCTTCAGTAATGAAATTCTTGGCCTGGGAAAATGCTGCATCTGTTGCTTGCTTGATGTAGCTAAGCATATGTGAGAGAGTTTGTCTGTGGTTGTTCAGAGAAAAAAGTGTTGAAAATTTCGCCTTTTATGGTGAACATGACTCCGTGCAATGCTGAAAACATGGTTCATTATTCTTTTTAGAAAACAAGGAAGTTGGACTGGCTGGCGCACAGGGTAAGAGCCCCAATTCAGTTCGAGTGCTTGGCCAAGGGAACGCTGCCCTATCCAAGGTGCCATCCTTCTTTAGAAACATTAAACCCTCTGAGCCCTCTGTGCTCTCTTGAGTGAATGTACAAGTTCCCACAGGACTATTTTCAAAAATGGCAGAAAGTAGCAGTTAGCATAATGTTATTACAGCATCAGTGACCCCGGTTCAATTCCGGCCGCTGTCTGTAAGGAGTTTGTACGTTCTCCCCGTGTCTGCGTGGGTTTCCTCTGGGGGCTCTGGTTTCCTCCCACATTCCAAAGACGTATGGGTTAGGAAGTTGCGGGCATGCTATGTTGGCGCCGGAAGTGTAGCGACACTTGCGGGCTGCCCCCAGAACACTCTACGCAAAAGATGCATTTCACCGTGTGTTTCAATGTACATGTGACTAATAAAGATATCTTATCTTAATAAAAATCAAAAACCTGCAGATGCTGGAAATTTGAAATTAAAATAGAAAATGGTGGAAATGCTCAGCAGGTCAGGCAGCATGCACGGAAAATCCTCCACAATGTCCTGTTCAATATTTCTCCATCAACCAACATTACTATAACAGATTATCTGATCGATATCCTACTACTCATATGGGAATTTGCTGTGTACAAATCATAATTCCGTGGTTATCATGGTGATTAAATATCAAAGCTACTTCATTAGCTGAGGTGCTGAAAACCAAGAAAGAAATGTGTCTTTTCTCGACTGTTGACACGTTCTGGCTGGCGATTTGGCTGAGTGCTGACCTTAACACACTGCACCTAGTATAACTGCACACCTTGACCATTAAATGGAGAAAATGAAATAAATATTTCATAAGATGCATTCTGTGGGCACCTTGATGTGGAGGGTTGTGTGTGTGTGTGTGTGTGTGTGTGTGTGTGGGGGGGGGGGGTGGGGGTGGGGGTGGGAAGGTTTACATACTACTTTGAGGCCATATTGCAGAGTCAAGAATTACTGCTAGGATTACCAGCCAGATAGATCAAAAAGGAGGAGCCATTCTAAAGACTGCTCACCTGGTCCAGCTAATGATTTCTCATGATGGAAAATGCCCAGGGATATGACTTACTGTTAAAGATTGGCAATGATAATAATGTCTGCGAATGTCAGAGGTGCAGCACTCTGGGCGGCACAGTGGTGCAGTTAGCAGAGCTGCTGCCTCACAGCTCCAGCGATCCAGTCCTGACCTCCAGTGCTGTCTGTGTGGAGTTTGCATGTTCTCCCTGTGATCACATGGGTTTCCTCAAGGTGCTCCAGGTTCCTCCTACATCATAAAAACGCGCAGGTTGGTAGGTTAGTTGGTCACTGTATATTGCCCGCAGCCTGCAGGAGAATGGTAAAATCAGCAGCGAGTTAATGGGAGTGTGGAGAGAACAAAATGGGATTATTGCAAGTGGGTGCTTGACGGTTGGTGGGCTGAAGGGCCTGCTTCTGTGCTGTATGACTCTGAACATCATTTGTGTGAAACAGCGGGATACAAGGCAAAGATACTTCAATAAAGAGTCTTCGATCCTGTTCTAGACAGACAGAAGTCAGATAAGACGAGGTACTGCAGATGATGGAACCAGGAGGAAAACAAACTGCTGGAAGAATGCAGCAGGTCAAGTAGCATCTGTGGAGACAAAGGGATGGTTGACGTTTTGGGTCAAGACCCAGCATCAGGACCAAGAATGTAGAGGGAATACGGCCACAATATCAAGTGAAGGAGAGGCAAGACAGGCTGGTAGGTGATAGGTGGAACTGTTGGGGGGGGGGGGTGGAGGGTGGAGGAGATGATGGGCAGATGGAGCCCGATGGGGAAGGGGGAGGGGAATTTGGAGACAGAGACTGGGAGGCAATAGGTGGAACCTGATAAGGGAGGGATGATGGGCAGGTGATCAGAAAGGTGAAACCCAAGTAGATTAGTATGTGGGTGATGGGCACAAGGAACCAGGTAGAAGAGGGTGATGGGTCTAGGTAATGAGGAGAGGGGAGGGTTGGGAAAGGTGAACAAAGGGAGAGAGATCAATCTGTCTGCCATTATAAACAATAAACCTTGACAATCCAATTAATTCAACCCATGTGTTCACTATCAGTCAGGAGGCTGATAATAAGAGAGAAACTGCAGATGCTGGAAATCAGAAATAAGAACAAAAAAAGCTGGAAACACTCATCAGGTCAGACAGAAGCAGTGAAAAGAAAAAAAACTGAGCAAGTGTTTCAGATCCAAGACCCATTGTCAGAAATGGGAAAGAGAGAAAACAAGTCAGCTTTAAATTGTAGAGGGATTGTTGAGGAATGGGATGGGTAGGACGATGGGGATATCAGGACTGGGAAAGAGAGAAAGTATCAGAGATTTTCCTTCTGTCCTATCTATCCATCCCCCACGCTCCTGCAACTTAAAGCTAATTTGTTTTCTCTCTTTCTCCGTTATGGCGAAGAATCTTCAACCTGAAATGTTAAGTCTGCTTCTCTTTCCACAGATGCTGCCTGACCTGCTGAGTGTTTCCAGCATTCTAGGTTTTTATTTCAGAGAGTGGATCTCCTGGATGAAGGCCATAACCATTCATTACATGCTTTGAACACCAGAAGTAACAAAGAAATCTACTTTCAGTCTAATTGCTACCAGCCTAAAAATCTCAAAGGCTCCTCCAATCGTTGTTCCTTTCAACAGAGGCATCAATATTTGCAAACTATTACACCGAAAGCGAAAGCAGAGTTTACTTACAACCTTCTGCCGTAAGCAACAGCTGACCTTTCAGGGTACATATCTCTTCAGTATTAATTGGAATAGAAAAGACGACAGAGACTGACCTGATGTTCGTGGTTACACAGTACTTCTGTTGTCTTTCAGTGATCATTTGCAATGGATCCAGGCAGCAATAACGGTGTGTGCAGTTTCCACAGCAGAACTGAAAGAATGAGCAGTCAAAGCCAACATGCCACATTCCTTGTTTGTCGGTATACCACAAGCAGTCATTGTCTGCAGACACTGGAAAAAAAGGACAACATAATAGCAATGGAAAGGAAAAGGATCAAATATATATGCAGTGTTCATTACAGACAAAATCTGGGAATAGATACAAAGGTGTTTGAAAAAAAATCAGAGCTTTTGTTCCAAAAAAAAGTTGATTTTTATCTTTTTAATCAAAAAAAGTTCTATAGATTCTTTTGATGTGGTTAATTCCCTCACAGATAAATAATGAACAAAATAATCACTCAGAGCTTTCGAGATAAACTGCTACCTGATAGGATGCAGGAAAATGATTAACATAATACTTCACTTATATGGCTATCGTCAAAAAGGTTCTGGTATTTCTGATATTTGAGATCTTGTTAAGTTTTCGCAAGTGCAATCTTTAAGTTAGAGAACAAAAGCGTAAAGAAATAAAGGACGATCTAAGAAATTTAATACTATTCAAAAGCTTTAACAAAACACACATTCAGCCAGATAAGTGAAGCCTGCTTTTTACATTGAGGGCAGGAGTCTGAGCCTTTGATCTTGTCCACCTGTACGGGTGTTTAGTGCATGCTCAGACACAAGTACAGCCTGTAGGGACAAGGGACAATCCAACCATGGCACTGTGGTATTCAGGAAGTGTGGGGAGGTTGAACAATATATTCGAGGGATAGATATTGTTCCATGCAATTGTGAACAAGTGTCCCAAAATCTGCATTGCCTACCTTGTGCCAGGACTGACATCTCCTCAGGCTGAAGAGGAACCTAGAATGGAAAGGGGCGGATCCAGCTGTGGTCCATGTGGGAACCAGTGACATTGGTTAAACTAAGAGAAAGGTGCTATGGAGGGAGTACGAGTCTAAATTAACAAGCAGAATTACAAATTACTACCTCAAACACATGTGTATTGACAGGATCAAACAGATCAGAGGCAGGTTTGTGGCTCAAAGTGCAGTGTAGGAAAATGGGGCACAGGCAGCACTCTTGGGAAAAGAGCTGTTCTACTGGGCTTCACTTAAATTGTCAGGGGTTGCAGACAACACACTAAATTGTTTGATGATGAGGGAAAACTTCTGAAATTTAAAGAGATGACAAGATGATAGTGCAGTATACTGAGCGCAAAATATGATAGGAAGGGACAGTGCATATAACAACTACATAAAAAGAGGGCAAAATGGAAACAGGTCAAAGTTAAAGGCTCTCTTAATAAACAAAGCAATTGTAGCAATATATATGCATCAGTGGCATAACTAGATACAATTGGCTTTGATCTAATAGCCAGTGCAGAGACTTAGTTGTAAGGTGACCTGGAGTACAATGTACAGTTTTGGTCTCTTCATCTGAATCAGGATAAACTTTGTCTTAGCAGTGGTGCAGTATGGGTTCACCGAGTTAATTTGTGGAATGAGGAAAACGTCTTATGAGGATCCTGTGATTCATAAATAGGGGCAAGGAGTACAAAAGTCGGTATGTTATATTGAGCCGATATAAAACTGTTATTAGCTGACAGCTGGAACATTGTGTCCCTCATACGATGAGATGGTCTCTGACCTCACGATCTACCTTGTTGTGACCTTGCATCTTATTGCACTGCACTTTCTCTGTAGCTGTGACACTTTACTCTGTACTGTTATTGATTTTACCTGCACTACCTCAATGCACTTTGTACTAACTCAATGTAACTGCACTGTCTAATGAACTGACCTGTACGATTGGTATGCAAGAAAAGTTTTTCACTGTACCTCGGTACAAGTGACAATAATAAACCAATACCAATACCAAATATGGTCGCCTAATTTGTCTTGGATTCTGCGGTGAATCTGATCGTCTCAAAATCCAAGATCCAAGCAGCAATTCCCCAGCATTTACCCCATCAGATCTGGGCTTCAATATCTACCACTAATCTTATTACAGACCAGTATTGCCTATAGTACTACTTGTCACATTAATATTTATAATTGAAACACGATGTAAATTGTTGCCTGCTATAGTTTGTATATCAACAAACAACTCACTCAAAATACTCAGAGAAAAACCTGATTTTTCTCTTTGTAACTTAAATTTCTTTTGTTCAACATTATAAAAAAAACTTGCAAAATTCCTCTCTCAATTAGCATCATTAATTTTATTCATGGAATATCTTTTAAGGGGAGGTGAGAGGGCCAGCCCCAGGTTGGGGGGACAGAGAAGCAGCCCCTGTGGGAGGGGTGAAAGAATACACGGGAGACTGGATTGCGTGGGACCACCAGGAAAGGTGTTGCACTTGGGCACTAATGCTGTTGCAGGAGTGTTTGCATTGGGGGAAGGTTTGCATGGGAGATGAGTGTGCTATTGTGGGGAAGTGGACATGAGTTGGGGGGGAGGGGCAAAGTTTATGTTTACGTTAGGGGTTTGTGGGCAGAAAGAGTTACATATAGGAAAGAATGGAGTTTAGAGGGAGTGGATGCAGAGGCAGAATTGTGTCATAGTTGAGCGTTATGTCAGGTGTACGTGGAGGGCTTGTATTGCAGGGGGAGAGTATATTTGGGCTAGAGGGACATGATGGAAACGGTAGGCATTAGTGGTTTACATGGAGGAGGGTCTGTGTCAGAGAAGGGGTTAAGTAGGGAGATGGGTTGTTTGGGCGATGGAAGAAACGTAATGGATAGTGGGTGCATGGGAGTGAGTTTGTGGGAGAGGAATGTGGGGGAGGGAGTTTCTAAAGTCATTACAGGTCAGAAGGTGGCCATTCAGTCCATCCAGTTCTCTGCCTGGAAGTCTTTGTGTTCAGAAGAGAGATTGTACAATGACAGGGGTTTGTGTGGGTGGGATGCCTCATCAGGTCCATGCATAGAGAACCCTGCATAGCAGTCACAACAGGAGCAGGCCAAGGGGCTCCTCCAGCCTGCCCTGCCATTGAATATGATGATGGCTGATCTATGCTGGCCTCAACTTCTCTTCTGTACCTGTTCCCCATAACCCTCAATTCCTTTCAAATATTTATCTAACTCCACCTTAACTATATCTAACGATCTGGCTTCTACCGCCCTTAGAGACAGAGAATCCCAGAGATTCACAACTCTCTGAGAAGAAATTCCTATGCACCTCAGTTTTAAATGACTGGCCCTTTGTCTGTGACTCTCCCACTAGTGAAAACATCTTAACATTTTTCCTGTCAAGCCCCCTTAAGATCTTGTGTATTTGAATAAGATCCCCCCTCATTCTTCTAAACTCCATGAAATACAGCCCCAAACCGTGCAGCCTCTCATGATAGGGCAACCCTTTCATTCCAGGAATTAGCCTGGTGAAACTCCTTCGGACTGCTCGCAATGCTACTGGTATTAGTAATGGTTTATTATTGTCACTTGTACTGAGGTACAGTGAAAAACTTGTCTTGCATACCGTTGGTACAGATCAATTCATTAAACAGTGCATTGAGGTAGTACAGGGTGAAAACAATAACAGAATATAGAGTAAAGTGTCACAGCTACAGGGAAGTGCAGTGCAGGTAGACAACAAGGTGCAAGGTCAAACAAGGTGGATTGTGAGCTCAAGAGTCCATCTCATCATATAAGGGAACCGTTCAATAGTCTTGTCACAGTGGGGTAGAAGCTGTCCTTGAGCCTGGTGGTATGTGCCCTCAGGCTCCTGTATCTTCTGCCTGATGGGAGTAGAGAAGAGAGAATGACCCGGGTGGGTGGGGTCTTTAATTATGCTGGCTGTTTCATCTAGGCAGCGAGAGGTATAGACAGTGTTCATGGAGGGGAGGCTGGTTTCCGTAATGCACTGGGCTGTGTCCACAACTCTCTGCAGTTTCTTGTGGTCCCGGGCAGACCAGTTGCCATACCAAGCAGTGGTGCATCCAGATAGGATGCTTTCTATGGTGCATCGACAAAAGTTGGTGAGCGTGAAAGGGGACATGCTAAATTTATTTAGCCTCCTGAGGAAGCAGAGGCACTGGTGAGCTTTCTTGGCCATGGCGTCTATGTGGTTGGACCAGGACAGGCTATTGGTGATGTTTACTCCTAGGAACTTGAAGCTCTCAAACCTCTCAACCTCAGCACCAATTATGTAGACAGGTGCATGTGCACCACCCCCTTTCCTGAAGTCAATGACCAGCTCTTTTGTTTTGCTGACATTGAGGGAAAGGTTGTTGTCATAACACCAAGCTCTCTATCTCCTTACTGTACTCCGACTCATCATTATTTGAGATATGGCCTACTACAGTCGTATCATCTGCAAACTTGTAGATGGAGGTAGAGCAGAATCAGACCACGCAGTCATGACTATATAGGTAGAGTAGAAGGCTGAGGATGCAGCCTTGTGGGGCACCAGTGTTGAGAATAATAGTACTGGAGGTGTTGCTGCTTATCCTCACTGATTGCAGTCTCTAGGTCAGACCTTTTTCCTTTTTTTTACTGTATCCTTTTTTAAGTAAGGGGACCAAAACTGTGCACAGTTTTCCAAGTGTGACCTCATCATACCCTGTACAACTGTCACAAAACTTCACTATTTTATCCCCTCACCCCTTCACAATAAATGCCAACATGCTGTTTGCCTTCTTAATTACTTCTTAGACCTGCCTTCTAACTATTTGTGATTCATGTACTCGAAAACCTGGATCCCTCTGAACTTCACTTATTTGCAGTCTCTCTCCCCATTTAGATAATAATCCACTTCTTGATGCCTCTTACTGATGTGCATGTCCCCACATTAAACTCCATTTGTCTGGTTTTCATCCAGTCACTCAAACAATCTGTATCCTATTGCAGAATCACAGTATTCTCATCACAACATGCCCTTCCACCTATTTTTGTAATCATTGGCAAACATGGAAACCTTACATTTTGTTCCATCTTCTGGATCATTAATGTAAATAGTAAACAAATGAATGCCAAGAACTGATCCCTAGGGTACTC